>NW_025335468.1:9770722-9886523 GCF_004798865.1 Varanus komodoensis | reverse complement strand
ACATCTGGAGGGGTACCTGTTTCCCACCATCATTTAGGAGCTTGAATAAAGAATATCTCCAGTTGCCTAGAGGATCAAATGTATACAGGGGGGTTTTATTTTTGAACAGGCTAGTGAATATTTTCTGCTAATGCCAAATTTGAATGAAAAGTTCAAGTATAAATGAGGAAGTTTAATTTTAAATAAGCAGTCCACTCCCAGTTTTTAAGAGCTTGGGCAAAGGTAGCAATTGCATGTAGATAGGGAAAAATCAAAGTACTGACAAATCTCAAATGCCCTGATATCAGATAAATCTGGTTAATAATTCAAGAACAAGTCTCATCTTATAAATGAAAGGATTGCCTTCTACCCAAGCATGTTCTTAATGTTATATTTTATTAATGTTATATTGGCTAGATCCTGGTTTCTCATATCATTTCAGCTATTGATGCTTTTCAGAGGCTTTTCCATGGGACAATGTTTTCCAGTGTTGCTGTTAAGAGACTTCTAACAAACTTAGCATATTATGACAGTGTGATATAAAATCACTTTATTCATATTATAACAACTGTGTTTTGTTAGCTGTTAAGTTTAGTTTGTGACCACAGACCATGCAGAAAATCATAATAGGGTCTAAGTATAATCCTTTAAGATAACAGGATGACTTGGGCCACTTTCTGTGCATATTATCATTTTTATCAGTTATTTTTGCTCTCTGTATTTTTCTTTTCATTTTATGCAGTTCTAGTCTTTAGTGCCCCCCTACCTGGAGAACCAAGAGCATCATTTTAATAAGATTGGCCTATAGGTGAGTGCAAGCCACAGTTTGTTTGAAACCAAAAAGTAGATCTAGCTTGTCTCATACTCGAGAACTTGCTAATCTCCACAGCAGGAGTTGAATCCTGTAGATGTAATTAACCAAAGCCAAAAATACCTGTTTTTGGGCTAAATCAGTGTTGATACATGCCCCAAATTTGAAGAGGAGTTTAATTTGTGTGGTCTTTTGGCAGTAGCGGGCAACCAATATTCTTTGTGACTCTTCAGTATCACTAGATGTACAAAATTATAAATTATGGGCAAATATTAAATTGATTATGTAGTGTTTGGACTATTTAAAAAAGAAATGTCAATTCTAGTGATATTCAGTTTTCTGAATATTGAACCAATTTGAACCAATTTGTTAATATTTCAATGTTTACTGATTTAATTAAAAGGTTGATAAATATCCTTGTAATCATTCAGTTCTTCAGAAATCTTAGCACCAAAGTGTTTTTCTCCATGAAATATATGACATATACTTTATATTCTGTTCAATAAGTGATGTACTTAATGATGGGATTTAATGTGTTTAGTAACTCAAACACTGAGAGCCAGTGTGGTTTAGTGGTTAAGAGAGCAGGTCTTATTTCTAGTCCCCATTTCAGCCATGGAGTCAACTGGGTGACTTTAAGCTAGTCACAGACTCTCAGCCCAGCCTACCTCACAGGGTGGTTGTTGTGGGGATAAAATTGACAGCAGGAGGTGAATGATGTAAGCTGCCTTGAATTCTTAAAATCTAACAGTAAAATCTCTTACTTGTAGTTGAATTATGACATTTCATAAATGTTCTAAATTAAATTAATAGAAACTTAAAGATTCTATTAATGGC
Source organism: Varanus komodoensis (assembly GCF_004798865.1). Taxonomy (NCBI): domain Eukaryota; kingdom Metazoa; phylum Chordata; class Lepidosauria; order Squamata; family Varanidae; genus Varanus; species Varanus komodoensis. The sequence goes on along the minus strand of NW_025335468.1, from coordinate 9,884,896 downwards.
AGACATACCGTTCTGTAAATGGAAGGGATTCCAGTTCAGCATAGTTCCTTCTGCAAGGAAAAGATGGAGATGACTTCTGCCAAGTTCTACTGTATTTCTTGGAGAGCTGCTGAATGGGTTGGAGGACCCATTAGAATACTATTGGATGTGGTACTGGGAATTTCACAAAAAAGGAGGAACTGCTGAAATTGCCTTACCTGCACTGTTTTGATGCAGACTCTTGATTATGTCCCTTAATATGCAGTCATGGTCTTTTCATGTGTTATTTTCATAGGTTGTATAGGAATGCTTAAAATTATGTATATATTGTCTTGCAGGAGGATAAAAGAGCTTACAGATGGCAGATAATAGGTAAGTTCTCACTAGCCCATTTAAGTGGTAGTTATTTTGTTCCAAAAGAATTATTTGTGATCATAGAATATATGGATTCACAAATTGCAAAGCTTCAGTGTTTGTATAGTATTGTTTTTACAACAATTAGGGTTTTGAGTGCATTTGACTGTACAGTTCCTCTGGTTTTGCTTTTGATAAATGTTGCTTCTATTTTGCAGTAGTTTCATAAAATAGGTATTTTATGGTATTTATTCCCATTCTGTCAGTGGTTGGTTTGAGATTTCCTTAAATAAGAGTATGGTAAGAAATCTATTATACATTTGTTAGCTATTTCACAGGTAAAATCACTCTTACCTACTTTATCTGATATTATAGTTGAATCAGTCTCTGGTTCTCTGGGTGCATCCATTCTGCTCTGAGTTCCAGTTGTTGCAGCCTAACATTGATAAACTGCTTCAGAGAGCAGAGCAAGTTAACCAAGCCTGTTTGCCATTGTGGCTTTTCACATCTAGCAGAGAAGAGTTGACTAGGTGAAATACAGTGAATAATGGTGATCTCCTTGAGAGAGGAAGTACCATAAAGAAGGTGGTAGTGCAGCCACTTCTGGAACAATCTGCTTTAAGACTCAGGTGCCTCTTAGCAACTATCAGCCAGATAAAAAATTTGCCTTGAGCAAGAACCTGAGGGTGTTGGCAGGCCAGATTCTGGTGCAGGCATCAGGTTATCTAGACTCATTGTAATAGAGCTTGAGGCCTGATCTTTTAATACAGTAACCACCTTGGTCCCATTCTTAAAACAGGCTTGCTTACTTTTAAAAAGTGACCTCTGATGGGTTGGTATGTCAGCTGTGATCCTTTCTTGAACAGTCTTGCTGAGATTATCTATGTTCTGCTAATAAGCCTTTTGTATGACTGCAATCTGAAAGCTTTCAGATTGGGAAATTTCAGTTACCTTAGAATGCAATGGCTGTCATTTTGTCGGGTGTTGCTTTCTCATCGACTTAAAAGAACTACATAGAGTGCTTACTCACTTCTGAGTACAATTCATACTCTTGGTACTTATCTTTTAAAGCCCTAAATACCTGGAACTAATGTATTTGAATGAGCGCCTCCTCTTTTCCCAGCCTGCCATGATCATCAGCTGATGCCTTTCTCTAAATATCTCTTCCATCAGAAGTGAGGTTTGTTAGATAAGGGGAAGGGTGTTTGGCAACACACTTTTGGTGTATGCTTCCTGTGCAGGAATGCATGACACCAAATTCAATGGTACCAACAAAACCTTTAAAAAAATTTACCCACTCATCTGAAAACATTTTTACTATGATTTTAATTTTCCTGTTATCTGATCATGGCTTTGTGTACACCACAAATTCTTGCTCTATTACTTATAGTAGCCATGCTCCAGTTTGGCAACCTATGTGCTGAATCATTGCATAGTAACCAGACATAATGTACTGGGGAATTGCCAGTGCATGTATTGCAAGGATTTCAGTGTATCTACATCTCAACCAAAAAATGCTGTCAAATATCAATTTGATATTTGCACAGTAGTTTTGTGACAGTTATTATTTCTTTAATTAGGAATATCTAGAATGTCCACTACAGTTGAAAGTCAGTGAAATTTCCTTAGCAAGCAGTCTGAGAATAAAGTGTGTGTTGTGGGTAATGTTTGTGTTCTGGGAACTCAGTATAATGGGACTGATAACACCTTAAGTTTTTCTCCTAGCACAGTGAGATTTAATATTTGATTTTTAGCAATCCACATTGTTGGTAATGGAAAGTACTTGCATTATTTTAAACATGTCTGTTTAGTAAAGTTTGAGTGCTGCACTTGTTCAAGCATATGTTTCAAATATGTTTTTGCAGTAAAACAGAAGATACTGCCTCAGATTCTGTGGAAGGTGCTAAAGGTGACAAAAAAGGTAACAGATTGAAAATATTTTAGAGCATAAAATATCCATCCTTTTCATTCTGTATTTTGTGTTTGGCTCATTCCTGCATCTGTCTCCAGTGGGGTAAAAGGCCTGATGGCAGAGACGTGGATGAATAAATCTAGTGAGCAAAACTATTGGGTTGAAGATTTAGCGACTGCATACTTTGTCGATCTTTGGAGAAGCATGCTTTCACCCACTGTTATAATTGTAAAGCTTTGCTAAGGACTTCTTTGTTTGTAGCATATAGCAGGGCATACTTGATGACAAGTGCTTGGTATAAAATTTCTCCAGAGTTACCTTCACCATGTTTCTCTTCCTGCCCCAAGCAGCCTTGCTGGTAAGAAGAGTAAATGTTAAAACCTCCCCCTTCCCCCATTGATCTTAACTTCAGGATTGCTAAAGAAAATGTAGATAAGTTGATTGTAAGATAAGAAAATGTAGGTAAATTGATTAGCTTTTGAACATAGACTCCATTTTCTATTTTAAAGAACTCAAGGTAGCTTACATCATTTTCTTCCTCTTGCTCTCAATCTTGTGCCCACAACAACAACCCCGTGAGGTGGATTGGGCTGAGAGTCTGTGACTAGCCCAAAGTTACCCAGTAAGCTCCATGGCTGAGGGCTAGAGTCCCAATCACATGCTTTTAACCACTATACCACACACAGATCCACTTCATGCTCTTTGATGTTTTCAGGTGAATTCTGCAAATCATTAGCTACTGTCTACAAAAAGTACCAGCACTAATTAAGCCCTTCATAGAAAAGGAACTTTGCCAGCATTGCTGGGTTTGGATAGGCAGGCATGTCACTTTGCTTCCTTGCTTTATTCCGTCCTGTGAGCTGAAAAACTCTGGAAATACAACATCGTCACTATAATGCACAGACCTTTCTTGGTGGAAGATACATATAGTGTATGAGTTTTCTTTCCATCATAAACAAGCACACGATAGCTGCAATATTATGTTTTCAGGCTTGGGTCTGATTCCCTAGAGTGCATTCCTTGTCTGTTGAATGCAACACGAAAAAAGCCACAAATTTGAATGAGTATCCACAGCTGTTTTAAGACTGAATTTGAAATAAATACCATTGAAGGAATAAAACTACATTTCATGTCATTTTATCTTCTTCACTTGCATTTTCCATTGCTTGAATTTTTTTCTAGTTAGGTCCTGTTTTGCTATTTTGGAAGCACAGTACTGCATGAGCTACAGTTAAAATTCTTGTTTTGAATACATAGAATTGTTTCCAAAATATGTTAAAAGTATGTAGTTCACTTAATAGTCTGTTTTCTTACATTCTCTTGCTTTTCTTACAGAAAAATTAGCAGATCAAGTAATGCAGAATCCACAAGTCTTGGCAGCTTTGCAGGAGCGACTTGACAATGCACCTCACACTCCTTCCAGTTACATAGAAACGTAAGTGTGAGAAACATGACCTGTCCCAAGCTGGAAATACAGGGGTTCAGAAATGCACCTCTTGTTCTTAAGAAATCATCCTGAGAGCAGGGCATGCTCCAGACCTGCTCCAGCCTTTAATAGAAGGACAGGGTTTTTCCCTGGAGATGTATGGAAAGCATTGAGAAGAGTTGGTGCAATGTCAGATATTTAGATCCTGCCATAAACTGAGAGAGGGGTAGGATTAGGGTTGGATATATAAGTTGATTAGCTACCAAGGATACGCAGTGTGAACTCTCATCAAAGTGTAACCAAAGTGAAGGGAAAGCCATTTGTTTTTGAATAATTGATACAGTGCTATCCTATTTTTTCTATTAGTGGTACAAGACTACCACTTTTTTTTGTAATTTAAAATAATGAGGGGTGTGGATAAGCATTTCTGGTAATTGTATTTATTTATTGTAGAATATAAATGTAAACTCAAGGTGGCATTCATGGTTCTTTCAGCAGTTTATCTTCACAACAGTCTTGTGTAGTAGGTTTGGATGAGAAACATTGGACTCATACAAGGACACCCAGTAAGCTTTGTGGCTCATTAGGGTACAGAGCATTTCTGTTTGAAGTAAACTGCTGTGTCTCATGTAGACATTCATATCTTTATATTTGTTGGATCTAGTATTACTTATTGGATCAAGCTCCCTAGTTTTATATTAAGTGCAACATCTTATGGCAATGTAGTCTAATTATTTTATGCAAAAGCAGTTTGTTCCATCTCTTGAATAACTACTAAGTTAACCAAGCAACCCCTATTTCTTGTGTGGTGACAATGAACATTTCTCATACCTTCTTTCCATAAGGTTTTTAATGTAAAAAATTCCTGCTTTTTAAAGTTATGGTCATAAATACATTATCTATTACCCCAACTACTTCAGTTATCACTTCCTGTTCTTTTTGCATTTCTGGTACCATTTCAGAGGTGGTGTGGCCAGAAATGTATGCACTTGTATTAAGTGGAGGTTACTGTATTGTGATTGAATTGGGTTTTTCCCTTGTTTTCACTGTTTTTGACTTTGGGCTAAGCCTACTTCCCCTTCTTCACCCCATAGTTGCCTTTGAATATTGAGGTGATTTTGAGTCTTTATCTCAGCTGTCTGGCATTAACTCTTTAAGATTGTAAGGGGCAGGTCACATAGCCCAGCTATGCTGCTCTTCCAGGGATTATTAAACAGGTAAAAGCCAGCCTCAGCAGCATAAAATAACTTACATGTGTATATTCCCTTCACCTGTAGTAATTTGTACCACCTCATGTATGGAGTCAGATGAAATCTTAAAGCCTTACAGGACTAACACTTTCAGTAAGCATATACTGTAACTCTAAATGTAACTCTAAACTCTACTTCTGGTAGACGAAGCCAATTTGTCCACTGTGTGTATGAGTGAGAGAGATAGGGGGTTAGATTGTATTTTCACTGCTGCTCCACTCTACCTTCCTCTGTTGAATTACCTACTTTAAATGGAGGGAGGGGGAAATCCAGGATCAGTCAGATAATACATATATTGAAAGCTCACAGGTTTGTGTGAGCTCCTGTGAGCTTTCAAGTTCTCCAGAACTCTTCAGTGGGTTAGGTAGTATTAAAAAACAAACTAGAGGCAGTTGCCTTTAGGGGCTTTTTGTAGCACTTGGAGGTAAGATGCTAAAAGAAAATAAGTTACTGAAATTGAGTAGAGGACACTGAATGCTGTTGCTGCATACATTTTAAATAACTTTATTTCTAGTTTACCAAAAGCAGTGAAAAGAAGAATTGATGCCTTGAAACAGCTTCAGGTGAAATGTGCCCATATAGAAGCTAAATTTTATGAAGAAGTTCATGATTTAGAGAGAAAATATGCAGCCCTCTATCAGCCTCTCTTTGATAAGGTAAGGGGTGGAGAGTATGGGGCATCTAAAGTTTACTTATAATCATTCACTAATACTAGTTAGAAAGCTTTCTTATTTGGCCAGTGAAACAACTCTTACAATTTCTGAGGAAGTTCAAATTAGGCAGAATTAGACAAAGTACTGTTGTTTCATATACTGTATAATTCTAATTGATAGTGCTCTAATTGATACTGCTCTAGTAAGAGCTGTCAGAAGAATTTGTATGAAGCCATTTTAAGGGTTCTCAAGGCCTTGCTTTTATATTGCTGTCTTTATATTGGCAAAAAGATAGTGATTTGCACTGTTCGTAACCTGTATACAGTCTCTTCTGCTTATGGGTTCCATTCCAGTGCTACAGTAACATCCAAGATAAGAAAAAGCTGGCTATTTCTGCCTGTGTCTTTGCTATTTTGGTTACATCATTTGTTAATTAAAAGGGATGTGATACTATCTCCATGCCTGGGTTTCAAGGCATGATGTTCAATTTAATATGACATATTATTTGGTATTTGCTATCTGTTACAGCTGACAGATTGATTCTTACTGCATCTGCCAGATTCTTTCCTCTCAACACTGTGGTTTTGCCACTCTCCAAGTCATGTCAAACAATCAGTACTATCAGTAACTTCAGACAGCTTGCAAAATTGGCTATCTTCCTGTGCTCTCAAAGTGTCATTCTTCCATACTGTTTAATTCTTACGTTTAGCTTTCTGTTATGCAGCTGTCACTTATAGGTACTTTATGAATCAATTTTTAGGGTTTCCAAGGCCTAGACAGTAATGTGCTAGTTTTGTGTGTATAGACTAAAGGGAGATGAAAACGACAGGTAAAATTGCCCTCTTAAGTCAGAATAACAGACTAGTAACATGGTCCTATTGATTCTGGTCATGTTTATGTTTCAGCAGGAACATAGCTGCAACCTTCCTTTACCTTTTTTTGGGAGTAAGACAAGTGTTTTTGTGTAGGGTTTTTAACTTAAAATAGTAATAAAAGTACAGCTAAGTGTTGGTTCTAGTATTTACCGGAAGACCAGTTCTGTTTTAAATATTACTAATTTAAGATAAATTAACTTGCAAATGTTAGAGGTGCAAAATGAAGACTATTCCTGGTACTTCTGAATATGTAGATGATATAATTACCAAATTTAATTGAGAAGACACTAGGTACTACTGTTCTCAGTTTTCTGTAGCACTCATGTTCTTGTTGGGTAACCTTAATATGTTCTAATGTTGCCTCAATTTTTATGCAACTCTTGCACAGAGAAGGGATTTTATCATTGGTAGTGCTGAACCTACAGATGCTGAAGCAGAGTGGCACAGTGAAAATGAGGAAGAAGAAAAATTAGCTGTGAGTAAAAAATTAATTTAAAGACAGAATTAGTAAGATAATTTAAGATATGATCTTTATGTTTTCTATAAACTATACTAATTGAACGACTACAATAAAATAAGACACATCTCTTGGCAAAACACATTAGGAGGCTTTATCAGTATGGGTGAGTAGGATAATTTGAAAGGTTTTCCTTTTTTGGAATAACTTGTTCCAGAAGTTTGCCTGATGGAACAGAACTATATGAAAAAGTTCTGTTTCAGTACTGTAATGTAGTGATTTGCACTGTTCGTAACCTGTGGACAGGCTTTTCTGCTAATGGGTTCCATTCCAGTGCTATAGCAATACCCAACGTAAGAAAAAGTTGGCTGTTTCTGCCAATGTCTTCTCTATTTGGGTAACACTCACCCCAAAATGGTATGGTGAAAAGGGTTGGTGGGAAAGAGTCAGATGAACTTTATTGAAGTTTGACTGCTGTTTTGGCTGATACCCCTCCTCTGCAGTGGGTATATCACACTCCACTTAAAGTCTTGTTATATCAGTATTTCCTGTCTAAGCATCAAGGCTGAAAGACTGATTCAGACTGTGTCCGCCACATTCTTTCCTCTCTCAACACTGCCACTTCAAACAGTCTTAGTGTGGGTGCTGTATTTTGGTGTTCCATCCATGCATTTTCCTTTCCCATTATCTATTGTTTGTGCTACATCCTCTAGTTCTATTTACCAGAAATCAGCAACACAGAATTATTCATGTTGTAGGATAGCACAGCTGAGGAGCAGAGGGAAAACTGTGATAAAACAAAACTGTAGTCCCTTAGCTAGGCAAAGAAAAGGCCATATGCACTTAGCCTCCCAGCACCTCCCCTTGAGGGTTGTTTCTGCTTTCATTGAACTAGCAGCAGTAACACAAGTCAAATTTTGAACTTTTTAATTAAACCTTGATTTTTTTCTTGTTTAACGTTATTTTTACATATGTGTGTCTGTGTTATATGTTTATACATTTGTATGAATATGGTTTCTATAATACATTTTAGAGTTTTAATCCTTAACTGCCCAGAGAGCTTCAGCTATTGAATTGTCAGAAATGTAATGAAATTAAATGAACATCTAAAATACTTGACGCTGATTTCTTCTGCCAGCTATTATCTCCTTCACAAAAATGCTGCCTGTCACAATACAGGGACATAAAGGAGTACTTAAAATAACTCACAAGTTTTAATAATCAGTTGTTTCATTTCATTTAGCATGCACATTGTATGCTGAATCCCTAACAAAGTTATTGGGCTTATAGCTCTAACCAGCTAGAACTTAGCTTCACAGTGCTGGTTAGGGTTAGGGCTTTAGTAGTGGAGGGAAGGAGAAAGAACATCATATCTGTGTACCTTGGGAATCCCTGGAATATGTAGAAACTGCTTCCTTGTTTTGAGGTGGTTCTGTTTCACTTCCAAATTAGTAAGTACACAACCTACTCTAAATATAGTAGTGATTGATTACTTTTCATAATGGAATGACAGCTGGTGAGCATTAAGACAATTGTGAAAATACTTAACAAAGTTCTTACAGCTTTAAGAAAGCAGGGATATATTTCAGTAGTTTCTAGACTAACACTTTTAAAGTAATCTAAGTGTATCTCTCTTCTGTTTCTAGGGAGACCTGAAAAATAAAGTAGTAATAGAAGAAAAAGAAGCAGGAGCAGCTGAAGAGACAAACCCCAAAGGAATCCCAGATTTTTGGTTCACAATATTTAGAAATGTAGATATGCTGAGTGAATTAGTACAGGTAATGGATTAAAATGATTTTAAGTGTGTTACAAGTTATGCCATCTCGTTTTAAATATTAAATGTCACTTTAATGAGATTTAATATTTGTCAGACATCTGGTATTTGAGTCTTTAGTTGCTAAAAGGCAGGTGTTTTCAAGAAAAACTTTGTTGTGGTTTGATTAGGCAGTTCCCTTTTAAAAGTCATTATTTTTGTTTTCATTAGGAAATGCTTTAGTTCAGCCTGAAGAACTGCACCCATTCTTACAGATGTTTGATTCTGCCATGGTTACACATTGCCTTAGTTACATCCCATTTAGACTACCGTACAGTACAGTTCTATGTGGGACTGTCTTTGAACATGTTTAGAAACTTCAGCTGGTTCAGAGTGTTATGGCTAGACTGTTGACTATGGCCAATTACAGGGAGCACATGACACTTTTGTTACAGCAAATTCACTGGCTGCCAGACTATTTCTAGGCTCAGTGTGAAGTGTTGTTTATAACCTATGAAGTCTTATACACTTTGTGACTGGGCTGCCAGAAAACCCACATTTTCCTGTATGAATTTGCCTGGTTTTTAAGATCTTTGTAGGAGGTCTTTCTCTGTCTTGCTGCCATTGGGGGTGAATCAGATGGGAAGCATGAGAGGGCATTTTTACCAGGCTGTAGAGCTCCCTGCCATGAAAAGTTAGGTGGCTCCCTCTCTGATGTCCTTTTGCAGGCAGGCAAATATGTTTTTGTTCAGGCAAGCCTTAGACATATAAGCTGGTCTTTTCTGGAATCAGATTTTAATTGGGTGTTCCTATTCTGTGTTTTTTAAATTGAATTCTATGGATCTTTTTAATGATGAATTTTAATGAAGATTTTGATGTTTAACCTGTAATTTATTATTATTCACTGCCTAGAATAAGGATGTGTGAGGAATTTGATAGTAATCTGAAGATCAGACAGAGTTTCATGAAATGGTCTCTCAGACTCTGGCTGATTAGCCCCATGCTGGTTTCAACTTACTGTTGCATGCTGCCAGTTCATGGACATCCTTCTCGAAGACAGGCTGCAGTTTGTACATTAAAAGGGTGAAGAAGATGCATCAAGAAAATTTGTCCATATTTGTTCAAAATTTGCACAGTTCTTGAATTTCAGTAGTTAGCAGAGCTATCCTTATAGCTGTCTGCTGTGCAGAAGAAAAACATGAAATTGCAGTAAGAGTAAACATGTCTGGGGAACAGTCTTTCAGTCAGATTCTAGGCACCTGCTTTCCCATGAGTTTGGATCTTGTTCTAGACCAGGGGTCCTCAAACTTTTTCAAGTGGGGGCCAGTTGAAAGGCGGCAGGGACGGGCATGGGCCGGTGAGGCAGTGGTGGGTGTGCGCAGCAGCTTGCTTGGAGATCTCCCAGCGAATCCAAAACCATCTCCAAGTGAGCAACCCACTACCTCGCGCATGCGCGGTAAGGCGGGCAGCAGCGGGCACAGGCACGGGGAGTCCAAAACCTCTGAGGCGGGCCAGATAAATGGGCGAGGCGGGCCAGATAAATGGGCATGGCGGGCCAGATGCGGTACGCGGGCTGTAGTTTGAGGACTCATGGTCTAGACTCCTGCTTGCCACAGAGAATGAATCTACTCAAGCTATTCAGTAATTAAATTTTACAGAATTCATTGCAAGAAGATGTAGTCAGTGCCACAAACATACATGGCTTTAAAAGGAATTAGGCAAATTAATGGAGGACAAATCTTTTCGCCATGGTAACTAAATGATACCTCTGGATACCAGATGCTGGATGCAAACAATGATGTTAAGGGACAGTACTTTTTACTTTCATGGTCCTTGGATGTCTCTAAATCATGGCTGGCCGTTGCCAGAAATAATATGCTACTCTCTTCCAACAGGGCACTTAAGCCTAATGTGGTGATAGCCAGGAGTTCTGCTGCCTTACCTCTAGCATTTTGAACAGTCTTCAGGAACTGTGTTTTGAGAAGCATGTTAGGCTCTTTTAATACTATGCCCATTTCTCGTGGCTTGCTCTGTAGACTTCTTACTTACTTACATACATACATACATTTATTTATTTATTTATTTATTTGCCGCCCTATTCGCAAAAAGCCTCAGGACGGCTTACAACATAAAATAAAATATAACATAAATAAAATTCCCAGCCCACACTGGCTGCAGTTAAAAACATAGAAAAGACAATATTAAAACTTACTAAAATATCACTGGAATAAAAAGGTCTTAACCTGGCGCCGAAAAACAAGTAACAACGGCGCTAGGTGGACCTCTCTGGGGAGCGCATTCCACATCAGCCTTGATTTAGGGTCACTTGGAGACATGGTTTGCTATACGTTTCTTTAAAAGTTTTAGCTATGACTCAGCCATTCCAGTTGGCTTTATTTAATGTACTCTGTTCTCATACTTGACTGTTCCTGGAGGACTGTTTACTTAAGTAAAGGAGTTGTCTTTAGTTCCAAAGGATCTAAAGACCCCATGCCTATGCTCACTTGAATCAAGTTGCACATAGTCATGGCTCAGATTAAAAGGAAACTGTCAGAAAAGCCTTTTTTTAACTACTTAGTGATAAAGAAACCTTTCTCCTTTAGGCACCATCCTTGATAGCCAATTACTATCATCTCTGCCTGATCAGTTGTGAAGTGGTATTTTGTATGATTATGCTGGAGTAAGTCCCATATTGAAGGTCATTCACATGGCTAGACTTATGGATACAGGAGTCCTTCATTTATCCTAAGGTTGTTCTGTTGTAGCTCATTGTTTACACATTGGGAGGAAAGGCCTATGATGCTTATGGTATTCTCTTAAAATCTAGGAAAAGTGACTAGTGGTATAAAGAGTCTGCTAACAGAGTGTACTTGAGCGCTCCCCCCCCCCCCACTATTAAGTTATGTCAAGCCGGAGGTCTTGAATGATTCATTGTTCCCCCATTCCATCATTCTGAAGATCTCCAGAATGAATTAGGCATGGATCTTAAGCCCCAAACAGCTTTTACTTATTTTATTAGTACCCCACCTTTCTACCAAAATGTGTCATTCAAGGAGCCTTACAGAAACAATTAAAATTGATTAAAACAAGAAAGTTGTGTTAAAGTAGAATGCAAATAAAATTCAGAAAAATATTATTCAACATTGGCAAGTATGGAGCAGCTAAAGGCATTACCTTTATTGCAGGCAAGGAGAGACTTCCCTTTTTGCCCTTTAAAGGAGAACACTTAAAGGTTGCCACTGCTTTTTCCACTAGTGCAGCAGAGGTCACACTTCACTGTTTGAACCACTGGGAAGGGTCAAATAGAATCAAGAACATGACTAATTTTTATTTGTTTGCTGAGCAGGGATCCATGACTTGCCATGTGTTTTTCAGTTGTCCTTTGATCCTTACCTCTCATTTATATTTCTTTATTTATCCATGTATTTATAGGCCTCCTATAACTGCTGAGGGTTTCCTAGGTGGATTACAATACATAAAACATATTAACAAAGTAAAACATTAGAACCAATTAAAACACAACTAATTAAAACCTCTATGAAAGCAATATTAAAGGGCCACAGCATTCAGGCTAAGTGTTAAAATTTTTCCTAAAATGGTATGTCTTTGCCAAATGCCGAAAGGAAAATAAAGATGACACCAGGCAAATTTCCCTAGGGAGGGAGTTCCAGAGATGGAGAGCAGCAGCAGAACAGGCCCTTTGCCTAGTTGCCACCCCTCTTATCTCCCTGAGGGGTGGTTCTCGTAGAAGGGCCTTCTGAGCTGATCTTAGGGGGCGAGTAGGTATATAAGGGTGCAGATGGTCCTTTAGATAGCCGGGCCCCAAGCTGTTTATGGCTTTATATGTCAATACAAGCACCTTGAATTGGGTCCAGGCCAAAACTGGTAGCCTGTGAAATTCTTTCAGAACTGGTGTTATATGGGCTGCTCTAGAAGTACCAGTCACTAACTGAGCAGCTCAATTCTGTACCACTTCGAATTTCCAGAACATCTTCAAGCACAGCCACATGTAGAACACATTACAATATTCTATTTTGGAGTTACCAGAGCATGGGTAACTATCTTCAGGTTCCCACTGTCTAGGTAGTAGTGGAGCTGGAAAATCTGCAGCTGGAAAAAGGCATTCCTAGACACTGAGTCCACCTGATATTCCAGGGACAAACTGGGGTCCAGGAGCATCTCCAGACTGCAGACCCTGTCCTTTAGGGAAAGTGTGACCCCATCCAGGACAGGGTAGTGCCCTCCTAACCTATCAGAGGTCCCCCCACCAATAGTACTTCTGTCTTACTATTAAGCCTCAGTTCATTGACCCTCATGCAGTCCATTATCAAGCTCAGGCCCCTGCTCAGAATGGCAACAGCCTCACCTGGATTAGAGAAAAAGGAGAGGCAGAGCTGAGTATTGTTAGCATATTGCTGACTCCTCAGCCCCAAACCTCCAGATGGCCTCTCCCAGTGGTTTCATGTAGATATTAAACAGCATGGGGGGCAGTACAGAGCCCTGCAGAACCCTATGATGCGACTGCCATGGGGTAGAGCAACTGTCCCCTGGCATCACTTTCTTGACCTGGTCAGCCAGGTAGGAGCAGAACCACCACAAACTGGTGCCACCCACTCCTAACCTGTCCAGCCTGTCCAGAAGGACACCATGATCAATGGTGTTGAAAGCTTCTAAGAGATCAAGGAGAACCAACAGGGTCACACTCCCCCATCCCTCTCCCTGCACAGGTCATCGTACAGGGTGACCAAAGCATCTACATCCTGTACCCAGGCCTAAAACCCAATTGAAATGGATCCAGATAATCCAAATCCTCCAAGAGTACTTGAAGCGGCTGAGCTACCACCCACTCCAACACATTGCCCAGAAATGGAAGGTTGGAGATGGGACAGTAGTTATCCCTGGATCTAGGTCTGGCCTTTTTAGAAGTGGCCTAACCTCTGCCTCCTTCAATGGGACAGGGACCACTCCCTCTTTCAATGACAACCTCTTGGACCCAGGGCCGAACCTTATCCACAGGCCTGCCTTCCAGCCAAGTTGGGCATGAGTCAAACAGGCATGTGCTTAATCAGACAGAGCCAAGCACCTTGTCCACATCCTTAGGTCGCAACAACTGAAACTCATGCAATGATGACACATAAGGTGGCACACTGGACACTTCCAAAGGTTGATGTATACAAACAGAGTCAAGCTCCTAATGGATCTGAGCAATTTTTCCCTCAAAGTGCTGCGCAAATTTGTCACAACGAGCCATCAAGGGCTCTAGGCTTCATCTGGGTTCTTAGAGGCTTCATTTCCATATTAGCACTTATCATTTAACAAGGATCAAATATTACTACCTCAATAATTACTGGCTCTAAAGATGGAGGTGCCTTTTATCTAATCCCTGGCAGTCTTTCTTCAAAGAACCTGCCTCCTAGTGGATAGAGAGGAGAGCAACCAGTGTTTGGGCCTCTGCTTAGAAAGCAAGTGGATGAATTCACAGTTAAGTCAAATTATGTTCTTTGTTCTCTTTTCCTGCCCTTCATCCCAATATTAGCATTGCCTTTAGAAGGTACTTGGAACTTAATATTTGCTTTGCATACCTGATACCTTTTCTCCTTTTGGGATTCGTGTCTCACCTATATGTTTCCCTGTTTCCATCTATTGTTGTTCTTTTTCTTCCCTGGCTTAATCTGTGAGCAAGGACTGTATATGGCACTGTATTTTGTGAACACAGAGTTCTTACCCACATTTCACTTAGTGTTTTAAAAATAATTATCCAGTTACCATACTGGTGGTTATAACAGTATGCAATCTTCTGTATCACACAGCATTTAATCAGAATAAAGTTGGCTTGAGGATTGTTACAAAAACAATGGCTAAAACGATGCATGATTGTAAGAACTATGCTGGATAATTTTATAATTCTTAAATGATGTAAGATATGTATTTCATCTTGCTAACAAGTTTCCTTTTATATTTAGGAATATGATGAACCAATTTTGAAGCATCTGCAGGATATCAAAGTGAAATTTTCTGAGCCAGGACAGCCTATGGTTTGTACTGTTTAACTTTTAGAAATAATATTGAGGGATGTGGTGGGCACTAGTGATTTTAGTGTGGAGGCATTCAAATTTTATCTTACTCTATCAGGTTAATGAATATAAGCTTTGCAGTCCTGCTTCCCATGGTTCACTTTTGTATTGGAGCAGTCTTTACGAAATACAGTAATGATAGTAGCACCACCTACTGCTACTGATACCTGATGAAAAAAGACCATTTCAAATCTGGTCTGTATGTTTGAATGTCTTTTGAGCTACTTTGAAATATGGTCTCATTCATGGAGCTAAGGTGATGTTGGCCTTTCCTAGTCTTTCAGTTGGAGTGTTAAATTAGGCCTTTATTAATACTTTAAATATTGAATTTTCATTAAGTTGTCTCTTGGAGTTATTTATTTGTTTATTGCATTTAAATACCATCCCAATAGCCCAGAGGGCTCTCTGGGTGGTTTACAAACATTAAACATTATTTCTGTAGAGCTGTATGCAAATGAAATCTAAAGTAGCTAAAATTATTTGGTCAAATATGTATTTCAGGATAAAAGAAGCTATTTCAGTCATAAACTTTTTATCTTGACTAGATCAGCCTTTATACCAAGTTCTGTACTTCATTAACCCAGCTTATGGGAGTATGAACATGGTCTAAGTTGTCTGGCCCATTACTGACTGCTAAGTAGCACTACATGACTACACTTTCATTGGGCAGATCCCTCATCATTATCTGTCTCTCTTCATATATGTTTAGTCTTGTCTATTGGATTTAATTTTCCTTTGAGATTATTTAAGCCTTTCAAGCCAGTGGATCCTATCAGCTGTTGTAAATACTTGGATTCTTTTTTTTAGCAAACGTAAACCAGTTCATAAACAATTATGCAGTAAGTTGTCCTGTGGTGCCCATCTCCCCCCTTCTATTTTAAAGAAATATAACTTACAGGGTTCAAATTACTTCTGTTGAACTGAAAGGAAAGTAGAAAAATACCTAAGCTTAGTTGTGTTTCATGAGTAGCTTCAATTGCATCAGTTTGCACAACATGAAAACCCCACACTCACAGTTGAAAATGAATTGAATATAACTTGTTGTTGAACTAAGTTGTATGAACCCAGCTATGCCAACAAACCATTTTTTTTGTTAACCACAAACAACGTAGACTTTACAACCCAGCAACCAACCATGGTTTGTCTTCATGGGTGGCTTGAGATTAACAACTGTGGTTTGCTAACATAGCTAGTTCATATAACTAATAGTATGAATACAATGAAGGATATGAGTTGCCTTTTTAATATGAAGAAGTGCAGCAGGAACTAACTTGAGTATTATAAATTGAAATGTACAGCTAGAACAAACACTCATACAGCATCCTGTTGCTCTTCAAAGTATGCCAAATTCATTAACATGATGCACCAAGCTAGTTAGGGAACTAAACTATATTTGCAAATTCTGTCAGATCATGTCTTGGGTTATAAGCTCTTTGTGGTTTGCCTGTTCTATTTTTGGTACAGTGGCTATTCAAGTTATAAAGTTGCAGTTCATTGGGTTAGAGCAGAATCTTGAGATTTGATTTTGGATTTATATTGCATTGCAAGATTCACAGTACATCAGGAAAAAAGTTGCCAGTTTTCTAGAACAAGAAAACAGTTCCTGCCTGTTGAATGAGCACTTCAATAGAAAACAGCACTTAGTACCCATAGAGAGCTTTTTTTCTCCTAGCCTCAGGGCTACCTGAGCATCATGGCAGTAGCAAGTAGATGGAAGAAGTGGCAGCTGTGCAAATGTATGGAGAATGTGCTGGATGACCAGCTTTAAACTATTTGTTTAATTGCAGTATAAATGAATGGCATGTTAATTATCTCTCTCAATCAGCTATAGAAATTGTTTAACTTTTAAGAGAATCTGATGCATTTGCCCCTACTTGTCTGCCTTTCTTAGCTGTTCTTCAGTTGTTGATGATTGAGGCACTTGCATAATCCTGACCAAGTAAGAATAATTTTGACAGGCTACAAAAGTAGAAAAACAGTATCCATACTTGATGGTAGTGTGTTTGTGATCAAAAGCATATAATGATTTTTCCTTTCTCATTTTGTGTGAAGTGGGTTGTTTTGATCATGTGAATCAGGTCACCTGTGGGTTATTTGTAAGTTATCTCTGGGTTGTTTGAGTTAAATAACCATTTGTTCAGATTCAGATGTCATGTTCATAACCTATGATTGAGGAGATTGTGGAAAATGGAAACTGCCAATGAGCTCTGGTAATCCCCACAAATAATGGGTTAAATAAGCCCGAATTTGTTGCTGGGATTTGTGAACTGCCCCTGTATGTGTGTCTTATTTGTAAAACACACCATCACCAAAATGAAATTATTTCCATGCATCTTAGTATATATGAGGTCATAATAAAAACATTTATGGTCAGAATCTGATTATTCCTTTTTTTTGTTCACCCTATTCATCTGAACTAGCTGCAGTATCACCACAAATAAAAAGTCACAACTGGGATGAAAATATGAGTTGAGAAATTAAATAATTTCTTGAATCACTCAGTAAGCACTAGTGCTGTGAACTGTGCCTTATTTTAGCACAAATTATATTCCATCTTTCAATCTAAAAAATTTCCAAGAAGGCTATAAGATGTAAGTAGTAAAATGTTAGTTCTAGACAGATGCAAGAATTGATGCAATTCTTGTCTAAGATCTGTGTACCTGTTCCTACTGCTGATCTACTGTTTGTAATTTTTACCCCCTCTGCTTCTTAGTGAACAAAGTGTGCAGTATATTCTGCTTATGCTTTGGTCTATATTTGTATAGCCAAAAATAAAGCACAAGGTTATGTGCTATCAATATGGGTTTTTTTTAAAACTGTCAAAAAAAAGCATGTAAGCATGTAGCTCACTGATAGTTTCAAATCTCAAGTCGTTTATAAGTTTTTTTAAATTATTGATCATGTGCTATTTGGCAGAACAATACAAAATTGAAAGCTAATACTGTACCCCTCAACAGTCATGTTACAAAAAAGGCATTGCAAATCCAAATATTTTCTGGTACTAACAGTTGATCATTTTCTTTCTGTCTGTGTAAAATTGTGATGATCTTAGAACAATAATGGACTTCTTTCAGTCTTTTACATTAGAGTTCCACTTTGAGCCCAACGACTACTTTACTAATACAGTTTTGACAAAAACCTACAAGATGAAGTCAGAGCCCGATAAGACGGATCCTTTTTCATTTGAAGGCCCTGAAATTGTTGACTGTGAGGGGTAAGGAAATATATTTCTGAATGTTTTTTCTAGTTTCTAGTCTCAGTGTCAAGGCTGTGCTATAAATACATTGCAACAAAAATATAAAATATATAAAACTTGGCAAGTATATGCTGTAAGGCAATACGAATATGGATAGCAACAATGCAGTAATTATGCACACTTAGATGGATAAGATTTATGGGGTCAGTAACAGCATCTGAGACCATCACTCTTTTCAGCCTTGAAGATATAGTAACCTTGCATCTTGTAGTTATAGCGAGCTGCTACAGTATTTAATGGTAACTTTAATTCTTGGCATTGTAACAACTTTCAGCTTTTAAAGTTTTCTGCACTGTACTGCATTGTGCTTGTAACACAAAAATTGTAGTTACTGATTTTAGGGTACATTATTTTGTTTTAAAGCAAGATTTAAAGCTTATCCTTTTATTACCTAAGATAGACAGCACATTAAAATTATTTGCCTTTTACTGTGATTTTCCCAAGATGAATTCTAGGGTGTAACTATATTGACTAGACTGCACCATCCAGATAATGGAAAAGTTTGATAGCATTGAAGCAGCAATTTGGTCGTTCTTTCTCTTTTATTGTAGAGAAGGGGTTTGTGCAGTACATTGCCAAAAGTCTGTGCTTATCAGTGCTGTTTTCACAGTCGTAACAGTGAAATGTCTTTGCCCCCTAATTTATATACTGCCACCTTTCTTTTTGGTTAAATGCACTGTGCATCTCTCTCTTTAGTACTAGGACACAGAACTTTTATCAGTTTTTTTAATTGCTCTTTCTGTACAGCAAAGCTGGCCCTCTCCTTTCCCTTATGTTGATTTGGAGATGGCTAACATTGATGCTACAGAAAGCTGCTGCTGTCCTCATGGGAAGTGCATTTGTCTGGAAATCTATCATATGTTCAATGTGAAATTTTATTTTTAGTGTCACTGACACATACATTTAATTTCAGATGTACTATTGATTGGAAGAAAGGAAAAAATGTTACAGTTAAAACAATAAAAAAGAAACAGAAACACAAGGGGCGAGGCACAGTCAGAACAATTACTAAACAAGTACCCAATGACTCGTTTTTTAACTTCTTCAGTCCTATAAAAGGTAAACTTGGTTCACTGTAATCTGTCTTTATTAGGAGTACTTGTATGTTGTATATTTTACCATGTTTCCATCTTTGAAACATGAAGAGAATAGTTGAATGTTATGTATTGGAAATATCATCTAAGTTGTAATAGTTTTTATAAAAACTTTAGCATTGGGAGGGTGACTTCTAATTTTAGGAATAAGCAGTTAATATATGAAAATTTAACAAGTATTTCATGAAAATGTTGTAGTGATTTCACTTCCCTACTGCAAAGTCAGGAAATTCTTAATTGAAAAATTAAAGTGATCTCTGCTTTTGAGTGTCCAAGATTCCTGATTGTACACCAGTTGTGTGTGTGAGATGACCAGTTTATCAATGAATATGCAAGCTTTTGAGTAGCTGACTGTTCAGCTGGGCTGATCTCCTCAAATCTGGAACGTTTATGTGTTTGGAAGGATATGAGATCTGGGTTTCATGGTTCTATCTCTAATATTAATGTCCCTTGAGCCCTCAAAATACTCTTTGAACTTCCTGAGTTCAAAACCAGTTTGTGTGTGTGAGATTTTGAAGAGAAAATGTGGAGATGGGGAATAACATAAGTTGTGACTTTTTCTGTTTTGAAAAAGGGAAGTGAACTGTGGCTGTGTAGAAGAAAAAAACATACAAGTTGGCAGGTCTGCACAGACATCTAGCAACCATTCACCCAAATACAGGATGCTAACAAAAAAGGCGATAGACTTTTGTGTTCTGTTGCCAGGAAGCAGTGTGAGCATGTTGCCTCTTAATTCTACATGATTGCTATCACAGTGCCTGGTGCTGATTATACATTGCAGGCCTAGGTTTGGTGTTGAGTTTTTAATTTTGTGGGTCAACATATATTTAGTAAGAGTGAGCAGCTATATCAGAATGGAAGTGCTTGCATTTTATTTTTATAATGAACTTCAAATGTTAGCTTATGTATTTGAATTCCCATTATGTGGGGAAAATATGAACTTAGTGAATAACTTAGAAAGACTAGGCATTTCTTGATTGACAAATTCATATGAATAGTTTCCATACTAGAATATGCAATAGAGTTGAATTTTCAATGGACTGATTTGTTATCTTTTTATAGTTTCAGGAGATGGAGAATCACTGGTAAGTTCTATTCTAATGATTTATTCCTAGGTTTAGGTAGCTTATTTTTCATTCTTCTGTGCTGACAAGGATGCAATTTATTGAGGGGGGGGGGCATCAGACACTAAATTGTCTCATGCTGTCTGCTTATACCAGCTGTACTTGTACTTTAGGTTATTTCTGAAATGCTGCTTCATGGCTGGAGATTCAATCCCTCATGTTGGACTGTACGCACACTATTTTTCATTAACAATATCAGTCGTTGTGTGCAACACAGAAATTTCGTTTATGCAGTAGCAACTTTTAATTTCCTTATTCCTTCTTTGTTTCCTAAGCACTCCTTAAGCTCTGCTTTCTACAGTTAGTTGCAAATAGTCCAAGTGTGGTGAATTAGCATTTTCTCCTTTAACAGAAATTGATGTTCACACTAGATGAGTGACTGAACATGACTAGTTCTAAAAAACCATTATGCTGACTTTTTTAAATCTATCCTCAAAAAAATCACTGAGGAGTGATTTTATCTATCAAAATTCCTGAGGAGCAGATAAAAAGTGTATAGTTGATTTCTCTTCTAACCAAATTTTAAATGTAATAGAGGTAGAAACTGTAAATGTATGGATTTCAAATCTTCCACATATTTTAAAAGTTTCCTTTTTGGTTTTATACACATACAGACATACTTCTCCCCTTGATTTTCCAGGATGAAGATTCAGAGTGTACTTTAGCAATAGATTTTGAAGTTGGGCATTTCTTCCGTGAAAGAATAGTGCCCCGTGCTGTGCTCTATTTCACTGGAGAAGCTATAGAGGATGATGACAATGTATGTATACTTTACCTTACCTTAAAGCACGAGAACCTCAAATTTTTCTTTCCTATATGTAAAGACATTTTGTTACAGTTTGATTTTTCATCTCATTAAGTGGCTTTCCTTTTTAAAAGCAAGAGACTTTACTCATTAGTAGTCAGGTTCTGCTTGCATAATGGATTATGTCCTGTTAAATTTGAGTTTTGCTTTCTCCTTACCATCCCATAGAATAACAAACTGACATAGTATATGTTGGTAGAAATGGAGTTATATGGGGTCATGGGGAAACAAACAGGAGTTGCTGAGGGAGCACCAAAGGTTGGCAGCTATAGCAAGGTGAAAGAAGCTGCTGCATGGACAGCTTCTGCCCCTAGGGCTTTAATGAGAATTGAGCATATTCAACCTCAAGACCAGTTGAAAAAGAGAAACAAACTGGAGTGGAAGGGGGAGAGAATATACCCTATTTGACCTTTTTCACACTGCATCGTGCTTAGAAGGGGAAGGGCTGGCTGGAAATTTGAGGAGCAGGGTGAGAACACAGTGGGCTATTTTGCTTTAAGTCTTACTGCTCACTTCATATTTCTGGAAGTGCACAATTCATGTTAATAACTGTAATAATATTCAAATAATATTCAAAGCTCTGCTCTCCAATATAATAGTGATAATTACCGCAGATGTATGTAGTGGGTTTATAGTATCTCCACAGGTGCTGATGGAAGCTGAAAGAATAGCAACCTGTAATTGAGGGCGACATTTATCTGGAGACTTCCTAGCTCATTTTCCTAGGTTCTGCACTATCCCACATTTAAGGCAACTCAGCTACAGGAAGGCAAATTGGTGGGGATAGAAGATACACTTCATTTGACCAGTTTTCTGCTCTAACAAAATACTTACTTAATGGGAATGGCCTCACTGAAATAAGAAGAATCCCCTAATCATTTCCCCACAAAACACACTGCATTTGTGTTGTTGAGATAAATTTACAGACATACAACAAAGCACCCCATTCATCTATCACACAGGCAGATCTGCTTGTTCACAAGTTCACTAGTTCAATGTTGAGAGCCAACTTCAGGGGAGTCTCAGAGGGCAGGATGGGATGACTTTCCCAGTGGTGCCCCCCCACCCCAATTATGGAATGAGGCCCCCTTGGTGCAAATTGTGTCATCTTTTTGGTGCCAGGTTAAGATGCTCCTTTATGCTAAGTCATTTAAAGACATACAAGTATATGCAGGAGCTTAAAGGGAGTACTTATTCCAGGTGTTACACAGTTATACTCTTCCTAATATGTTTTAGTTGTTTAGTTGTTTATAATTTATATTTTGAAACGCTGTTATGGTATTTTATTGCATTATTTTAACTATTGTAAACTATTCAGAAAGCTTTGACTATTGGACAAATTATAATAATTACAGCAGAACATCTCCTTTGCTTCCCAATTGCTGCTTACTAGCTTTGCTATCACCTCATCCCTACTGGCTTCCCTAGAACTTTGCCTTCCTAGTTCTCCAAGTTCATTTTTTCTCTCTTATTTCTGTTTGGATTGGCTGACTGCAAAGCAGCAGATGTCCAGCCTGCAGCTGCTCCACCCTTTTCCTTTGCTCTAAAGCAGCAGTTTTCTACCACTGGTCCATTGACCAGCACCAGTCCGTGGGACATTTTCTGCTGGTCCGTGCGAGAGCTGCATGGTTGTTTTGGAGAATTTTTATTTTTTGGTATTATGCTTGGAAACTAATACACATAAAAATACTGTTTTATGTGCATGGTGCCTTTTGTTTCTGCCTCAGTGGTCCCTGAGGTGGTTTTCCTGTTTGCACCAGTCCCCAGCTGTGGAAAGGTTGAAAACCACTGCTCTAAAGCATGGCAGAAGCGTATTGGACAAAGGAGAGGAAGATGCTAAGGAAACTAGCTGCTAAAATCAAAAAAATCTTTTGAACTTTAAAAAAGTACATATTTTTGAAAGCCCTTCTTAATTGGGAGGGCAAGAAACTTTGGCAGGCACCAGAGACGTAATTGCTGAGCCACTGTTGTGCCTCTGGGTGCAGTGCAGCTTGACCCCAGAAATAATTGAGATGGAATAATTTACATGACTGAACATTGTTTGTCAAGATTTATTAATACTGTGATCTAAGGCATCTTTGCAGTTTAGCATTTAACCAAAACTACTGTGTACAGTCTTTTTGAAACAACTCCAGAGGAGCCTAGGTTGAATACAGCAGTGACCATATTAAGTTCTTCATTAGTGTGCATTTGAAAGTGTTAGTGTATGCACTCATGGTAATACTGAGAGTAGAAGCACATCTAGAATGCATGTCTTTGCTTAATGGTTCAATCTATTAAGAATCAGAGTGGGACCTAATCAAGTTTTCCCCCTCATTAGTTTGAAGAAGGAGAAGAAGGAGAAGAGGAGGTGAGTACATTCCATTTTACATACAGATCACTGGGGGAAAAGAATATTTAATTTTCCAGTAAACGAAAGAAACA
This sequence comes from Varanus komodoensis, assembly GCF_004798865.1. Lineage (NCBI taxonomy): Eukaryota > Metazoa > Chordata > Lepidosauria > Squamata > Varanidae > Varanus > Varanus komodoensis. The sequence goes on along the minus strand of NW_025335468.1, from coordinate 9,861,460 downwards.
CATGTTTCAGAGCCATAAAAGTATCATTCTTGGCCACAGGTCTTAATATGAGCTATTTGTAAGAACAGCTTGTCTCTTTTAACAACCCTTTGCTCTGATGTTGTGAGATAGCTTCTTTCCATCTTGGTCAGCTATTAAATAAAATATGCACCAAGTCATACTTTGTGAGGTAAAACCTGAAAAGTAATGGCTTCCTGGCAGCATATATTGAAAAAAATGCATCTTTGTTCTTTTTAAAAAATTGACCCATGGGAAATGAAGCGAGATTGGCACCATGCAATATTTGTTCAGACATGTCTGTGTGTGTGCAGTGGGCAGTGGAGAGAGAGAGAGAACAGTTGAGACTATACACACACACTGTCTTTTTTAAATTCAAAGTTGTTTCTTAAGATTCTTAAGAGCATGAGATCTCTTCCTCATTTTCAAAGGTGGCTTTTCAAAAACCTGAAAGTATTCGCCCAAATGGCTTTTCCTATGTATCTACTTGACCCTTGGCTTATTGCCCAGTATTGACCAGTGTGGGGTGGGGCAGAAAAACAGTTAAGATTCTCTAGTGCTTTGGGGGCAGTGAGAATTCTTGGTAAAAATACAGAACTTCACAAGGAGGTTTGCTTAATCTCAGAGGCCCATAGTTTGTAGTAAGCTTTAAGCATTGTATCCACTGCTCTTTTTCTACCAGGAAAAGCAGCTAGAGCTGACAGATTGAATATCCACTCTACCTCTGGTACCCTTCCCATAGTGTCCCAAATCTGCTCCAGAGGGGTTGGGGTTGGGATACTCACTGGAGCAGATTTGAGAGGCTGTGCAGAAAGATGCAGAAGGGAGGCAGGAAAGCACCTATAGACCAAGTGGAAGTTCACTTATATAATGTTGGATTTAACTTAAATAATCCTGGATTACTAAATTCCAGTTGCAAATAGTTCAGATATTGGCATTAAAAACACAGTCATCTCAGTGCCGGATATGTTCCAGGTGGTGTGAGAGGCATCTATCTGTGACTTATCTCTTTCTTTTCAGAAGCAGGAGCCATGCAATTTGATTTCCCTCCCATCCTAAATATGAACTTGGCCCTTTATAGGCCCTTCTACAATTCTGTTCTAAAACCACCTTTGCTTAGGCTCAAGCTAGTCTTCTACTTTTGCAGTGTTCAGGCTTCCCTAATAACCACCAGAGTTTCTTCCCTGTATTTTTTTATCATCTTTGTGTTCTGTGTTTTTTCTTCATTCAGTAAAATAAACACCCATTTTTTCCTCTTGAGGTGCTATTCCTTTTTATCACTTAATCTTTTATGCCTCTTTCTGGTGGGTTCAGTTGGAGAGTGAACCAACAGACCTGATAATTTTTTTTTAAAAAAGGAAACACTTTAGGATCATTAGTAAGCAACTGGCAGGAATTTCACTGGCTACAGGCAAAGGTGCAGTAATGAGCCATCCTTTTGCATGTTCTGCTAATGCAGCAAAATGCCTAAGCCTCCCAGTAGTGGATCACCTTCTTCCCAGTTGGGACTGTATGAAATATGCAGCCCACTCAACCACAATACCTCCCCTTGTGTACCGTCAAGGTTTTTTGCTGACCTTGCTGCTTTGGGAGCTTGCCAGAGTGCCTAGGATGCTGCCAGTTTCTATCAATGATTCTGAGAGCAGTAATATCATTGAACACAAGAAGATGCAAAAGGACAATCCAGCTCAGACTGAACCCCTTTCAGCTTTAGCAGAAGCTGAAAATACTTACTCATCTTCATCCTGTCAAGTTTCCAGGATCAGATAGGTTACTCCTAATTGCCCAATGGATTCTGGTGAACTAGCTCACAATTCAGCTGTAGCTGTCATACTGTCCCAGGAACCTAGGCCACCACCTTTGTCACATCCCGGGGACTCATATCCCTCTCTTCAGAGGAGGCCAAGAGGACCTAGAATATCCTTGCTCCTTCCTGAGGCAGCTACTAACTTCCAGGATATTGCAACACTATTGCATATCCTCCCAGCCTATAGCCTTAATACTCGCCATGAAAGTTTCCTCTTGTTGGCATGCAAAGGCATCGGGCACCACTTCCTCAGTGCAGGTGGATCAGCACAGCCCTTAAGGACCCAAGCTGTGCTGACCCAAGAGGTTTACTTTACATTGCTCACAGTTCCTTCTCGAATCCCCACCACTTTTATTTATGTCTTTGTATTTCACAATCTTTGGTTCAAGAAGGGAAAGAAAGGAACTATAGGAAGAGAGGATGAGTCAAGTTACATAGTGCCTGACTTAACAGTAGGAGATAACACAAAGGTGGATCTCTCTGTACATCAATAAGAAGGAAACTTCATGGTCAGTACGAAAGCTCTTATTTTAATTTCTCTTCTAAACAGCAGTTTTATCCTGCTTCTTCTTTTTTAATTATCAGGAATTGGAAGGTGAGGAAGAAGGAGAGGAAGATGAAGAAGGGGAAAGTGAACCTAAGGTTAGCTTTATTAAAGCATTGTATTAAGTCACATTATAGAATATATGATATAACCATGAATTGTCATTTATAAGTTTTGTAATAGTACCCAGGTTTTGTTGTTGTTGTTCACTATAACTTGAATTTGGGTTGAATGATTTTTTTCACTGTTACATTTTAGAGCTCGAGTTAATAATCACTTTTATTCTCTTTTAACAGTGAATATTAATGCTCCTTTATTAAAACACACAATAAAACTAACACACATTGGCTGTCTTCATATAAATGTGTATAAACTGTATATACATTTACCAAAGCATGTATCCACATTTTAAAAGAATAGGAGGCTTGTTGCAGAATAAGTGTAACTTTGATTCTACTTTTGTACATCATGTTTTCTACTAAAGGGTGCTTTACACATGTCATTCTTTCTAGATGTAAAAAACAAAACAAAACCCACCTCTATTTGGAAATTATGTTGTAACTTTTACATATGCAATAGCAGCATAATTTATACTGGCAGAATTGTCACATTACATTTGTATGTAGTCTGATAGTTTTTCCTCCCTTAGCTAGATATTATGGCAATATGGGGTGGGGGGAATCATGCATGATGTGACTCTAGGCAGGTTTATATATCATGCAAAAGCAGCCCTGAGAATAAGCTTATACAGTGGATGTTTGCTAACAACCCACAGTATCCCAGACAGACAGGCGAGCTTGCTGTGGCTTGTACTCCCTCTCTCTCAGTCCTCCTGCCAACTCTAGCACGTATCTCAGTGGACTTTACAACAGAACCTGTCATATAGTCTTGCGCTGCTTCCCTCTTGTCTTCATTTTCCCTCCCTATCCATGGAATTTTACTTTTGGAGCCTCAAATTCATGACTGAGGATTATAATTGCTTATCATTGTCCTGGTTATTATTAGTTTGCCTTTTGCAAGCATTCTCTTATGGCTCTCCAATACATGTAGTCTCTCCTTGTGTTTTCAAAGGGAGCTGTAGGCAGCATACAAGGAGATTAACAGGAAGAGGTTGCCTATCAGCTAATTTGCACCCAATTGCAAAGGATTAATATTATAGGCAAGAAGAGACATAGTAATGCAAATCGGAAACCTCAAAAATTTGGGGGTGGAAGAAGCCATTCATTCTGTTGCTGCCAGTGTGCAAATGTTCATTTCTCATTTATCAGGTCAAAAAGATGCTCAACTAATCCAGACTGTTAAAAAAATATTTGAGGTGGCAAACCAGGATGGAGCAAATAAGCAGCTAGCACCAGCAGTACTTATACCTCCCTCTGTGGGGCCCTAGTCACTCCATCCCATGCAGCTGCCACCTCAGGGATTGTTTTTGCTTTTTAAAAAATATTACGGAATTACAGTAACTGCAGCAATAAATGCTCTAAAAACAAGCCATGAATAATTGTTGGTGGAAAGTTATCTCCTCTTTCTGGAGTAGCTGGAGAAGTTTAAAAAAATGGAGGGCATTAAAAAGTGTTAGTTCAACATGCAAAAGTAAGATGATCACATTGCTAAGGGAGAAATCCTGCTTCCCCACTTAGGCCTTTGGCTTTCACTTTCCTACTTTTAGTTTTTCTGACTTAGGTTACCAGGTCCCTGTTTCCTTAACTATTATTTCTCTCATGGCCCTTCACCAGCTTTGTGCAAATTGGACAATAGGCAGCCTCATCCTGTCTTTTCCCATATTGCCTATTCAACTTTGCAGCAATCTTGGGCAGCTGAAACATACAAGGAAATTGACCAAGAAAGACTTTGCATATGGGACCAGTATAAAGACAAGCACTTGCAAAAGACCCAGAAAATGTAATGAAAAATCCAACCCCTGTTACACATTTTTGTGAATCCAAATATCAAATAATAAAAATCAGGGAATTTATTTATTTTTATTTTTTTATTTATTTTTCGATTTATATCCTGCCTTTTTTCTCAAAGGACTCAAGGCAGCTTACATCATTCCCCTCCTCCATCTTATCCCCACAACAACCACCCTGTGAGGTAGGTTGGGCTGAGAGTCTGTGACTGGCCCAGAGTCACCCAGTTGGCTCCATGGACGAGTGGGGACTAGAACCCAGATCGTCTCAGTCCCATGCTCTTAACCACTACACCACACTGGAATGAGTGGTTGTTCTTTCAAACACCTTTTTCACAGTCATGAAAAGGCAGTCAGAGACAAAATTGCAAAAAAAAAGGATTGGTCTCAAGCTTTTTTGCCCCTTGCCGAACAGCTCTGAACCTCATTGTAGCAACCCATGAAAAAATCAATTTGCTGAGTTCAGATGACATGACAATTCATGGCAGCCCTACAGTGAGCCCTAGCTTCTCTCCATGGTTGTGGCCAAAAATTAAAGCTACTCTGCACTTATAAGCCCCGGGTTGTGCAAACCTGGTCTCTGAGCTGGATTAGGTGATTGTTCTGTCTACCCAATAGGCTTGCTATAAATCTTGTGCATGGCTAGGGCACCCTCAGTTCTAAGCAATCTTTATTACACTGATGGCTGGGCATGCACAATATGTGTTAATGGGGACTTGTATTAAGCAAGTGAACAATGTATAAAACATACTGACATGGAAATTGAGCTTGCATTTGATGAAGACATGGGCACTTAGCTTTGCATGATACCATAACCAACACACTCTGCACCATGACTTCCTAATAAAGTTTGTGCTTTTTATGGTCATCACATTGTTATTGAATAATAATGTAGCTACTGAGTTGACAAGTGAAGCTTATCAGTGACAGTGTAAAAAGCTCTTGTAGGTGGGCAAAGTATTTTGCTGATTACTGGAAAATGTGACCGTGATTACTTTGGAGATTGGTTGTATGTGACAAACCATTTCTTGTGCCTTCTGGAGCGCTAGTTATTGCTGTCTTTTTTATTCATTTCACTTTTCTTTCATGCTGACAGTTCCTTTCAATTTTTCTCCATTTAGGTGTAATTTAAGTCTGTTTATCATTCATTCATTTATAGGTAAGGTTGAATTCCATTAATACATAACTTCCAGGCTTCCAGTTTTTGTAGCCCATGCAATGTGATTCATTAAAGTACTTGTTCGGTTTCTTTCACTAGATACATAGAAAAATGGGTCCTTAATGTGGAGACCTTCAGTGACTCAGCTGCTATTTAGAAAAATATGTAGAACCCTTGAACTGTAAAATCATGAATGGTGTTAACATTTATAGGGACTTCCTTTTCTTGCTGATGAACGTCATGCTCTCTTGCCTTTTCTATGTACTTTAAAAATTGGTGTTTTTCTGTGCAGCTTGCATTGGCTGTGAGTGTTACTTTTGGTAGGTTTCAGGGTTTAAACTTGGTTTGTTGTATTTATTCATATTGCCAGAGTGTTGTACCTTGGTACAGGACAAACTGTTTTCCAAACTTACTTGTTTCAGCTAGGCTTGACAACTGGGAGAGAGGTTATATGTGCTAATTAAGTCACCCAATTAATTATGTTTACTCGAATTGAAATTCCTTGATCTTTTTTTGTTTGAACTGTTGTAGTGTAATTATGGAACTGATTTGTCTCTTACATGCTAATGTATTTCTCCTGATTTATCATTGCTTATACTTTGTTTTTAATTTCTGAGCACACTTGTATTCAGTAGTGATAATTACATTCTTCTTAAATCATACCAAACAGTGAGTGTAAGTTTTGCAACTTTCACATGTAGGATATTTGCAAACATGGTACATTTTTCTAATAAAATTTGAACATCTCTCTCTTGACCCGTCAAGCTCTCTTTCTGAGCTCCTCCAAACAGTGCTAAATGCACCCTAGATACATTTTCTTCTAGTTCTGTTCAAATTGTGACTGAAGTTAAAATAGTTAGGAACTAATGTACTTGCTAATAATTCTAGTCACTTTTGTTGCCTCCTTGTGTAAGTTTTTAAACAAAGCTGTGAACTCAAGTTCTTCTCAGTCTGATTTTCCACCTTATCTGTTCATGTAGCCTCTACATGGTTTTCCTGTGCCTTGAAATACATTGCTCCTTTCACAATATTTAGCAGTGCAGCATCTTGCCAACACTTAAGGAGGTTAAAAATAGTTTGAGAAAACTCTGGCAAAATTAAATTAAGGTAAGAGCTATTATGCCTTGAAGATAAATATACAGGATAAGGTGAATCCATATGAAAGAAAACAGTCCAAAGATCTTTAAATCATCTTATCATAGTGGTTCTTTTAATCCAAGGGATATTGATTGCAATGTCACTTACATATAGTACTTAATTCCACATATATGAAACAGAATCCATGACTTATTGGTACGCTGGAACTGCAGTCCGACTAATATCTGTACTTCTCTGATATAATGAGGTAAATATGCCATTATTCATTGTGTTAAGTCACATATAGATGGATAACCTGTCACTTGGTAGGATTCCTTAAAGAGTGTAAGATAATTATGCTTTTACAATGGGATTGCAAAATAACTGAATATTGATTCTTTTTGCAACTGCTGGAATATACTGTTTGCTAATATGTTTATCTGTTTTAATAATGCTGACAAAAGACAGGCACATTTCATTCTGTTCCACTTCAAGTCTACCTCTGGTATCCCATTTCTTTCTTCCTGCTTTCTCTATAAATTAGCCAGTCTTTTACTGCTTATATTTCTCTGAAAATATTAGAAATAACCTAGGTTCTTCTTTGTGGTTTCTGTGCATCACACATGAGGGCTTTGCACCTGTGCTGAGCCTGATGTTTGGAAGTTTCTGTGGCTAAGTGTTCAACTGGGAGCCCCCTTCCTTCCTTCCTTCCTTCCTTCCTTCCTTCCTTCCTTCCTTCCTGTGTAGTGCAGGTTAGTGAGATATCAAACTCATTGGCTGCACAAATATATCACATTAGATCCTTCTTGAATCCTACAAACACACATTGCCAAACAATTTCTTCCTTGGAAGATACATAATAATCCCCTCGCTCTTTTGAAGTAACGCCCAGACAGCATCTTAGTACAGAAAGTAGGTCAACACCCTATAACCTAACCTCCGGTATTGGGTAGTTGCTGCCTCTTTTCTTTCTACTTGGTGTTTGTGCCTTCAGCTGAGTCTTCTTCCCCTTTCATATCTGCACAGTCCCACTTGTTCATCAGTCTTTGGCAGGGTGGATTTGATTTACATCACTTGTCAGTAAGACCAGATTTAAATCATGGTTTTCTACATAATTTGGACACATGCCTGCCTTACACATAGGTACAGGAACTTCATTAAAATATTGCCAAACTGAGTCTCTTTTATGGCCTGCTGCCATTATAGATTTTCTCCTTCAGGGAAAGAATAACATGATTAACCTCAGGTTATACACAAAAAGATCCAAGGACTTTTGGAATATTCTGCTGAAAAGGATTTAGTTTCATTTTTTACTGCTTGACCCACCCTCCCTCCTCAAACTTAGCTTCTTGTGCAGATCTATTCCACTCTCAACAATCTCCTATTCATTGATTTTTTTGAAACTTAGCACTTAGGAGGTAAAGGGTTGATTCTGTGTACATAGATTTGCAAAGGAACAATGAGATTCAGGTCTTTTTCTCAACTCTGTATGTTTATTTTAATATTTTTGCTGTGAAGAAGAGGCATGTGATCTCTGGAGGCACAAATTCAGAGTTTTGAGAACTGTAAAGCTAAGCATCTGTGATAATATCTTCTAGATTTAAAAATGCCCAATCTTATAGAAACCTCTGGAGGAATGTGACATCGTGAATGGATTAATGGAGTTCATTTAGCAACAACTTTGTATTTGAACATTGCATGAATATATAGCCTCATGCTACATAATTAAAAACTAATCCTTATTTCATGATGAATAACTTTGGACTATAATGTATCTTAAAGTATATTTAGATAGATTTTTCCTCAAAAGTCATTAATAAAAAATTAAATCAAATTTAAATAAACAAAATCCAGTTTAAATTTTAAAAATCTGATTTTTTTATTTAAAAAAAATCATTGATTTTTATCCACTCTGGTCTTTAGCAACGATCTGATTTTCTCCATTCCATGCCACTTAGGTAGAGTCTTCTGTTCTTCCACCCTGCTGCTTCAGCAGTCTCCTCCCTGAATGATGTCCATGCAACTTCACTTACTCCTTTGTTGTATGCTAGATGCTTCCCCTTTGCCTTAGCAGCACATGCAGCCTAAGTTGCTGGAAGGCAGGGATTACCCATTTAATATGTTAGGAGAATGCCAGGAGCTGCAAAGTGCAGATGTATTTTTGTCGCTCAAAGAACAACACTGAACTGTCAAAGAGATAACTGAGGCTCCAATGTCAGAGTTTAGTCATGCCTAACATATTATAGGGTTTAGAATTTTGATTCCTTTAATGCCTCCTTTGTATGCTGTCTTGGTCTCTTCTCATACAACAGCAATGGCTAGTGTTTGGTCTGGGCTGATGTCTAGCTGAGTCAGTATGTGTTAGGACTTGCCCAAAGTGATTCAGCATGGTATAGGGGCTTGCATAAATCTGCTTCATACAGGGCCGATGTGGCTGGAGACAGCATGGGCAGTCTCAGCCTGTTATACCTAGTTAACATGACGACAATGCACTTTTAGCTATTCTTTCTTCTCAGAACATCTGAATTCCAGTCATCCCTTTCTATGTAATGGTTTTAAGCACTAGAAAGCCAGCAGTAACCCTTTGCAAAAGAACACAGACTCTCTGCTTTAAACACACATTGAGTCAGCCCCCCTCATTCACATGCACACAAACCCCAAACCATAATAAGTGATTATTCAAATAACAGTGATAATTTTAATAATGTAAATAAGCCACAATGTTCTCAGAAGCACAAGTTGCCTATGCAACACACAAGGTTGGTCAACCCCAGACCAGACATTCCACACATTACAAAACATACTGACATACCCAAGACTGGACCTTATGCAGAAACACCAGGACATGCTCACAGCTACTCCAAAGTTCCTTGTGCACACACACCATCTTCAAAGATTAAAGACATACTATTTATGACAATAGGACTGCTGCAGCTCCTCCTCCTTTGACCTCTGGAAAAAGGCATGCAGATTGGCTGTGCCTGCTAGTCTTCCATGCAGCCCAGATGAGTCCCCCTGCCCACCCTTGTGGAGAGGAGGTAAAGCCTGAGCTGAATAGGTTTTTTCCTATATTCCCCTCTGATTAAGGGCTCTAGCACTGCTGAAGCCTTTCTGCTCCTAGAGTGGCAAGAGCGATCCGTGTATGTGTGGGAGTCTGCCCATGAGCAATTGAGAATCTGAAACAGCTGCATCAGCAGGACCTTCAGCTTGGTAGTGTATCAGCATTCTGTCTCTACAGAGAAGACAGTAAAAATTTTCATTCATACATTCATTCATTCTTAGATTTCTATCCCATCCCATTAGCCATATGCATATATTTTGAATGCTGCTGTGGTCTTCCAGTTTTACTGTCTAGTCTGCTAAAGATTTCAACAGTGGCATTGCTTCAGACTCTTTTTGTGCTTAAATTAGAAGTTTTTAAATAGAATTTTATACAGAAAGTGTTTAGGATATGTCAAACTTGTTGCACTGGTTCTTGGAAGAGAAAAATTTAGTATTCATAATTTCTGTGGGTGAAATTATGCTGATTGAATGTGTCTGTCAGCAGAACAGGAGGGCGGCAATAACCCCTTCCTCCTGTAGTATCCCATGTTGATATGGGTCCTTATGCCTTTCAGAGCTGATTTGGAGGGAGTGGAGGAAATGCCCTCCTTTATTAGTCTGTTGACTGAAACTTTCCATCACTAGTTGGATTCTACCTTCTAGTTAACTGCTTCAGTTGGTATCTAAGCTGTGTTAAAGGAATCTATTGCAGATGTAGTTTCTTCTGTAAGAACTTACACAATCTGTTACAGAACTTACATGTGATAGCATAGCATGTACTCTTGCACAAGCTTAGAACTTTCCATGGAGCCCGCCCCCTCCCCTATATAAAAGGTGGACTCCCACCATTTTTACATGAATTTAGGCTAACCTCTTATGTGTCACATACACTGGTTACTTGTTTTTATGTGTTTAATCACCAGTGTCTTTCAAGTGATGCATATTATGTAGGAATCGGAGCCAAGTGTGTATTGTAGGAAGGCAGTATTGGCAAGCTTCCAGATAGCACTGCTTCACCTAATATCTGAAGATGCTTTGTATTGTGCAGTGTTTGAAAGTAGTTTCCCAGTATCACATTTCAAATGTTCTTTCTTTAATAATCCAGAGAAAGACAGTAGCAGTGCTATCACTAAGCAGCTTTAAACCTTGGACCTCAGACTTGCAGTGACATGGATTGGTTGCACCAGTTAAGTTTCATTTACCCAAAATAATGCTTAATAAGAGATTTCTTTCTGATGTCAAACTTTTGTTTCTTCTTTTTTAAACAAAAGTTGTTTAATATGGTTGTTGCTAGAAAGCTGAAAGTATTTTCATATCACATACATGCAAATTCAGCTCGTGGCAGTCTCAAATTTGAGGGTGAAAACTGTTTTGTCCCATGATGACGGCATGTGAACTTGGGACTGATGAGCTGACACTGATGCTGTTTGTGTATTATGAGGAGAATATACCTACCTAGCATAGAGTGTAACATCAGTCTAGTGCTTGGAAAAAACATTGTGACTGGACATAGTGTTTACGCATTGGTGTGTACTCTTATAAAAAGTGGATTTGTGAGAGTAGAATATATTGATATTTTCAACTTTGGTAAGGAAGACATGGAAAGCAGTCTGAAATAGCTTATAGTACTATTAAATCTCTCATACAACTTTGACTGTTCCTTAGTCTCCTCTTGCCTGATAATATACTTTTCTCAGAACAGCCTTAATCTGGAGTATGCTAGTAGAAATCGGTGTGTGTAGAAGATGCTGGCTTTGATATATACCTCAGTTTCTTTAAAGAGCTGTGGTGGTGCATACCTCCTAAAATACTAGAGTTTTCTTCTAAAAGGATGTTAAGCATGAGCTGCTTTGATTCATGTTCTATGCCGTCTGCTGACAACATTAATTATATACATGAAAATGTGAATGTTGGTCATCTTTCTAAAATATGGAAAAATTAAAATGAGTCTGGATTTTTTATTTATATGTATTTCATTTACTCATAAAACAATACTGCATATTATTAGTCATTCAATATTGTGCAACATTATGAAATCAGCTTTTTCAATATTGCCTCACTGTTTCATAATAAATTCAGTACATTATGTATTTATTGCATTATGATTTATTATATTTATTACATTATAGCCTTGTTACCAGAAATGTTGCACAGAAAGCAAAAAATGCTACACAGAAAAAAAATCTTGTTAATAGTGTTAAGCTCACCATATGTCTCTGTTTAAGTTTTCTTCAGCTCCAGAGGTAAAACTGCATGGAGTTGTTAAAGCATTTCTTATACAGAGTTCAGAATTTAAATAGTAACAACTTGTTTAGTGTTAGCATTACAAGCAGGTGGCTTGATCCTTTAACCTACAGTATTGGTATGCATATGAAATAGGTGCAAGTGCAAGGACTGATACCCTTGAAGCAGTATTGCAGCAGGGGTTTCAACTTGAGTGTCACCTGAAGCAGCGGTTGCACAGGCATAATGGTCAGCCAGTGGTCCCAGTGCACTGCTGATAACATCTGCCACCAGTACACCAGCCTTTCCTAGTGGGTGCTCTTCAAGTTAAACTACAGTTCCCATGAACTCCGGCCGCAATGTCTGATGGCTCGAGATTATAGGAGTTACAGTGCAAAGCATCAGAAAGGCACCAGGTTGGCCAAAACAACAATAAATTACATACAATGGTAACTGTAGGCAGTGTGCTTACTAGCTTGGGAGGCTCTTTATAGCATAGAGAATGCGTACAACAATGGTTATTCCAATATCAGTTTCCCCCTACATTGGCTGTAAAAAAGCCTTTCCCTGGAGGCCTATATTCACTCGGGGACAAGGTGCTTGGGGCTGCATGCCAGCGGGGCTGGAGCCAAAAGTGGGTGGACTCAGCCCACACCCTTGCACACCTGTATAGTCTTTCTCTCAAACACATCTATGTAGCACCATCACCATTAAATATTTTTCCCTAGTGCAAATAATGTAGAATCTGGAGGACTGATAAGGGTTCAGGAGGAGGAGTAGGGCATTAAATCTTGGGCCTCTTCTGGAATTTGCATTACCAAAAAAAGAGCCATGGCTTTGAGTCTTATTTTAGCAATGCAAATTGCAGGGGAATAATTTGGATCCAAATTGTGCCCACAGTGCTTGTAGTCTATTGCTTTTCTGTACCGGTTTGGGAGGAAAAGAACCCCCTCCCTCTGCAAACAATATAGAATATATGGAGGGAGAGGCCTTGGCCATCTGATGGGAAGCCAGTGGGGGCTGCGCCTGTCCAGTAAGCTAGAGGTGCCCCCTCCCTGCCCTGTTACATAGAGGCTCAGTTCACCACATGTACAGTAGCTATTCATAGTTAAGTTCTGATGTTGACAGAACCGCTTCAAATACTTGAGATTCCTAATTGTGGTGACAATTTTAATGCTCAGCTCCTAGGTGTTGAAAGGAAATATTAATTCAGTGGAGTTTTTCCATTGGTGTCTTTACGTTAGTGAAAAAGGCCTTAATACATACAGCACAGGACATCTGGTTTTTATCAGTCTCCATCTAGTGAAGCCTTCCACACCATATCCTCATGGTTCTGGAGGATCCCCCAACCACTTGTTTTCAAAGGGCTGTGCCAGAGAGGGGTCTGTGTGTGTCATTGTGTGGAAGTACTTTCTGCTAGCCCACATTTGCAACTGACTATAACTCAGTATTTCCGTTACACGTAAACTGGCTATAATTATACTTTTAATGAAAGGACTGTTCTAGATCAGAGGTTTCTAGCTTTTCGAACTGCCTGTTGTATTGGGATAGGCATGAATTTGTAACATCAACTTCTGCTAACCCATATCTCTGTTCATATTAGCCTTTGTCAGAACAATACAGCTTCTAGCATCTATTCATTTATTTAATTGGGGCTGTCATCTGAACAATCTGTATTACTTCTGCAGAAGTTTGAATGTGGGCAAAAATAGTTTCAAAGGAAAAAGCTTATTTTCTTTTCAGAAGGGGGTGTCACTTCTCTTAAAATGGGAGGGAAGTCTTTTCTAAGACAGCATGCTATCTCCAGCAACACTACCCGCTCATAGCACCCACATCCTCCAATACTGCACCATGTACTTGGGGAAAGAGAAGATGTTGGTGTGCGGTTGGTTCACAAGGATGGAAAGGGACAGATCTCCAGCCTTTCCACCTGCATTTATTTTCAGCCAGCCTAAAGATTCTTTGTAGCTATATAAATTAATCAACCAGATATTGCAGGGCTGCTTTATACAATTTGGTTTCTGTTTTGTCTCCTGTTTGTGGCCCTTAGAAGGCAAAGGAGATGGATCACAAATCACTCTGGAAGAAATGTTCCCAGCAATGCAGATACCAGATTTTGCTGAGGGAAGTGATTAGAAGTGGGTGATTGGGTAGATCCCTAAGGACAGACTTTTCTCAAATACTCCAAAAGAAGATCATTAGGATATCCGGTCAATTCTACCAGGGTCATTTTCTTTGCTTCCTTAGTACATACCTGGCCATAATAGATGTAATTTTAGCACTTAGAGGAATATATCAAAATAACTTGTTAGAAATAAGCTTCAGCAGCTACAAAAGCCTGTCTGTCTTCAAAAGACAACATAGTTTCATTTTAACTTGTGACTCTGATGTTTTGAATATTGTCTATGTTACTTGTGCTCTGGTTTTTGAGAAGTTCCGGTTTGTTTTCTACATACTGGATATCCTACAGATCAAATTATATATCTCAAAATTAGCATTTTAACTTTCAGAATTACTTGACTACATCATCCACCCACCCCCACCCACGTACACACTAAGAAATATATCTTTTGAATGCTAAGCTATCACGTGCTAAAAAGTTAGATTAAAAAAGGGAAACCCAAATGTTAATGTAGATCAGAACAGTGAGTGAACACAGTTGATAAGAAGAATTTGGGCTTTTCTACCCATGATCTCAACATTTATTTATTATTTTCGAATTATTCTTTTATAGTCAGGGTCCCTGCACCTTTGTTTCAGCAAGTGTCCCTGTTCAGCCAGGTGGGGAGAGCAAATGGCTTCCCAGGGGTTCAGGGCTGTAAAGGAAAGATTTAGGACTCCAGCCCTAGGGGGTCACTATGTAATATTGCTTGTGACAGTAGCTGTTGTTTTCTCTGTTCTGAAGATAGAGCTACATTCTGCTCATATGTTCCCATCTCTCTGAACTTCTTTGGATTGGCTAAGAAGTGATGGGTCTTTCTAAAAAAGGGGGGGGTATATTTTTTTATTCCTGCTCTCCCCCCCCCCACGGAAAGTCCTCATATCTCTCCTGAAAGAATAGTCCTTGAAGTTTGCAGGAATAGTTTGAGTGCAGATACCTCAGTCACATTGTATTTTATTTATACAATAATTATTACATATTTTATTATTATTACATTCCATTTATATTACGTTTTTTCCTGCAAAGAACCCAAGTTGGCTTACATAATCAACTCTGCTCCATCTTATCCTCACAACAGCCCTGTAAGGAAGGTTAGGCTGGGAGTCCATGACATGGCCCAAAATCATCCAGTGAACTTCATGGTTGAGTGGAGACTAGAACCTGTATTTCCCAAGTCTCTGTACAGCAGTAACAGTTATGGTACACAGATTCTCCTCCCCAAATCTAGTTGAACAGCCTTTACCTTCCAGCCTGGTGATATATACTGTTTGTGCTGAAAGTTAGGCATACAGCCCTTTCTCACAGGCCCTTGAATCTTGTGGTTGCCCCCATAACTGGTCTTTTAAAATTGGTCCTAAGACACCATATTTTTTTGTAACAGCATAGGGGTAAATCTCCAGGCCCATGGTTGGTGTCACTGAATATTTTGTGACCTGAAAGAATATCTTAGAATACTGAGAAGAGCTCTTGCGTTCAGAACGCCTGGGGGTACCTCACCAGCACTGGATCACATTCTATCAGGGAGTGGGGCAGGGACATGAATGCGGATTGTATTGAAGAACAAGATACAAATCTTGAAAATAATTTTAGAAGAATAACCTCTCAAGGCCCTTTGTGAGAAGTGCTCTATTTTGTTTCCTGCCCTTTGGTTACAATATCAAAGCAATTCGCATGGTCAGGAGTTACAAAATACTTTTTCTCCAAAGTTTGGGAAAGGCAAGTGTAATTGCCCTTGGATGGAACTAGTTTTGTCTTTTTACCCCCATGGTTTGTTATACCAAGTGCTGGGAAACAACAGTGGAGATTACTTCCCATAGGCATCTGGTTGACCACTGTAGGAAATGGGATGCTGAGCCTTGCTCTGAACTAGGAAGTTTTAACATGAATAAAGTAAAGAAGCAGGGGTGGCTGACCGTTAGTCATGGCCTTTGGGCTGATGGTGAGATAGGATCAAAATAATTTTCATATAATTGGGAATACTTGTGTTCATGGGACTACTTGCAAATCACAGTTTCGCTACTGACTATGAATGTGGATTGCTGTCTCATTAGGGTACCTATTGTGTATACTTATTATTTGTTTTTTTTCCCCTTTTAAACAGAAAGATGCCAGCCAGCCTGCTGAATGCAAACAACAATAAGGAAATACCACTCCTGAGTGATATTTGAACAACCTGTAACAAATATTTGGATACCTGGCCTGCAGTTCAGGATATTCCATTGCTGCAGCACAATCTTATTAACAATGCTTAAAACTAAATTGTTTTCAAATGCATGATTTTCACTAACTTCCTTTTTTTTTTTTTTTTTTTTTGGCTTAACTTGTACAGTGGCAACTTAATGCATTTGAGAAATATGAGGTTCAGTTAAAGCACACTCTACGGCCTTTGGTACATGGTAGTTCAACTGTCTCAGTAGGCTTTCCCATTTAAATTTTCAAGGGAAAAAAACCAATTTTCCCTTCTGAAAAACTCGCCCTCAGTACAAAGTAATTTTTGCCTAAATATAAGAGTACATTAAATTAATAAAATACAGTTAACATGAAGCAATATGATTTCTGCTAGCTTTTTCCCTTTAAAATATGTTTCCTGCAAGCTTCCAATCAAACTAGTGCTACAGAGCCACTTAAACATTGCCATCTCCAGTAAAGGTAATTTGAATGCGAAGTAACATTTCCTTTATCTTTTTTGAGAGGAGGTGGTGGTTGAGAAATATGTAGTTGTTCACTTTATTTATTCATGTTTGTAAGTACTTTGATGAACTAGTGCTTTTAATAGTTTTAAATATACTTGAAAAATATTTTCCTGTTTATAAAATATGGGTACTTGTACATGGAATACTCATACTCTGCTCACAGAATGATTGCTAATCAAACTTTTCAAGACAATGAACTTTGGGAAGAAAAGGGGAGGTCCTGAGACGTATCTCCTGGTTTGAGTAAAGTGAGTTGCAGCACTAAAATGTATCACTGGCCTGGCTTGTTCAGATGATCCTCCCGGACAGATCTGGGGCATTGAGGATAAGGTGCAGGTTCGGTGTGGTTTACACTTGACCTCCAAACCAAAATTAGAAACTGTATTTGAATTCTGGTTTGGGGGTAGAGTGCAAACTATAGCTTAACCAGTAAGACATTGCAGCAAACTATGGTTTGCACTAAGCAAGAAACAAAGCAATGCTGCACCGCACACAAGGAGTGTTTTGGATATCTTGGAGGATTGCCTGAACTGGACCTGTGAGAAACGTTTAATTGGGAAAATATAAATTGAATTTTAAGCAAGTGTGTAGTTTACATTTTATTTACAGTACTCCGATCCCTCTGTGCCACACTCCAATGGTTTCTCAAAATCCAATCTCTTTCAGAAGATCTGTTCTGAATTACAGTTCACATTTCTCATGCGTACTCCAGGCAACAGCTCACAAGCAACTGTATGAATGCTGTTACCAGGCATGTAGAGAGTGCTCCAGCCTTACCTTACACATTTGTAACTTAATACGGTGTTTTCAATTTGTACAGAATAGTTAGAATATTCTATTAAAGTTGTGAAACATGAAGCATATTGTCCAGACACTTTTCTCTAATATAGCATGCAACTTTTCTCTCTTGAATGTGGGTGTGTGGTGTGTGTGTGTATGGAGTGGGGGCAGCAGTGCACATGAACCCTGTTCATTTATTTTGCCACTTGGTATTTTATGTTCCCTAGTACTATAAAGCATTTGCTCTGATTGCAGGATCCAGGTGTTTAGAGACCGTAGAATCTCTGCAAGAAACATCTGCGAAATGGGTTACAGAGTGCAGCAAAAATCATAATCCCATAGGTCAATTAGGGCAAAAAGAATCCAGAATTCCCAGTAGGGTGGTACTTACTAGCTCTAATGTGATGTCATAAAATAGTGAGCAAATGTTCACATTATTCTGACAACTTCAGATTGTATGTTAAAGCTAGAATGGGAGCAGAGAAGAAGAAGTTAGGGCATGATGTTAAAGCCCTAAGTTAGTTTAAAGACTGTCAGGAGATATTTATGGGTGGGAGAGGAACAACTTTTTTTGGGTTCAGCCCTGTGCTTGTGGCATGCTGGGAGCTGTAGAACTCTTTCTGTCTTGCAAGCACAAGATTGCAAAACTAACTGAATAAAATGGGAGGTTGATCCCAAAGAATATAAGCCAGGCTGGAATTCTTTGTATTGAATCCTTAAGAGTTATAATACTTGCATAATTTGCAGTGGTATCAGGATATTTTCATATTAATCAAAAATGAAAATTAAATATTTGCAGTAGTTCAGTTTCTCAGTTTTTTATACCAGATTTGTTTGAAGATTGGACTGTTTTAGCACCTTCATGTGGCTTGTTCATAACCATTATTTATATCCTGTCTTTCAGGAAACACATGCTTCCAAGACTGTTTTCAAGTAACATCAAAATAAAAACAGTATCAGTGTATTGAGTCATCAGGCATCCTTCCCATGAGGCATCTGGTAGTTGATAGCTCCATGAAGGAGAAGGGAGAGTTCAGCTGGAACAGGAGCAAAATATCTGTTGTCCAGTTCTGCTTCCCTTGCTCCTGGAATTTCCCACAGGGGGAGTTGATGGTAGATGGCCAGGGCGGGAGGGGAAGCTAGCTGGAGTGTCTTCCCTGATGCCTTCCTTATCTGTATTCCTGGAATAGGGGATAACCTGGTTGGATTTTTGCACTTCTTACTGCTGTATGTGCTCACCAACACCCTGATGCTTTTCCTTTGCAGCATCCCAGCCATCTTCATACATGAACAGCCAGGAAAACATGAACTTCTGACACAAAATCTAACCCTTCGGCTATGGTCAGGCTAAGAACCCCTGTTCAATATTGATAAAGTTAATGCTGAAATCCAGCCTGCTTTTCTTCTGACTAAATACTTGCAGGCGTGCAGCAAGTGCCAAATATGCATCAACAGCCCTCTTGAAGCTGCAGAGTGTTGTCTTCTGTTTCCTCTTTAATGCAGTGTACCTTTCACACTGCAAAAGACATCTCGTTAGTTTCCTTTGCGTTATTCAGACATCTTCCATACACATGTGGATGAGCAAGACTGCATGTAACCATAGCTTTGTTGCTTGCTCCCTTTGCCTCTGCCCTCTTCACCACCAGCAGAGCTGCTTATTAACAGGGCACCCTGTTTTGCATGACTTCATCTTGATCTCATTTCATTAGTTACCTAAGAACAATCCTATGCCTGCTTGACCCGGCAGCTTCCAGCTGGAAATCGTAGGACTTCTTCCTGACAAAACATGCATAGGATTGTTCCCTCCAGATCTAAGCCTGGTGCCCAATTAGCAACTAATAGGACCAGTCATGAATATTGACATTCCTTGGATTATTATAAGAACACAGTGAATGAAATGTTACTGCAATGAGGGAGTTCATATATGCAGGCAAATTGGAGTTCTGTATACACTTCCTAAAGCCTCCCATTAGAATTAGTCCCAAATACCTTATTCTGAACAGAACAGCTTATATATGAGGGGTCTTCAAAAAGTTTCTTCATTTTTATAAATTTATTTTATATATTTTTTGCTGATGGCATTAAAAAGTTGATACGACGCTGGGAAAAATGCATTGCAAAGGAAGGTGACTATGTAGAAAAGTGATGTAATTTGTTTTTGAAATGCTTAATAAAGTATGGAAACTTTTTGAAGACCCCTTGTACAGTCACTATCCATTTCATTTTATAAGTTAATATTTTTTAAAAGCGGTAGGTTTTTTCCTGTGAGGCTGGAAAATGGGGAGGGAACTGATGGGGTGGTGGAGGGATGGGTAGGTGGAAGGAACAAAGGTTTTGAAGGAACAAGAAGTTTCACTCAAAACAGCAGCAGGTGGTGGCCGCAGCTGCTGCTGTTCCTGTTCCTCCTCCGGTCATAAAAGTGGTGATTATTTCCAGTGTGCTGCCTAGTGGTTAAGCGGGCTGGACTGCGATTTGAGAAATCAGAGTTCCTGTTCCCACTTTCCTATGAAGCTCTCTGGGTGGCCTTGAGCCAGTCATGGACTTTCAGCTGAACCTACCATGCAAGGATGTTGTGAGTATACAGTAGAGAGGAGAATGATCATCTCTGTTGCCTTGAGTTCTTTGCAAGAGGGGAAAAAAGGGGAGACATAAACGTAATATTTTTACCAAAACATGTCTAAGTGCAGCTTCCAAGGCATTTGATCTCTTACTTTGTGTAAGGGTGCTGAAAATAAAGTCATTATTATTTTTTCTTTGTGTTTTAAAGCATCCTGCAAATTAGTAGTAGCACTTAAAAATAGCTGAGAATGCCTAATAATTCTGTCAACAATGGCTTGTTTACCTTTATTTCAAGGTAAAGCTAGCAACCTCCTCCAAGTAACATTTTGGCTCCTCACAGCATGACTATGGCTCATAGGTCAACAAGGAGCCCAACCCTGTCCTGGAAGCTTTTGTTTGCCTCCCAAGACTACAAGGGTCGCTTGTTCCCTGTGTTGCTGAAGTCATCGCTTATGGATATGTCAGCCCCATAGAAGGACATAGAAGAAAGGCCTTTCACATCAGCGCATCGTACTGGAATATTTTTTCATAAATGGTTCATCCCTAGTTGCATTCCCGTCCATATGAGCGTCTCCTAACTGCCAAGTGAGAGAGTCCATAAATGAGGCACTGTTTGCTCCTCTTTCCTAGACCTGGTACATGCTGTGGTCTGTGTATGCCTAGTTTGTGACGTTTACACAGAAAAAATGGCAAATCTGTAACAGCATTAGGATATGAACAGCCCCACTGAGAGCACATTTTAGCATGCATTGCTGTGGACTACTGACATTGGCTGGAAGGCCATAGGATTCTTTGGAGTCCCAGCTTTAAGACACTGATCTCAGAGCTGAAACTCTGAAAGCCAAACTCCCACCCTGCCCCCTTGCAACTGACTTGGAAAGTGCCATGTTAGCTGCCCCATGAAGTTTTGATTGGGCCTCAAAGGGGGCAAAGAAGGAAAGTGTGGGGATACATTTATGTTGATTCCACTTGGTGCCCCAGCCTCCCTCCTGCTCGTGGGCACTAGATTTGGCAGTATGCAGGGTGTGAGGAGTGGCAGCAGCTGCCAGTGCTGCCTTGTTTCACCCTTGCTGTCCATCCTTGCCACTGGATCCTCCTCCGCCTCCCACCTCAGGGGCTGATGTGCCTCTCATGACAAAAGCATTAGGCCCCAACCTGCTGGGTGTGTGCTCTTCAGTCAGTTGGTTTTTGCTGTACTGTAAATTGTTCTTTGGTGAGAGTGGAATTTTATTGTTGTTTTCACTAGTGTTTGGTTTATTAATCTTGTAAGCCTTTAAGGGGAAGGGCTAAGAATGTAAATCAGTGATCAACAACTGTAGAGCACAAGCAAATAGGGATAGCTGTTACCATCACGGTTCAGATGCTCAAACTTTGAGGTCATAATACTGCCATGCCCAGAGTGCCAC
The DNA here is from genome assembly GCF_004798865.1 of Varanus komodoensis. Taxonomy (NCBI): domain Eukaryota; kingdom Metazoa; phylum Chordata; class Lepidosauria; order Squamata; family Varanidae; genus Varanus; species Varanus komodoensis. The sequence goes on along the minus strand of NW_025335468.1, from coordinate 9,840,106 downwards.
TGATGGTCAAGTTCCCATGTCCCCCCAACCCCCATCCTCCCCAGCCACCAATTGGTGGCTTTCTGGCTTTCACACAGTGCTTTAAAAAGGCAGAAATGCCTCTCCTAAGGCTAAATTACTGACAAGAAGAGCTTTAAGCTAAAAGGTCCTGTGCTTTGGGCTGCCCCTTTCCTCTGGCTTAGCCCATCACTTGAATGTGCCCTTATTATATTTATGTTCCTGCTTTTTCCCCTCAAGGAACTCAAGGTGGCTTAAATAATTCTTCCCTTAATTTTACCCTCACAACAACCCTGTGAGGTGGGTTGGGCTGAGTGTGATTGACCCAAAGTTACCCAGTGAACTCCATTGCTGAGTGGGGACTACAACCCAGATCGCCTTAGTCCCAGTCCCCCATGCTTAGCCCACAATTAAATTTGGGATTCCTTGTCCATAATATGGTCTCAAGGCCAATGATGTCTCTGAGGCTCAATCTGGTTATGATTATGGCAGCAGCTTGGCTGGGCTGCAGGGACCTTCAGCACATCAAATGAGCCAAGGAGGGTCTGTGCTTGAGGGAACGGGTGCACCATTTCTCAAATGGAATGCCAGGAGGACTTTGGACCAGGACTTGGGACCAAAGGAGGCCCTCCTGTGGCTGCCCAGATGATGTCGGAGCACAACTCTTATTGGTCCTGCTCAGCATAAGCAATGGTGAGGATGCCTTCCAGAGGGCCACAAGTTGCCCTTAGCTGCTGCTGCTGCTGCTCTTACTATAAAATGCCAGTTGGCATGCCCTGTGGGTGCACCTGAAGATGGTGTTTGCATCCCAGCTGATGTGTTGAAAGATGGAACCGTTTGAGTTTTGCCCAAAACAGGGCTAGGAGTCCAGGTTTAAAAGTAACAGAGGCATGTAGATGAGTGGGGAATCCTCCTGCAGGTCGTTCTTCCCAGCTGCCTCTTCCCAGCCCTGCCTTTGCTGCTGGAAGCAACCTTGGCCAGGAAAAAAAACACTTCGAGAAAGGGACTACAGAGAGGTAAGCCAGAGAAAAGGAGAAAGTACTGCTTCCTTCCCCTCTGTGTCCTTTTCACCTTGAATGGGATCCCATTCACAGCTCCTGGGGCTTTCTATAGCCCAGCAAATATGTGAAGAAAAGCTCAATGGTAAGAAGGTGGTAAGGAGATCTAATAGGATGTTCAAGCCCTCCTTTGAGGTCTTTGCCAATGATGGTTTTCTCACAAGCAACCTGTATATCGCATTGCACGCTACTTGCTGGACCGTTGCAGTAGTACTAAAACACAATCGGAAATGCAGCAAGCTTGGCTTGTTACTCTGCTTAATGAGTCCAAATCACTGGGAATAGATGGGATAGGTGACCTGTTGGCACAACAGGTCAACCCATACTGGCAAGGGCAATTATGCAACCCCCCCTGTATGCAAACAGCACATGATGTACGGGAAATAAACTTACCTTATTTCCTTCTCTGTGATCAGGCAAACCTGGGAGTAGAGAAGCAGCCAGTTCTGAATGGACAGGCACTTGCAAAGAAAAGACTGAATAGGTCTTTTCCAATGGAGCAAAGCTCAGGGAACCAATCTGGATGCCAGGAAGTACTTCCTGACAGTCAGGACCCCATAAGGACACCCGTGGGCTTCCACGGGAGGTGGTTGAAGCCCCATTAGTGAGAGTGTTCAAGGAGAGGCTGGACATGCACGTGGTAGACATGAGCGGAGTTGGCCGGAGCTGAGGATCAGACTAGATGACCCAGGTGACTCCTCCTAACTCTGTTTCTATGTTGCTCAAGTTTCTAGCCTCCCATGGGGGATTCTCCTTTTAAAAAAAAAGTTAAAAGAATTTTTTTTTTTTTAGAAAGTTCCCCGGTTTATTGCTTTATATGTATCTTACCCATTTTGTTGTGTTTTGTTTGACATTGTATTTTTATTGATTTAGTTCTATTGTACACCACCTCAAGCTCTATTAAGTGGTGATTCAAGAATATCTGAAACAAAAAATAAATAAATAAGTGTTGTGTGCTTAAAAAGAAAACTGATGAAATCTGTCAAGGAAGTTAGAGAAGGACCACACTGGGACAAAGTTCATTTGCCAGTCAGGCTGTGAAGCTTTACTAGCGATTACTGGTGATTGTTCAGTTTGTAAATCAGATATGAGTCACAGACTTCGTTGTGTGCACCAGCAAGTATTTACAACAAAAGGCAAAAAGAGGTCTGGTAGACTAGAGAACAGATCAATGCACTAGGCTAGTCCTTACAGGAGCTTTGTCTTTTGGCCTCTCATGTCATGCAATCAAAAATCGCTGAGCCTTAAGAGCAACGATGCTGGGTTATGGATGAAATGTGCAAGTCCAGCCACATTCTGTGTTCAAGCGTAACTGATCTGCTTCTCTTCCTGTAATTAAGCCCAAGTTCCTCTTAAAATCGCTGCTTTAGATTCCAGCAGTGAAATGGGCTGGCAAGGTCATGCTGCTCTCTGCTGCCTTGGGAAACAGCGGTCTCCCGGATCATGCCAAAAAGATCTCATTCATGCATCAGCAGGGGATGTGTTGTCCTTGGGTTCCTCTGACGGAAAAGGAAATGTTAGTCGGATTGTCTCTAATTGTTCTGGTTTCCTCTCTGGCAAACGGCTGCAGCATTCCTTCCATAAACATCCCTAGTAAAGCCCTTGGACTTCCCTCAGTTCCGATGTGGTGACAAAATTAGTCATGGGAGGCACTCGATTTTCCATTTAACCGTTTGCTTGATGAATGGTCTTCCGGCCTGGGTTTTCTGGGGGAGACGCAGTGGCAGTGTAGTCCTTGGACAACCTGAGTCTGGCTCAGGCAGGGCGTTACTGGCTGCTCTAATCCAAGAGGGCACCAGCTCGGGGAAAGCTGATCTGGGTCAAAGTGACACTGCAGCACTGCCATTCAGCAGAGCATGCAGGTGTAAATCTTGCCTGGCAAGGCACGGAGCTTGGTCATGCTGGCCAAGGTAGCTGATGAAGAGAGGGAGATGTTCAGTGGGGAAGTCGGGCATGACAGAACCAGGGGAGGCAGGAAGCAGGCAAGACACAGTGGCCACCACAGGGAGCAGGAGAATCAGCAGACCCTCCAGTGCTGTGCTTATCCCTTTAGAAACACAGGTGGCAGAGGAAGAACAGGTGCAGGCAGGTGTAGGAAGGCTTTGCAAAAAAAAGTGGCTCTTAAGGGGGCTGTTGCTCATTTATAATATATAAGCTTTCATATAGTGCCATGAAGAAACATGACATTTTCCAAAGGAGCTTACCAATATTCAGTGCAAAGGAGCCACCAGGAAGGGGAAAGAAACAGACCGTTGTAAGCAGAGGAAGAATATGGGGTTGTCTATGATGCATTGATAGTAGGGGAGGGGAGGGCAACCTGGAGTCCTTTTGGAGTACAGCTCCCATAAGCCCCAGTCAGTATGGTAAGTGGTGAGGGGTATGGGATTTGTCATCCAAAACATCTGGATGGCACCACGTTGCTCAATGGGGTGCAGGAAGGAAAGGGATGGTGCCAAACGTTTTGTGGAATGTGTGACTTTGAGGAGGAACGAGCCATAAGGGAGGTGACATTGCAACTGTTCTAGAAGGCAATTCCAAGCTTAAGGAGCATCAAGGGACGAAATATGGAGTCTTCCGCACGACGATTCTGTCAGGCATAGGAAGTGGTATGAGAGGAGGCATGGAGGTGGGGGCAGCAGGCAGCAAGATGCGAGCTTCTGAGGGGAAAGAGGACACAGCAGAAGGGAGGCGCGCATGCAGGTGGGAGAGACTTACAACCGAGTAAAGTAATGACCTTGGAAATGAAGCAGAGCATGGCAAGGAATCCAGTATTGAGAACAGTGGCAGAAGTTAAGTCTCTTATAAAAAAGCTAGCTAAATTTTATCAGGAGTAATACTGTTGCAATGTTATTGGTTAAACCACCCTTTTCTCTTTTTAAACGAAAGAGATTAATTCTTAACTGTGTGAACCACTTATGCAGTGGTGCAACGGGCAAGGGCAGATGATGGCTTTCCAGGAAAATGTTTCATTCTTTTTCATCACTTCCCTCATTGCTCTTACACCTACAACTGTCTTGGTTCCCATATCTGAACACACAACTTGCAGGAAATGAATCAAAGTGAAAACTAAAAAGCACGTCTGCCAAGAATACGAGCTTTATGAAACTTGGTTTTGAAGTGGGAGTGAGTCACTAAAATGCAATTTGTACTCTTCTTTGCTCTCTGCTTTGATTTTATTGAAGGAGATGCAGACAGAAATAAGCCAAGCACAATACAGTTTCACTTAAACTGCCTCTTAAATAATTGAATCTGGGTAAGATCAATGGGAAATGGACCCACCTAATAAATTAAAAATTAAAGAAGGCACAGAGCTGCATTCCTCCCCACTCCACATTATGCAGAAGGTGTTGATGTAAGAATGTAAGAAGAGCTATATTGGACCAGACTTAGAGGTCCATCTAGTCCATCTCTCAGTTCACGTAGTAGCCAACCAGCTGTCTATGGGAAGCCACAAGAAAAGCACAAGTACAACAGTACCCTCCTGTCCATGTTCCCCAGCAACTGGTGTGCCTAGGCATACTGCCTTTGATATGGTAAGTGGCATACAGCCATCTGGACTAGTGTCCATTGCTAGCCTTTTACTCCAGGAATTTGTCAAATCCTCTTTTAAAGCCATCTAAACTGGTGGCCATCGCTGCATCTTGTGGTACTGAATTCCATAGTATAACTGTGATGAGTTGGTTTTGTGAGCAATTAGAAATAGGTTGCGATAGCCAAGAAAACAGCTGAACTGGCTCCGTGTTCCGAATTATAAGGAATAGCCATAGGCTGGTTTGTTTTTATGCCAGAGCATGTGCAGAGGCTGGGAGTTCTGGTGAGTTCTGGCAGCTTTCCAGGAGCCTGGGTTTTGGCCAGGTGTGGACCAAAGGTAGAGCAGGATCTCCTGATGCTTTGGATTCCTCTCTCTTTGTGATTTACCAACAGAGACTACATTGCCTCCCAAACCAGGATATTGACGTCAGGATACAGATTACATTTCTCAATGCCCTAAATGACTGTAGGGTATTGAGAAACATGGAACTGACCAGAGGGAAGATGGATTTAGTCCTAAATTGTCCAACCAGTTAGAACCTGTCACCACAGTGCTATCAAGTTTAATATATATTTAAATAGAAAATTGCTAAGGAAGTCCAGTGCAGTCACAGTTGACTTCAAAAGAGGGCATTTCTCTAAAATGCAGAGAGGGGAGGGAATCTTGCCCATGGAGAAGAATATGAAGTGCAAAAGGGAACACAAACTTGCACAAAGATACACAAAAGAAAAGCAAGCGGACAATAAAGGATGCAAAAGCACACCTTGAGGGCCATTATTGCTAATAATATCAAGGCCAACAATAAACACTTCTTCAAGGACACAAGGCCTTCTGATATCATCTGGAGGCCACTGGATTATTTAGGATCCCAGCTCTAAGATCTCAGAAGTAGACTCCAAAGGCCAAAGCCTTCACTTATTGGCTGTCCCTCAAGGTTACAAGTGGGACTTGGTGTGGAAAAGGGGGCATCAGGGACATCTTAACAGCATTACGGGCCCCGGGCAAAGCAGTGTACTGGGGCCCCTACGACAACTACAACTACTGTTAATTTTGGAAGTTTTCCAATTTTCCAAGGGTTAACATACACAGATTAGTATGGGGCCCACAGGCAAGTGCCCATCAGGCCCATGCATTAAGACACCCCGGGGGGGGGGGGCATGCCAAGAGGCAGGGAGGAGAGGAGGGTAGGGAGACTCAGACTGATCTGTATCAGTGTCCCAGCCTCCTTCCTTCCTTCCTCTCCCGAGCTCTTCATCTAGGCAGCCAGAAACAGACACCTAGATTTTTTTAAAAAGCAGAAGGCATGTTGGTGGTGGAAGAGACCACTTCCATTGTCTCTTGTTCCAGACACAGGATGCACATCAGCTTTTGAGTTCAGTGCCCATGTGCATTGAGGACATGTTCCCTCATAGGGTCATAGGACTTGCACCCTAACTATATCAGAAACTAGAGGGGCAATTGGACTATTGGCTTGCAACAGAATTATCTGAACTGATGCTTTCAGGAAGGGAGTTTGAGGAACTGAATCAAACAGTAGTTAAGAAATATGTTTTCGAACTTACTGAAAAAATGAATGTGAATACCTCACCATACCCACATAATTTCCACCTTAGAGGTCTTAAGCAACCCAAGTGTGAAATCTTCAAACAAAAGATATGCAATATGTCCCTAAGATCCCAGAGGAACACAGAATAGCCAGGGGAATCCAGGAAATTATGGGCCAGGTAGCTTAGCATTAGTTCCAGGTATGTTTGCTGAAAGTGTTAAAGATAGAACCAGCAAGCATGTGGGGGAACAAGCCCTGCTGAAAAAAGAAACATGGCTTCCAGAAAGGTAACTGTACTCACTAGCCTTGTACAATTCTTTGAGAATGTCAGTTAATAAATGGACAGGGGGCACCAGAGCTAGGTGCACAGACCTGGATTGGGAAATGAAGGGGGGCAATCGCCCCCTCCCAACAAGCAATATTCACATGCAGCAGTTTTTTAAAAAATGCCCACAGGAAAGGGCAACTGCAGATTCAGGAGATTCCATGGTTTAACTATGAAAGAATCCTCCCTTTTCTCTTGTATGGAAGCTGCCGGGTTCCAGTATGGTAAGCAAAGAAAAATGTCTCCCTATCCATTTTCTCTGCACCATTCATAATTTTGTTCACCTCCATCTGCGTTCCCATCAGTGACCTTTTCACTAAACTAATTCAGGTACTTAAGGTGTGTGCTGAGTCTCTCTTCAGGAGTACTTTGTTTTGCATTTCTGTTCACCTAGCTCTGGTTGGTGGCTCTTGGGAAAGCTGAGAGTGAAAAAATGTAGACACAAAAAGGATGGAGATAACAGTTTTTTGCTCAAAAGAAAAATGCAGAAAGCAGAAAAGAAAAATGCAGAAAGAATTCCACCCACCCAGCCCCTGCCCCCCACAAAACATCATATAATTATAATACCTACACTCCAAGTCAAATTACAGAGAGTAAATCTTTAAAATGCCTATATTTGCTTTACATCAACTGGCCATTCTGCCTTGCCCTTTCTTGCCTCCTCCCCCCTGCCCCCGCCATTATTTTGTGGGGGAGTATTGCTGAAATCATATCTTCTAACTTCTGCTGCATTAAAAAAGAAAATAAACTTTCAGAGAGTAACCTATGCATGAAGTAACCAAGCATTGCTAAGCCAACACCCCTTCGTTATCCCTGACTTTATCAATGCAAGCTCCCCTTCAGCAGGGCACGCAACAGCTCACACACACACACACCACCTCTGGCATTGTGGGGGGGGGGAGGGGTGCCAAAAAGGCTTGCAGCAGACCTGACGATCCTGCATTTGTTCTATTTCTGTGGTCCTGCACCTGCCAACCCAGGAGTTTGGCTCAGAGGAACGATGGGGCTGATGGGAGAGCAGTTTGCATACTTTGAACCTAGGCTGGGGCAGAGGGCGCAATTCTAGGCATGTTTAGACAGAGAAAGTCCTATGAGCCCCAGCCTGCCGCAGCAAGCATGGGTAGCAGGGGCATGCTGGGATTGTAGGATTTTCTTTCCAGTCTAAGCATGTATAGGACGTTCCTTAAAGAGAACTATGAATTACAAACTTACTCCTGATGTATAGTGGAGAATGGCTGATAATGTGTCGCTGACATTTGAGCTGACTTTTTGCAACAAGGAATGCAAGGAAAACAAATTGCAGGCATTTGGTTGATCAATTTGTAATCATATATACTTTTGTAGATTGTTTCTTTTCTCTTTAAAGTTTTTGACATACTTTACATATTAATACTTTAGAAATTGACTTTTTAGTCTTGGTTGATTTAGATTATATTGTCTGTGCTAATGCAATATTCGCAGTCCATTGATATTTATGTTTATTTTCCCTCTTTTTGAAAGTTTAATACAACTGAGAAATAAGAGATTTAAATAAAGCTGCAGATGCATGTAACCCTCTGAACTTGGAAACAGATGTACATCCAACACATGGAATGAAACACAGCCCTGGCAATCTCTGTCACGCCATGCATTTAATCTAGAGAGCCATTTCCAGCCGTCTTGATGAAATGTGTGGTGTTTTAGGCTGTCTAGATGAGGGGAGGGAAGGAGGCTGGGGTGCCAATAGGAATCAAGGCGATTCGATGGTCCTCCAGGCCTCGTTGTGAAGCTATAGAACTGTGTCCTTAAGCAATGACAAAAGATAGGGGAGCTTTCAAGCTAGGCAGGGGGCAGATCCAACGGTTAGGATCTGGTTTCTGAACCAGCAGCGGAAGCGTCCCTGAGGTAGTTGTAGGGCAGAGCAGGGCAACACTAGTGTTGCATTGGAGGAGCAGCCAGGCAGTGAGTGGTGTTTTCCGTAGAAAGCTTTGTAGGCTGGCCCTTCCTGAAGCATGAGGGAATTTTGATCCTGGAAGCATCTGGGAGACAATCGGAGCCAATGCTTTGGGAAGGCTAGCTGTGTCCCGCCAGTGGGGCGCTGCGCCTTGTAATGGCGCTTCTCCCTGGATCCAGGGCGTGTCTCAGGAGCTCAGGCACAGGGCAAAGAAGTCCTGGATTGGTGGATCGGCGTTCATAGCCGCTGTGCTCAAAGTCCCCACTAGAGGGTGCCAACGCCTCCTAGACGCATCTGCCGAAGACCTTCGGAGAAAGTGCGGGAGCTCCGGATCGTCCTGACTTTGCAAGACAGGCAGGCTGGCCCGGCTTGGTGTTGGAGAAGCGTGTCATCCCCCCTACACCCATTAGAGGGCATTTCCCAAAATGCTCCAGAGCTGGGGGCCACGGTGAAGGAAGAAAAATTATGGCTTCCCCCCTGGCGCTGCTCGGCGGGCTGGCTGGAATTTAACTGAAAGGGCGAGCAGTGGATCCTTCCCGGCATGTGCCCAGCAATGCCAGGCAGCTGACGGGGCCCTGAGAGAAAAGCTGCGATGGGCATTAGCTTGTGCGCAAAGGCGCCCTTGCTTTCAGTGTCAGGTTAACAGACTCAGCCAGATGTCTGCATTTGTCTAGATACTTTTTTTGTGGTGAAGCAGTGCATTTAGCCTGAAAGAAATTATGTACTCACTGAAGTTGCTGGAAGTGTGTGTGTGTGTTAATTCAAGGCGTTCTGGACTTCCAACAGGTAATGTTTAATCCCACATCTGTGAGAGTTGTGACATTTTAAATAAAAATGGAAAGATCCCTGGTAAGATAGGTTTGTTTTTCATGGTTGCTGAGTGCCCTTTTAGGTCAGTCTTTTGTGAAGGAGAAAGAAAATGTGTTTAGCAGGAAACGCAGGACTCAGTGATTACTTCTGTACAAAGTGCATACCGCAAGAGGCTCAGGCATGGCCAAACCAGTAGAGGATTGTAATTCAAAGCTCAGGATCTAATGACAATCACACTTAGCACATATGGCAAAAATATGGTGTGTGTGTAGGTGTGGTGGGGGAATCTGGGCATTGCCTCACTTAAAAAGGTTTTTAAACCTGTGCCTCACTTGAAATGTGTGTTGCTCAAAACCAGATTTCTGTCTATATTTTGAACCTATATTCTGTCCAGCACACCTGTTGCACCAATTCTCTCTTATCTACAGGATCTTGATATACCCAGATGACTGCAAACATTGTTCTGTGGTTATCTGTGAAGCCATGAAAGCAGCCTTCCCCAACTTGGCCCGCTCCAAATGTGTTGGATTTCATCTTCCACTTGATCCAAGAAACATGGCTGGTAGTTGGGAATGCTGGGAGTTGTAGTCCAAAATACCCCAAGGCAAGCTGCATTAAAGTAATCTTAACCTTATCACCTTACAAAAATAACAGGAGGGCTGGATCCAGGAATGCAAATACTTCTTGGAGTTCCAGGCCAAGAAAAATGGAGGAAAGGGAAAAAATAAAAGCAGCAGGCCCTAGACTGCAGCTCCTGCCTAGGAATGATGAGGATTTCATTTCAGCCTAGCAGCTTTTCAAATGATGGTGGAATGGTAGGATGTGATGAGTTGATCTGCCCATTTTCTGATCCTTCATACCTCTGTAAAGCCTCCGGGGGGGAGGGGCAGTCCTCAATTGTTTTCATCACAGTTGGTAACAACTGCACTATTGTTTTATGAATGGATGTACAGTCTTGGCACCTGAACATGATTGCCATGCAGATACAGCCCTGGCTCATTTGCTCCTATAAACCGTTGGCAGTTAAAGACCCAGAGCTGTTGCTGAAAGGAACCATAGATAAAGCTGTCATCAGTATTGCATTTCCAGAAGTTGTCCTATGCCAGATTAGAGGCAGAGAAGCTAACCATAAAATCTTGTATTTATTTCTAAAATGTGTAAATTCTCCTTACTCTGCAAGGATGGTATGCACAACATCAAACCAAACGAATCTGATATAAAAACATACAATTGAACATTAAAAGACAAATTAAAACAGTTGCTCCTCAGCCAGCATAATAAACAAAATGCAACCATCAGTTCCATTGAAAAGTAAATTAGAATTTTAAATTGTAAACTTCAAACATGTTAAAATGCTGAAATCTTAATGCTAAAAAGTACATTTTAAAAAGTTGGAACCAATCTTGGGAGAGTGTTCCAAAACTGAGGCCATCAGTTTTGGGCAATGTGACAGGTGTAGCTTGAATTAAATGTGTTTCTCAGGAGCAAGTTGGGCCAAACAACACAGAAGATCAACATTCTGTCAAATCTGAATTCTAATGTGTCTGAACTGTAAGTTATCTCTGTCCTGAAACCATTTGTGTCTGGGGTTAATATCAGAGTAGTCCTGTGCCTAGCTTTCACTTTAGTCAACCCTCTCTATTCCCATGGAGAAATGAAAGAATTACAGGGCCAAGTTCTTCCGGAGCTCTCTGCTCTCATGCAGAATAGAGCAGGCAGAAGATCTGTTTCTACTTGATTGTTTGCAGTTGATTAGCAAGGATTTCCAACTTGCCACCTTTTATTTTTAAACAAAAGCAATAAAACCTGTCCCTCTCCAAAAGAGCACATCCTAGCCATGTTTTCCCAGAAGACATGTGAACATGGTGCTTTCTCCCAGAAAATGTGGGATGTCTCTTGGGCTGCTGGAATTTAGAAAGTTGTGGGAGAAGCAGGAATTGATTTTTTGAGTGATAGGACTGTGAACTCCGCTCTGACACTGGAAAGAGTTTCCCGGCTTGTGCTCGGAGGCACCCCTCCCTTCCTTCTTAGAGTAAGCCATTCCCCTTGAGCCTCTGTCTGGGTGCTAGTAAAAACAAGGCTGGTCCTCTGGCCCTGAAGTCCTCCCACCTCTGGCACAGATAAGCCACCAGACAGCACTGGATAGGCGAGGAAGTGATTCAGCGTGTCCAACCTGCTGGTTGGTGTCAAATGAAAGTTGCCTGCAATTTCTCCATTTGTCACAGATGAAAAATTTGATTGCGTATTTCTGGAAGTATCCCATGAGGGATACTGAGGAAAGTAATTGGGCCACAGTGTTTTTAATGTAGAAAAAGACTGGCTTTTATTTATCGTTGTGATTATGTGTATGCATTGTTATTGTTCCTAGGGCAAATATTTTAAAATCCATTAAAATGTTAGCATTCGATTGTAATTAGGCCTGTTCCATTTCACACATGTTCAGTCTTCCCTATAAAACGAACATATCAACCCCAGCCAGCTGATCCATGGCCAGGGATCATGGGAGTTGTAGTGCAACCATCTGGAGGGTGCTAGTTCGCCTGGCCTTGAATATGATATAGTTCTAGCATGCAGTGTTTTGACAGAAACCTACCTCTCTGGTCTTTCATTCTTGCTTGCTTTTTTAAGTGCTAAACTTTTATACACAAGGATTCTCTTGGTGCTTTTTGGACTACAACCCGCATCATTGGCTATGCTGTCCAGAGATGATGGCGAGTTTCTGTCCAAAAAAATTGGAGGGCACTAGGATAAGGACCATCTTATTTGTCTCTTGAGAAACCTATATGCGGGTCAAGAAGCAACAGTGAGAACTGGACACGGAACCATGGATTGGTTCAAAATTGAGAAAGGAGTTCGGCAAGTCTGTATACTGTCGCCCTGCCTATTTAACTTATATGCAGAGCACATCATGAGAAAGGCGGGGCTAGATGAATCACCAGTTAGAATTAAGATTGCTGGGAGAAATATCAACAGCCTCAGATATGCAGATGATACCACTCTAATGGCAGAAAGTGAAGAGGACCTAAAGAGCCTCTTGATGCAGGTGAAGGAGGAGAGCGCGAAAGTTGGCTTGAAACTCAACATTAAGAAAACTAAGATCATGGCATCCAGTCCTCTCACTTTCTGGCAAATAGATGGGGAAGAAATGGAGGTAGTGACAGATTTTATTTTCCTGGGCTCCAAGATCACCACAGACAGGGACTGCAGCCAAGAAATTAAAAGACGCTTGCTCCTGGGGAGAAAAGCTATGGCAAATCTAGACAGCATACTAAAAAGCAGAGACATCACCCTGCCAACAAAAGTGCGTATAGTCAAGGCTATGGTTTTCCCAGTTGCAATGTATGGCTGTGAAAGCTGGACCATAAGGAAGGCTGAGCGCCGAAGGATTGAGGCCTTTGAATTGTGGTGCTGGAGGAGACTCCTGCGAGTCCCTTGGACCACAAGGTGATCAAACCGGTCAGTCCTAGGGGAGATCAACCCTGACTGCTCTTTAGAAGGCCAGATACTGAAGATGAAACTCAAATACATTGGCCACCTAATGAGAAGGAAGAACTCCCTGGAGAAGAGCCTAATGCTGGGAACAATAGATGGCAAAAGAAGAAGGGGACGGCAGAGGATGAGATGGCTAGATGGAGTCACTGAAGCAGTTGGTGTGAGCGTAAGTGGACTCCAGGGAATGGTGGAGGACAGGAGGGCCTGGAGGAATGTTGTCCATGCGGTCGCAATGGGTCGGACACGACTTCGCGACTAACAACATCAAGGATAAGGAAGTCGGGTTCCAAGAGGACTAGATCATATTCTTTTTCTTTATCTGTTAATTTCTATGTTTAAATTAGAAGGTTTTTTCTGTGTGCTTTCATATCATTCTTCTGTTCTTTAGCTTTTTCTTCATTATATATTATTGGGTTGCATAACAAAAAATAAAATGTGTGGTGGACTGAGATCTAAGGCAGGAAATGTGACCTAGGGCAGAAAAGTAATGTTTAAACAGGTTCAGGCCTGCAGTTTTCCTTGTACAGACCAATGAATAGTTCGGAAGATCTGAGCCATGCTTCCTTAATCTGGGGTCTTCCAGATGTATTGGACTACAACTCCCATCTTTCCCAGCAGCATTGGCCATAACATGATGGGAGTTGTTGTTCATACCTAGAAGGCACCAGCTTGGCAAAGGCTGACCTGCTTCCATGTGCCATCATGCTGAGTCAGTGGTGCTGAGCGCATTGAAGGCATAGTCCCTTTTAGGTATATACGTATGAATCACAAGTCCAGCTCCACAAAATCCGGTCTTCGTAAAAGCTGGTTGAGACTGGAGTGGCTGGTGTGAAAATCTGCAAAATGCTAATGACTGCTCACTTTGAAAAAAGTGTTTGATCATTTTAAAGGCTGTTCACTTTCTCTACCCTATATGGTATAGAAGCTCAGATGATTCATAGCCGACTGCCGATGCTGTGGTGTGAGGTTGTGTGAGAATATTTACAGCGTCGTTCTGAATGGTCATTATTCAGTATCACTTAAATGGCAAAGAATTTAACTGCATTTCCCACAGGGCACAGCTTGGATGACTCCTATTAATTATTCTATAGCAATCTCTTTGGACTTTTGCTCTTCTCATCTAATGCCAGATGATGGTATCGAGCCATTCTAGTCTCTTTAGGGCTTACAAAGTGGCTTAACGAAGCATCTCAGAGTCTGTCTCTCATTTGCTCATGTGGTCCAATCAGCTCTGATGGCCCTACTCCAGGTTCCCCCAGTCTCTGAGAGGGGGGGTGTAGGGTCAAGAGGCAGTGCATTTTTAGTTGTGGCCCCTAAATTATGGACTGTTCTCTTCCTGAAAGAGTCCTGCTAGCTCTTCCTGCCTTTTGCCAAGCAGCTTAGCAAATCTGCACTTTTAGATCTGCTGAGGTGTTCTGCCATTTTGTTGTTTAAACTCTTATTTGCAATTGCCTGGTTCTTTCATTGTTCCCTCATGGAGCATCTTTAGACCAAAAGACAGACTATGGGATGTTTCAATTAAATCATCAAGTACAGAAGCAGTGGCAGAGTGCTTTCTGATTAAGAGCATCCTATTTCTGCATTATGTTGCAAGAGACAGAAGCCACAACATTATCCTGTGGAAATAGTAATGTCCCCTGGGTCCTGTAGCTGAGCTGGGGTACTGCAGAGCTGGTACCATCAGAAGCAGATCTGGGCCAGGCCTCTGGGTGATTTGCAGTCGATCGGCAAGAGTTTCTGAGCCCTGGTTGTTTCACAATAGCCGGACCAGATGACTCTCCTCCCACTCCAACTTAAAATGCTAAAAGGAACAAAGAAATAGATTTTTGTGAGCTCCATTCAGCTTAGCTATTCAAACCAAATTCCTGCACTCACATTTTAATTCTGTGTGTCTTCTGCACCAAGCTTAGGTTGCTCTATTTCAGGGTTCTGGTTCGATCGTGAACATCTAAGACTGGATGCCAAGAGCACAGTGCCAGGGCCTGAGCTGCAACTAGGGTTCATTTCAGCCACAGGCTCCCTAAGGATGCAGTCCCAGGCCCCCTGCCCTTTCTTCATGCAAGCCTCTGCCCCCCACGTGTGGGACAAGGCACAGAGGTCTCTGCTTGTCCCCACAGCATGCAGAAAGCAGCACAGAAACATCCTGCAGAGCTAACAGGGATTGGAAAGCGTCCACACAAGTGAGAGGAGTGACCATGTCTGGAAAAATAAGGAAGCTTCCACTTGTTGCCAGAACAATGACAGAATAAGCACTTAAATTTCAAACCTCAAAAGAAAAACACAAGAAGGCCAGTGGTCTAACTAGCCCAGCATTCTGTTCACACAGTGGCCAACTCCTGCCCGTGTTCCCGAGCAATTTATGTGCTGCCTTGGATACTGCAGGCAGCATATAGCGATCACGGATGGCTTTCTCCTCCATGAATGTCTCTAACCTACTTGTAAAGCCATCCAAATTCCTGAAAGAGGACACCATGGGAGGCTCTCTGTAGAGGGCATGCTGCAATCAGGGCTCTACCACCCGAAGTCTCTGCCCCCAGCACACAGGAAGCTGCCTTACTTGAGTCAATCCATTTAGGCCAATATAGTCGACACTGACTGGCAGCAGCCTTTCCTTCCCTACTTGGTGCTGGGGATCAAACCTGGCAAGCCAGCAGGTGTTTTTCCATGAAGCCAGAGCCCCCCGTGGCTGAGCTACAGGTACCTGCTGAAGCTCAAATGCTGGGAACGCATTGAGAAGGGCTTCCAATGAAGAACTAACAACCCAAGTACACACGTGTGGAGACAGGAAGTCCTGTAGGTATTCTAGACCCCAGTGATGCAAAGCTTTAAAATTCAAATCTAGCACATAGAATTGGCCACTGAAGACAAATCAAGGAGCAGTCCCAAGGGATAGGATTAAAGATTACTGAGATGCACAATGTAAGCTTGGCAAAAGACACTCCGAAATGTTGGAGTATGAATGTTGTTGCCACCACCATGTTTACCAGAATGGTAAAGTGGCTGGAACAAATCCCTTATAAGGAAGGACATCCGGGACTGTTTTGCTTCAAGAAAAGGCAAACGAGGGCAGACCTGACAGAGGAGTCTAAAATGTTGCATGTTGTGGAGAAGGTGGGGATGGAGACTTTTCTTCCTCTCTCATTGTCCCAGAACCTGAGGTCATCCCATGAGGCTGAATAAGCGGAGATTCAAGTCAGAGAGAAGGAACCATTTCTTCACACAGCCTATAATTAAACAATTGTGTTTGCTGTTGCAAGATGGAGTGATGGCCACCACAGTGGATGCCCTTTCAATGCACGGAAGAAGCTGCTGTATTAACACTTTCCAGTCCCTTCTCCCTCTTGCATGGCAGCGCCTGCTGCAGTGTTGTGGTCGCAGTGAAGCTGGTGTCCCCAGTGCCTTTGCGGTTGCCTGCAGCTCTGCCTGCTTCCGGTGCACTGCATTTCCCAATCCCAGGTTAGGTAGCAGAACCCAGACGCACCAGAAAGATCTACATTAATTGACTCTGTCTCCATTTCTTACCACAGCTGGTTGGATTAAATATGTCCAGCCGCATTTGGGTTTTCTGGTGAATCTGAACGCATTTTCTTTATAAGCCTTTCTGCTTTTTGTCCCTGAAGCTGAGCTGCTTTAGGGAGCTGTAATGAATTTAGTGCCGAAACATTCCAAACTGGCCATTGTTGCTTGGAAGCTTTTCTCCTGTACCCTTCTCAACATGTGGAGTCTGAAGCAAGCATCAGTAGCACAACCTTGAGCCCTACCCATGCACTGGACCGTGACATCCGTCATTCTCAGCCAACAAAAGTCTAACATGTTTGGAGAAGGCTGATGTGGACTAAGTTCTGAAATGATGCACTGATCCGGCCTGTATTCAGTTGTCAGAAAATAATAGGTGCAAATGTATACGGATACTTGGGGCAGGCTGGGGAGGGACAGTCTGCTTCATGTCTGTAAATGAATGCATTTTAATTAAATATGGTGTCATGTAAGTTACACCTCAGAGTTCCTTCTTCAGTGCAACTGTTCAAGTTTTTGGAGTTTTAGTCACCTGCTTACTCTAAGGTGAGGAAGAGCACCCTGTGCCCCAAGGAAAATTATGTGGGGTAGGGAGAAAATAGAATCAGGCACCAATGGAAGGGGTTTTCTCTATGTTTAATTGCCATGCCATTGAGACGGGGTGGGGGCTTGCAATGTGTGGGGAGCATTAACCCTTTCCTCTGCAGCCGCAGTCCCCCTTGAACACCCACCCCATGACGCATGGCAGTAAAGCGGAGCAAAACCCCTTCTTCTGCAATCCCTTGGCCTTCCAAGTGATACCTTCAACGGGCTGCCTGTGTTTCCCACTTTAAAAAAATAGACCAGTTATGCCTGCTTATAATTATTCAATTTGATCTGCTCCATTTGTGCAAACACAGCAGCTCAGGTTAAAAGGAGATACCCAGTCTTTTAATTCATCAGTGAATGAGTTGTGTTTACATTCTGCTTTCTTTGAGTTCGGGTGTGCTGTGAGGCAGTCTAGGCTCAGGCTGAGGCAGAAGGACTGGCTCACTGAACAGCACGGCATCATAGCATAACTTTCCTGAGAAGGTGGACCTTGCTACCTCTGTTTTGTTCCCTGATGCATTATGTGTATTATGTTTTGTTTTATTTTATGTAAGCCATCCCGAGGCTGTGCGATGGGATGGCAGACAGATACTCTAAATAAATAAATGAATAGGTTGGCAGTGCTGACCGTCGCTTTGCAGCATGTTTGTTGATTGCTGCAAACTGGAAAGGGCCTGGCGATGGTCCTGCAAAGCGTCTCCTGTGGCCTTGGGATTCTTGGGGTTAAGCTGCTGGCTTAGTCAGGAGACTTTTAATGGAACCCAGTGAGTAAGACTGGGAAATGGTCTTGATGGCTCTTGGAATGTGTTTAGTGCTCTTCTATTAAGCAGCTCTTCTCAACACATTCCCTTCCCTGCTTTGGAATGTGTAAATCAGAGGGCCACAGATAAGCAAGAAATGAAAGAGCGAGCCTGCAGGTTTTGAACGGGACACACAGACCAGATAGATCTCTGCAAGAATCCTATGGTGCTCATTCCACCCCCCCCACCCCAAAATCAGACCAGATCAGACCAGACCAAACCACCCTTTGAGCTGTGAGCCTCCATCTATGCTTCTTCTATACAGATGCGAAAACAAATCATATCACCAAAGCTCCATAAACCTCCAATTTTAAACAACCCATGGCTAGCCAGGACTGTGACAAATTGTAGCTAAGATAGAAGTCAGCAAATGTGTCAATTGCACTCTCCCTTGCAACTCTTTGCTGCTATCCAAGTCTGAGACAATTTCACACATGCTACCTGAAGAACTTAGAGTCTCTCCACCCTGTGTTCATGCACATATGTGAAAGACACAAATGAGGTTTTAACTTAGCCTGTATATCTTTAAAAAAATGACTGGCCATGTAAGGAGACAGTGGAATGTTGACTTTCCTACTTTCCATGCCACCTCCAAACACGCATCTTCTGTCAAAGGTGTGCTCTTTCAAAGGACGCATGCGCATACAAATGCACTTGCAGGTGGCAATACTTAGATGAAAGAAGCAATGGGTGCAGCACTGGCAAGACTGGCAAGACTTTCCACCCGCCACATTTGGCTTGCTGCAATGAGGGGAATGCTGGTGGAATGGACAACCAGAGCATCCCTGGGGTTGCATCAGAGTCCAGCTGCAGGACACCATCCCCAGGAAGCAGGCGAAGAAGTGTCTTCTCTTGCACTAGCTGTAGGGGGAAAGCACCGTTTAGGAATGGCCCTGTGCACCTCAATTGAAGTCGGGGAAGATCTCTGCGTGATAATTAAAGTGCTTTAAAGTGCATGTGTGATTCACTGGAATAATGCTGAGTTCTGCAGTCTCAGCACAGCTTATTACACACACATGGCCTAGAACAAAGCATAACCTATATGAGCCTCTCCTGTCAGTGGAGTCAATGAACGCCAGCTTGGATCAGCAGAACTTGGGTGTCAAGGATGCTGAGAAGGAAGCAGGTGACCCACATCATGCCGACCAGGGGCAGCAGAATCCCCTGGTGCCTCTGCAGACCCATCTCTCTTCCAGTACAAACAACCTGAATGTCCTCAGTGGCTTTGGCTGCAATCCAACACCCGCTTCCCTGGGAGTTGTGCCTCCACTGAACTCTAAGGACTTTCTTTTCTGTACACACGTATAGGGTGGCACTGTTAGATATTATGAGCTTCATATGAGAGGGTCGGATGTGCAACATTCATCTTTCTCTCTCCCTTGCACATGGCATCACAAAATGGCTGATGAAACTGTGGTCTTAAAACCAAAGTTCGACCGAAGCTCCTTTGCACTACCATCTGTATTATTATTATTATTATTATTATTATTATTATTATTATTATTAACATTTCTATGCCGCCCCTTGCCGAAACCTCGGGGCGGCTTACAACACGATAAAATACAATGAAATACAATAGCACATGTATGACATTTGATTGTCCATGTAAGCCCCAGGATGACTATGGATCAGTGTGGCCCGCAGGTGTAAGAATAGAAATTAATCCAGACTGAAGATGAACCCATTGGCACTGGACTGCTTGACTGGCTGGGTTTGCTTAACGCTTCCTCAGATAAGCTCCTATTCAGGCAGATTTCAGAAGCAAGCCTGCTTTTGCGAAAGACAAGAAAGAAAGTGGAGTATATGCAGAGCATCTTACAAATTCATCAAATGCAATTGGGATCCATCCCACAGTCTGGATAGAGATGCACTGCTTTGCACAACACTGTGGTTGCAGTGTGAGGAGCAAGCACACAGCTGCCATTTTGGGTATGTTGTGTTGTTCTGTGACATACTGTCACAGTGTGCAGACCCAGTCAACATGGGTTATATGAAGCAAACCTAGGAACATTTCGTAGTGTTAAATCATAATGACTGGCTGTAATGCAGATATGATATTGTAATGGCTGAGTGGGACAAGAGTGGTCCTGCTTTCTTGGTTTTCCTTGGCTGCAGCCTGATGGAATGGCTGGAAGATGGTCACTGCGGAAAGGGCAGCCTGGTGAAGCTGGCTCTGCAGCAGGGCTGACGGTGACCGAGTCGTGCTGATATGGCAAGAGAAGGTGCTCTTCAGGTGACATTCCAGTTCTGCCACCCTGAGCAAAGCAGCCAGTCTGCTTGAGCATTTCTGCAGGTTTGTCACTGTGCATACAGAGTACTGGACTAGATGGAACTTTGGCCTGATCCAGCATGGCTTTCCTTATTTTCTTACGTCATTGGCAACAGCTTTGTGGGTTCAGAGGGAAGGCAGAACAACTCAGAAGGAGCACACCTGCTCTGCATTCAGATGATCTTCTGTTCAGTTCCTGGAATCTTCACACCCCAAGACCTAGGAAAGCCAGTCCCAGCTAAAGGAGATTTTGGCCTGGATCCTGATTTCACTGAATCATCTGCACTGATCAAAGTGGGCTTCTCTAGCCCATTCTTCCCAAGGCAGCCCTTCCAACCTCCTGAAAATGCTGCACAAAGACTGGGTTCAGTCCCACTCACACTGACAGGTTGAGTATGGGTTCCATGTGGGTTTTCTCTGAAACATGGATTATTGTGTTACTGGAATCCAGCCGCACTAACAAGCAGTGGCTTTTGTTAATCAGGGCCAGTTTCTTGATGGGTTGTGAGCTGTAGATTGTTCAATGTAGAATGGTTTTGTCCTTCAACTAGAATCTAGTCTCTAGATTCAGACCATGTGAGAACCCACTTCCAACAACTATCCACCGTACAGTGATAACCTGTGCGTAACCCCTGAGGGTGACTTCCCATGTTGGTCAGCAAAACAATTTGCAAACTTTTCAGAGAGCGCGATGTGAATCTAGCAGTATAGAAATGCTTTAGACCAGGGGTGTCCAACCTTTTGGCTTCTCTGGGCCACACTGAAAGAAGAAAATTGTCTTGGGCTACACATTAAATACAGAGACACTAATGAAAGATGATGAGCAAAAAAAAGGTATGTGCTTAATTTTCGTGATATCTGCTACCACAGATAAGCAAAAACGTCCTCACATAATAATCCTAATTATGTGGCACTCCATTTGGAGAGTCTTTTAAAATCCTTAAGCAAGGCCCAAGTTTGCAATCACTAGTACAGAAAACGAACATATCTAAGTAATAAAACTTCACTGATTTTTGATATTTTTATTATAAAAGTAAAAGAAAAGAGGGCAACATAAAACTAGTGGGATGTTTGACATTGCATTTGAGAAACTAGTGCATCAGTATGGAAGTAGGTGCAATTCTCAGTGAGTTCTCAAGGTGCTCATCAGATATTTTGGTTCTAATTTTACTCTTAGTATGCTTCATTCTTGAAAATAGTTGCTCTCAAATGTAGGTGCCCCCAAAAAGTGAATACATGAAAAAGGCATGATTGTGAAGCTAAGGATATTTGTCTCTGGGATGACTGGACCTATAAAAGTCCATGATCAATGTATTCTTTAAGTTGAATGTCAGATGGCAGCTCTGTGCATTCCATTTGAAAATTGACAGGTAACATATTTATGTTGACTGAAAATGGAGCTGCAAATATCCAAAAATAATGCTTATTTTCCCAGAAATCTTGAAATCTGCTTTCAAATTCTTGTATCCAATCAAAAAGCAAGGCTGCATATTTTTCACTGTTCACAGGACTGTGTTTAGCCAATGTGTCAAAATGCATAAAATTGTTTAATGGTAGGTTGAAATACTATTGATATCAGCTGTGTTTCACTTACCAAGTCACCATGAGCACATGTAACATCTGATGGTGTCAATTCAACTGCCTGCACTTGGAAGATAACTCACTGGAAGCCTCACACCACCATAAAACCACAAATATGTTCAAATAGCGAGAGCATGCATACATTTAATTTATGTGACATTGTGGCATGAGGTTGCCATCTACAAAGTTCATGCTTGAGAACTGCGCAATCAAGTTACCAAAAAACAAAACAAAAAAATCTCATAAAGTTTTAAGTAAGTTTATGATCTTGTGTTGCCCCATTCAGAGCCATTCTGAGCCACCTGTGGCCCACAGGCCACAAGTTGGACACCCCTTCTTCAAACAAACAAACAAACAAGAGACCTTGGTGGGTGGAAAGAGCCATTATGTGGAAGGGAGGAGAGAATCTCCCAAAATCAGGTGATGGGATCTTGTGTCAACTGAGCCCTTCCTCTCCTAGCAGGTTGTCTTCTTATGGCTGGGAGATCCTGGATCCAACCCAATACATTCTATACTTCATCATTTTCTGGAATGAAAGCTGTCTCTCCATACTCATATCATTTTCCTTTGTTCTTAGTTTTTTTGGAGTTACAAGGAAAATGAAAAAGATACATAACCCTCATTCTATCTCAGTGTCTCATTCAGATTTTCATTACTCAATATCTGAAGGCTATAATTTCCCACAGTCGGTCTGATGCAGCAGTTGCTTCTGGGGATCATATGTAACATGCAGCTCTCTGATCCTTTGCTCTGGTAGGCGGATGAATGAGCCGTGGCCCGGACACGCTTGGGCTTCCCCAGTGGTTGAGTGCATGCCTGCAGCTCCGAAGCAAGGAAAGGGCTGGGGGAGGGTTTGCAAGTGGCATCTGGAATTCATCAAGGCTTCCTCTCAAAGGGGCTTTGATAAGGCGAATCGGAGCCTGCTCTGCTTCCAGGGCTCTCTCCTAGGCACAAATGAAGGCTGGGCCTTGTTCTAGGTCTAACTGGAGGCCAGTCAGGCCATAATTCACTTGGCTTGTTGAATGATGTTTCTGTGACAAAGCATTGGCACTGGGTCTCAAAGGTCAAATAGGTAACTTGTTGGGTGTTGCAAAGAAGAACTGATTTTAATTCCAAAGGGTTTGCAAGAATCACGAGAGAGGTGAGAAGGGCTGCCAGTCAGAGCTTTTCACCCTCTGTTGTCTGCTCTTCTGTTGTGGGTCTTCCTCAGCTGTTGAAATGACCTGAGTAATGCCCATTTCCTGTCACAATGAGTGATATGAGGCATGACGTGTTCCATGTGCCCCTTTGCAAACTCTGTTTTTTAAACTCTATAGAAATAAAACTTGTTGGCAAGAATTCCTTAATTCATTAGCATTTACTTTAACTGCCTTCTAAACCACATTTTAGTTGGAATCAGTGGAATCAGGTTGGAATCAGTGCAGTGAAGGGCCGCTAGGACGGTGGCTGGTTTGCAGGGTAGGTCATACTAGGAGAGACTGAGGGAGCTGGGTCTTTTCACCCTTGAGGAGGAGACTCAGCGGGGACCTGCTAGTGACAGACACATACCTGTGAGGAGGTCCCACACAGAGGTGAATCATGATCTTTTTTCCCCTGCAGTGGAGGGCAGGATGCGTTCCAATGGAGCAAAGCTCAGGGAACCAAGATTTAGGGTGGATGCCAGGAAGTACTTCCTGATGGTTAGGACCTCAGGGGTATGGAATGGGCTTATATGGGAGGTGGTTAAAGCCTCAACTGTGAGGGTATTTAAGGATAGGCTGGACATGCACATGGTAGGCATGTCATGAGTGGAGCCAGCTGGAGTCGGGGATCAGACTAGATGGCCCAGGAGATCCCTTCTGACTCATTCTGTTTCTATGGTTCTTTAGCTGGGGGACAACCTTACCTTTCCCTGCCTCTTCCTCCTCAGGTGCCATGCTGGGGATAATTGCCTGTGATCCTCTACTTACCAAGACTTAAAGGGTGGTATGTGCATAAGGATGAAAGATCTGGGATTTCATTCTTGCAACTGTTAATAAGCATCACCCACTGTTTGCATTTCTTGAGAAAAAAAATCCTCTCGAGAAGCCAATACCTGAACCACAACCAAATGTAGGGCTGATCAGGATGGCATTGCAGAATCAAGACCAAGCCAGTTGTACATATGGTTGGATCATTATGGAAGTAAGAACAATGTACAAGGGTCAGCTCAGCAATAACTCTTTGCAAACTGATCTCTGAACCAAACCACAGGGGAACTCACCAAAGAAAACACTACAGAAAATTTGTGTACCTTTGTTAAAAGATTATTTGGTTCCAAATTTTGCTCAAGGAGCTGGATTGAGATTTAAGCTGGATCATCTAGGCTATGGAACTGGATTTCTTTGCCTCTTGAAAATGCTGTTTATTTCCTTACAAAGAACCCAAGGTGGCTTACATCTTCTGCCCCCTCTCCATTTTAGCCTCAGAATCTTCTGAAGTAGGTTAGGCTGAGAGATAACGACTGGCCCAAAATCATGCAATGAATTGAGTGGGGACTAAAACCCAGATCAGCCCAGTCCTGGTCCAGTGCTTTAACCACTGCAGCATGCTGCCTCTCGGTTATCAAGCTATCATCTTGCCTAAAGTGAGTTAAGCGTAACAGGAGACCCTGCGGAATGGGGTGAGCTGTGGTGTGCCGTGGGGCTGGCTGAAGAATGCCGAAAGCAAATCCTGGATCTAGCCCAAATGTATGAATTGAATATGGAACAGCTCAAAACACTTAATAATCAATTAGTGTAAAACAGGAGAATCTAGAATTGTTCAATCTTCCATGCATACATCAAACACATGAGGTAGGAAATATGGCAGATGTCTGCATGGAAGCAAATGAAATTCTTCCAAGAAAGGGATTGGAGGACTCTGTCTATTCAGCTTAGATAAAAGGAGACTGAGCCTGAGAACAGGCTAGGAATATCCTGGAATAAGCTGTCTGAATTAAATTCAGCAATCTGAAATGCTTCTATCTGCTTGAGCCAGGCTATTTCCATTAGTGGAACAATGGAAACTTAAGACATATGGAGATGCCACCTGCTGGTTTCTGATCACCCAGGACATGGGCAAACCTACAGGACTTTGTAACATCCTTCCAGGACAAGCTTGCTTTTGTCTTCCCTAGTGTGACACCAAAGAACAAAGCACTACCTGGAAAGGGACTGACTTTAGGTTGCCTTTGACAGAGTAATTAGCATGTAAGTCCCTTCAATGGGAAAAATGGTTCATCTGACCTATTGGTCTACCTTCCTGGCCCAATTGTACTCTGGGGATAGTGCTGAGATTCTCAGTAATCCCTGACATGCTAATGTCCTCCCCAACCCGGAGCTAGACTACAACTCCCATTATCCCCACCCCACAAGGCTGTGGAGAACTTTTTACACTCTTGAACATAACCAAGATGCAGCTGCCACTACCTTGATGGCTTTAAGAAGGAGCCAAAAGACACATGGTGGATAAGGCGATCAGCGGCTACTACATGAGGGACACCATGCCTCTGATCATAAAGCTATCAACACCCGTTGAAAAGGCTGCTGTTTGCACTGTGATCCTGTTTATGGGCTTCTCATGGGTCTTTGTGAGGACAGAATACTGGACTAGATAGGCCTTGGGTCTGACCCAGCAGGACCTTCTCAGATTCTTATGCACACCGCTGCATTGGTGCAGCTTGCTAAGAGCAGCCTCGGGTGAGCACACTCAGAGTAGACCTTTCCCATAATCTAAAAGCCCACAAGAGCCTCAGGCTTTAATGATGTGCATCAGTAGCCCCCCAGCCCACAGGTACGTGTGACCTGCATGCCTCTCCTGCCCTTTTACAAGGGCAGATATGCAGGTAGAAGCCCATTTCTGCTTGCAGATTTGGATCAGATTTCAATAGGTATTGATTAGGGCAGCATTTCCTGCTGACAGATTTGTCTGGATAATCACATCTTGTTGCTATGTCAGATTTTGAGAGAGCAGTCTCAGAAATTTAGAGCTGCTAAAGATTCACTTCAGATATGTGGAAAACAAAGTGAGCATTTCACATAATTTATTTGGAATGGCTAACAATAGCAATGCTAAGAAAGCTATTTAAAAACAGTCATCAAAAATAAATACAAAATACATATCCTAGAAATAATTAAAACTATTTTTACTGTATAAATAAAAATGAAATAGTGGTTTACAAGCTGGACTTCCTCTTTGGTAATCCAGACTTGGTTTTTTCAGAGTGTCTTTGGTTTGTCTTTCAACAAAAAAGGTTCCTTTTCTGCTCAGCAGCTTCATCAAATCTGAGGAAATCTAGCATCCTCTGGCACCTGTCTTTGCTTTCCTTCATCAGTATCTTGCTCTGGTGCAATCATATCACTGTCCAAGATCCTTTATCTTGTTTGTCATCCAGAGTTCTAGAGAAGAAAAAGAGAGGAAGAAGTCAACACAATGGAGGAGAGTGAGCATTTCACAAATAAAGCTAACATGGCTGCTTTTAAAGTTCTGCCCAAAGCAAGTTTTCTACAAAAGAACCACTGCATTTTCTTTGACTCATATGTTCTGCACAATAATTTTTTCTGAGCCAGAAGCACACTTAAGACTATGGGTGAGAGTGGTAGAATTATTGATAATATCTGTCACAGACCTTCAATCTGCAAAGAACCTGCCCCAATCTGGTACCCTCCAGGTATGCTGGATGACAAGTCCCATCATCCACAACCAATATGCTCAGTGGGATCTGATGGGACTAGAACCAGGCACTGCCTTCAGCTCTAGATATTCAGCACCTAAACTTGCCTCACTTCCCAAAATCTTAGTGAATGACTATCCAGGTGATCCAAAGGCATAACCAAGTGGGTTTTTCCAATGGACCACTCTAATGGGTGCTTTCAAACTGGGCAAGGCAGGTGGTCCTGCTCCACCAATCAAAAGGCAAGAAAGCTTTGTATAGCTACTCCATCTTTTTTCCCCTCCTCCCCAATGGATTTTTGCTGGTAGAAGAAAAAATGGAGGCAGCAGTGGGAAAACATGGCAGGCTTGCAAAGGCCCCTGTAACATTCCATGAATGAGGCAGGAAGATGGCTCTATAACAGCACGGGGGCATCCTTCCCCTGAACATCTCCACTATAATGGAGGGAGCAATCCCATGGCACCTAGAAAGCATCTGAGGGGGCGCAGGACATAGTGGCTTCCCAGCTGTAGGATTGGAGACAGCTCTCTGACCCCTGTGCTGGCAACCAGAGCTCCTCCCCTCCCAGCCAGCATGGAAAGAACAGCACCCGCAGCTCCCTGCGTGGGAACGCAGACGTGGAGGGTGATAAAAGGGGCATTTTGGGGGGAGGGCTGGGATGGAGGCAGGGGAGAGCAGGATAAGAGCTACCTCGTGCCTCCATCACCCTTTTCTTCTGCAATGCTTTTGCCAAAGAGTCTGTTGGGCAAAAATGCAGGGTGTGAGGCTGGGAAGACAAAGATCACTCCTACTGCTCCTCTTGTTCAGCATGGGATGTTTATACACCTCTGAGTTTAGGAGCGTGAGCATCAAGGGTGCAACCCATAGGACCACACACTTATTACATTAGAAAAAAGGATTTTCTGCAAATCAGAGAAACACTGCAGACCAGCAAGTCTTGTCCAGCTTGTCTGGCACTGGTTGGGCATGTGAGTCCTACTCTTTTGCACCTGGCAGATCCCTCACTTGTGCACGTGTCCTTTCACGAGAATAGCCAGCTAAAAGGCAGGCAGGTGCCCCTCTGGCAACAGCCAGTGAGGGAGTCTCAGCGAAGAGCAAGAGAAGCACCACTCCACTCTTTTAGGCTAAGACATCAGCATGCCATGACATAAATCAAGCTGGGGGCCCTACTAGCACCCCGCCGCTCCCCCAGACACGCCATCCACACACTTTCAAACACTCCTGTACCATTGCTGCACTGGGCTCCCAAGTGAAGTTTCAATTATTCTCAATCCCTAGACCGATTGCAGATACACAAAACCAACCAAGTCTGAGCAGCCATACCCAAATCCGAATTTGCTAAGAAACGCACGCGATTGATACTAGAGCCCCACATCAACCAATAAGTCGGGGGTCCGCGGCCCCCGTAGGCACCGCACGTGGTCCCACCGAGGAGCCTTCTCAGCCGGCAGAGCGCTCGCACGCAGCCTTCCTTGGCTCACTGAACTTTGCCGCGAAAAGCGCGGGCGAGCCCGTCCTGAGCCCGTCGGCGGACCGCCGCGTTCGCCTGCTCACCTTTGGTCGGTGGGGCCGGGCTGCGGCCGGCTGCGGGCTCAGGGGGCGCGGGCGAGGCGCCTGTCGCGGGTGCCGGCGGCCGCCTCCTCGGCGGCCTCCTGGCGGCTCTTAAAGTCCTGGATGGCGCGCTTGTTCTGGAAGTCGATGAGCGCCAGCGTGATGGAGGCGTTCCAGCAGCTCTCGCCCGGGCACCGAAAGTCGATCTCCTTGCGGTCCGTCGTGACGATGGTGAAGTAGACGTATTTGCCGGTGCGCTCCACGCAGTCCACCTTCTGGATGGCGCCGAAGCGCAGCTCCTTGGCGCGGCCCTTGCCGCCGCCCTCGGGCGACGAGAGGCTCAGACTGTCCTTGCTCAGCACCACCTGCTTCTTTTTCCACAGCTGGAACAGGCTGTCGCTGCGCTTCTCCAGCTCGCCCTCGCGGATCACTTCCGACGACGCAGGGGCTGCTGCCGGGCCCTTCATCCTGAGGCTGTCACCGGCGCCGCTGCTGGAGCAACCGCAACCCTAGCGGCTCTGCCAACCACGCCGAGACCGAGGGCACAGCCTCCTCCCTGCACTTCTACCGCTCAGGACTGCGGCACGTCTTTGGCGAAGAACCCCATTTATGGCCTTGGAGGCTCGTTTCGGGCCCGCCTCTCGCCTCCCGTCCGCTCGGGCTGATGCCGTTGCCCCTCCCCTCCCGGATGAGGCCCCGCCCCCTGCTTCCCTTCCTTTGTTCTTGTCGCCTTGCCCTCTGTGTCGATTGTGGCGCCTCGAGTTTTGTCTAGCCGGATTATAAATATTCAAAATTGAACAAGAAACATGTTCGTTCATTCACAGCACTTGTAGGCCACTCCACAGCAAAGTTCTCTGGGTGGCTTACATAAATAGTAAAGCAATTCCATGTCACAAGTGGTGTTGGCTTTAGAGTGGTGGGTGCAAATGCAAAGGGCAATCACCTTTTGCTCCCCCCCCCCGCTCCACCCAACACGGGCTCCAATAAAGTTTCCGACCGAGGCAGACAAGTGCCCCACTTCTCTCCTGTTGCTTGCTGGGCTCTGAAAGAACTCAAGGGCACAACGTGGAATTTTGGAAACCACAAAGGCCTGGCCAAGCGATTCTGCCATGATGAAATGCCCTTGTGCTTCGACGCTGGGATGAAGGCATACTGCCTCCCCCATCTCCCATAATCCATCTGCCTCTGTGGCTCTCTTCAAGCGCACCTTTCCCTGGAGTAGCTGGGCGCTGGCCTTCCCTTCCCCTTTGCCTCACTCCCTCTCACTGGATGACTCACCTCAGGAATGCAGCTGTTGCCGAGCCCACTATCTGTGAGTCAGCTGCTGCCTTGCCTTGGCTCTCTCCCAGGTTTCATTCAGCTGCTGGGTGCTGGCTGAGGTAGGCCTCTTTCAGCAACAGGCCACTGGACGCGGCTTTCTTGCAGGAAATCTGAAATGACTTCAGTCCAATATGGTACATTTATCTGACTAAGTCAGGTGCGCTTTTTTTCTGTGGATGCTTTGGGTCGGGAGTGTGCGAAGTGCTTAAATGCGCAATCTTTGTATTGGTATCAGTCGGATTCAATGTCACGTGTAGTTTTTTGGGGGCTGGGCGACACAGGGGAGCAAGGGTAAACCTTCCCTCCCCCATTGTGACCTCCTGGAAAGCCTTCCCGCTCACCGCATAGCAAAAAGAAAAGAAAGACCTTCCCTGAACACCAATCAAAAGATACTTTATCAGGTGGGGACGGGCTGCAGCATGTGCAAAAGTGGGATAAGCTCTTCTCTCCCCAGCTGCAAATCCTCTCAAAGTGCACTCCCTGCATGGCATTAAACTAAGAAGCAAACCTTCTATTGGCACCAATGGACACTTAGTTCTTGCAGACACAGACTCAGCTCGGTGTGCCCAGGCCTGGCAATACCCTGCCAGGGCCGGCCCCACCATTGTGAAGGCTGAGGTGCCAGCACCAGGCAGTTCAGCAGGGAGAACAGCACCCCAAGGGGTGCTCTGGAGAACCCAGCCAACCTCTTTCTCCTGTGGCATTTGCCACAGCAAGAGAGAAATTAGCAGGGCTCTCTAAAGCTCTGGCGTCACCACCAGCTGCCATCATTTTGACTGCAGTTGATGGCAGTCCCTATGTGCTTGGCGGGCTGGCTGCTCTCAGTGGCTCAGCCAGCCGGCCGGCCTGTCTAGCTGGCTGCTCGGTTGCCTGTTCACTCACCTTGGTTTGTGCCCCTGCTGTGAAGTGCCTCTAACAGAACAGCTAACAGGAATAGCTTGGCCAACTTCCTGCAAGAGCCTCCCAGCTGAGGCACAAGACTGGAGCAGGTGGGTAGGCAGGTGTGAGTGCCAAGCTGGGCCAATTGGCCAAACACGTGCGGGAGTGGCTAGCCAGCTGGCCAGGCAGGTAGCTGGGCTGTACGAACATGACAAGAACTGTGCTGGCTCAGGCCAAAGGTTGACCTGCTCCAGCATTCTGTTCGCCCAGTGGCCAACCAGCTGCTTGCCGAATCCACAAACAGGCCATGAGTGCAGCAGCAGCAGCATCCCAGCCAAGTTCCCCAGCAACTGCTGCATGCAGGCATCCTGCCTCTAGTATTGGAGGTAGCAGAGAGCCATCAGGGCTAGTAGCCCGTGATAACCTTCTCCTCCATGGTTTTGCCCAGTCATAGAATCATACAATAGTAGAGTTGGAAGGGGCCATGAAGGCCCTTGAGTCCAGCCCCCTGGTGTTGCAGGACACCAATTTACACCATCCCACTCAGATGACTGTCCAGTTTCTTTTTGAATGTGTCTAGGGTGGGGGAGCCCACCACCTCTCTAGGCAGCTGGTTCCACTGTTGTCTCCTTTTAAGGCTGGCCAAAGGGATGCCATCACTACACCTTGCGGAAATGAATCCCACAGTTTAACAAGGAACTGTATGAAGAGGTAGAATCACGGAGCAGCGGAATTGGAAGAGGCGTGTAAGATCCTAGAGTGCAACCCTGCTCAGTGCAGGACTCCAGTTAAAGCACCCTGGACAGATGACTGGGCAGCTGCATCCTGGATGCCTCCAGTGTGGGTACTTCCTTTCCTCTGTCCTGAATCTTGGCTGCCCAGCCAGCTGAGCAAGCAGCACCGCCACCTCTCCTGAGGCAGCAAAACACTTAGGGGCAAGCATGACCCCCTGCTTTTGGTCAGATTGTGTGAGGGCTGTTCTCCTTGTATGTACACAGCATCATATCAGATATTGCACCGTTGAGTTGGTCCTAAGCAAAATTATTTTGGTGATGGGGTCACTTCCAAAAATCTGCTTCTTCATGTTCTGATCGTTTGATTCAGCGGCCTGCCCCTGGCAGCCCCAGGAAGTGGTAGCGCAGCACCCTCACAGTGCCACCGTGTTTGCCACCGT
Source organism: Varanus komodoensis (assembly GCF_004798865.1). NCBI lineage: Eukaryota > Metazoa > Chordata > Lepidosauria > Squamata > Varanidae > Varanus > Varanus komodoensis. Next base: position 9,809,063 of record NW_025335468.1, on the reverse strand, counting down.
GTTTGTTCATGGGGTTACTCACACCGGACGCTAATCTGACGGCTCCAGGTATAGCCATGGAATGTAAAAGGAGGAAGGACGGAAGGAAGGACGGAAGAGTGAGTGAATGATGCCAAGAATGGAAGCATTCAGAAAGGAGACCTAGCAAATATCAGGTTTGCATACAACCTTGCCCTAGTTTAAAGGGGGAGAGAGAGAAAGAGATATATAAATAAATATGGAGAAAGGGGAGAAAGAGAGATGTCAAAAGGCACAAAAACAAAGCCTCTAGGAGGTACTGGATGCACTATGGATGTATTCAGTTCTAAGTTAAAATATGTAATAGAATAATGAGAGAATCATTTCAATATATGCATGCCATGCTTTTTTGCTTCCTTTGATTAATTTATACTTTGCATCATCTTAGGGCACTTTCCTTCATGAGGCTCATGTTTTGTTGTGTAATTTACCCATAGGAAGATCCATATACTAGCTCTTCTAGGACATTGTTAACGGCACAGTAACTTTGGCTACAGGATGGTATAGAAATGTAAAAACTTAAAAGAAAATAAATATACAAAACCTGAGGGAGTCACATGCTTTCAGAACAAACATCCCACCCTATGGGTTGTGGGTTATGCAAATGTTTGGGTATTTTAAGTTCCTTTATTATGATTTTTTAAAGGAGTGATATTCTGGGACCTTTTATATACCCTAAACTTTTGGAATTCAAGGTAGGGGTCTAAAAATCTACCACCCTAACTGTGAATGTGTATTTTTTCTAGATGCAGGATTAATTCTGAAGCTTCTGATGAGACTGAACACTGAAATTTTTAACCCTAAATATATTTTGAAATTATTCTTTTGTTAGGATGCAATCCTATGGCTCCCTGCCATTGTTTCAGGGTTTATAAGATAGGTCGAGCCTCGGCTTTGATCTTGGGAAAACATTCTGAGGTTGGAACTTGGCGGCCCTTCTTCCGCCCTGGCAGCCAGCACGATTCTTTCTGTGCTGGCTGCACTCTGAAGGTCAGAGGTGGGGAGGAGAAGAGTGACGCACCTGCATCGTCCAAGGCAGCCCAGCAGTGCCTCTACCTCTGCTTCTGGCAAGGGGGGACATTCAGATGGCCCAAATCTGCCTTCTATCCATCTTGATGAGCAAGGAGAGAGCAGAAGCAAACTGAGCCTCCATGCTCTTTCTACTGGATGCTCATAACTCTCCAAGTTCGGAGCAAGATTTGTCTGTTGTTCTTGAGCGCGCGCGCACACACACACACACACACACACACACACACACACACACACACACACTTTTCAGCGGAGACCACACTTACTGTTGCCTTTGTCCATTTAGAAGGGCTGCTTGCCCTGGATCTCCCTCCACTGATACTTTTATGACTCCTAACATTGAGGTCCCTGAATTTCAAGTCACCACATTTTCAGAAACATATTCCTTACTAATTATTTTAAGAGCAGGGCATGTTTCCATGTAGCATTATTGTGGTTGGCCACACACTGTAAAATCAATAACAACTTACAGGCAGCGACATCAAACTTAGAATTCCAGCTGCTGGTAGATTCCAGCAGCTCATAAAGGCTGCATGGAATAAAAAGGCATTTAAAAACTCAAGATGAAGGGAAGAGTGCAGCATAATTCTGTTATTGCCTAAACTATTTTGAATTCAAAGCCAAAGGAATGGAAAATAAGTCAGTATTAAGAATTCTAAGTTAGAATAATTGCCCTATAAGTTTCAATTAAGTATTAATTAATGTAACTGCATGTTGAAAAGATAACAATTACTAAAATTTTGTTAATTTTTTTTGATCTTGATATCATATGTAATATTTGTGTAAGTTCCCTTGGTATCCTTTTTCTTTTTCTTTTCCTGTATTCTACTTTTTATGAAAATTATAAACAAAACTATTTTAAAAGATGGGGGAAAGAGTGCAGCAGAATTCTTTTACCACCTAAATTATTTTGAAATTAAAACCTAAGTTTCAATCCTATGCATGTTTAGACAGAAAAAGTTCCAGGACTCCCAGCATTGCAGAGTGAGCCCTAATTTTTATTAATAAAAGGCATCCAAAAAGAGCCTGTATACTCACCAATTTGAGTGCAAAGGCATTACGATGCACTATCATACTATTTAGTTATAATGACAAGTGTTTTATCCTAAATATTGACACAAGATGGGTTTTTGGATTGCTGTTAGAGTCGATCTTTAGTCTAAATTAACAGATGGGTGGTAACATTCAGACATCATTTCCCAACACCTCCTTTTCCAAGAAATCCAGCCACCGGTTCCCAATAACCTCCCGAGTCCAAATGATTCATGTATATGTGTGCGTATTTGAAGCACGATACCACAAGGAGTCACAACAGTGTGTACTTGTTGGCGGAGTCAGTAAACTTAATACTTCCGGCATGAGTCTCCATATGTCCTTTATACATAAGAAGAGATGGGTTTTTGCAAGAATTAAACAAAGGAAATGGAAGAAGTTTATTGTGGGAACATTTCTGCCTTCATAAACAGGGCATGAACCAGTAGGATTAAATAATCTAGTCATCCTTCATAATAATATTTATCTGATAGGCATTCTTTCCCCTGAGCAATCTTTAAATGTTTCTAAAGCATTGTTACATAACATAATATTGTACAAGGCTTTTGGTGAAAAGAAACTAGCCCTTTCCTGTAATATCTCCTGAAAGGCAGTTGATTTACCATTAAAAACACACATGCTCTTAGCCAAAGACGTCAGCAGACCACTCAAGACCTCTATGGGCAAAAGAAAAAATACTGTAAGATCTTTGCTTCCTAGGTCATCTTTGTAGATGTGCTAAAGGGCAGCTTCAGATGTCATGCTTTTTCAACAGGCAAGCATGAAACCCATATGCAATTACCACATTTTGATGTCTGCACCGAGATTCGACCAGTGTCAGTAGGCGGTGTGTCTCTTTCATACAAACAAACTCTACATGCCCTGGATGGACATGCTAATTCATGGGACACGCACATCTGGATCAATGTGCATGTATCAAGCACGTGATGTCCCAAGCTTCAGTCCTTGACAAACAACACTGAAGCAATTGTCAAAGGACGTCTGGGGAATTTCTCCCCTAGAAAGCATAATTGTGCGTTGTACATAATGTTACTCCACTAAGTGTAGCTGTTTCTGTGTGAGGTTTCCTGTAAAGCCACAGAGGAAAATAGAAAAGGGGTTCAGACCTCAACCTGGTGCCCTGCAGATGTGTTGAACTACAACTCCCATCGCCTTTTGGTAAACCACCCTGGGAATATGAGGAAGAGAGTATTAAAATACTACCAGTGAGATGTAGTAGTTAGAGTATTGCACCAGGGTGCAAATCTTTCCTGTTCCCACCCAGGCAATGAAGCTCACCGGCGTGTGTTGTCTAGTCACTGAGCCAGTATGTAGCTCACAAGATTGTTTTGCGGACAAGTGGAGAGGAGGAAGATTATGCAAGTTGTCCTGGGCTTCCCAAGAGGAAGAGAGGTGGCATAGAAAGGTAACAATAAATGTAATCATGCAATAACAACTAAATAGTAATAATCAGAAATGCCAAACACTTAATATTTTAAAATACAGTAATTTCATTTATTTTATCAATCAAATATCAATCTTAATAGATTTGTTCATTTCTAATTGCCATGATCAAAGAACAGCCTAATTTGCATCGTAATATTTATGTGTATGTAATTATGTACACAATATGTTCTCATACAAATATGACATACACCCTATTTATGCACGTTTCAGATTAATTTACATTATTGTCATGTACTAAATATTTTACAGTATTACTTTAACTTGTGTAATAATTGATTCTAAACAGACATCAATAAGTATATTGCTGTTTAATTGAAAAAAATAGATAATATTTTTTCTTAAATAATAAATTCATTCCAGCCTCTTCTCTTTAATATACTGGAAGTCAGATTTAGCATCCTGCAGGTAGTTCCCCAAAGTTGGAATACTGGTTCTGCTCATATAGTCCAGAAATTAGACCTACAAAGTTAATTCATATCAAATTTTAAGCATCTCTAGCAAAGGTAGTAAAATGTAGGCAATTTTAATAAAGGGTGGATAATTGCACCAAGGAGACTCTACTAGAATTAATACATAATGCTTAGTGCTTATGCAGTGCTAAATATTATGTACAGAGTCATTCATTAATTCATTTGAAGGCTAAAGTATGTTTCACATTAAATGTACTCTGTTATTTTGGTGAAAGACACTCGGTAAAACTCTACCATCTTCCTCCTGTGCACACACATGGATGCTCCCTAACTGACCCTGGATGTGGCCTGCAAGGCTCCATAATGCCTTTCATTAGCATTTTGCTAGGGGACTTCGCATTACTTGCAAACAGTTGCATAGGTATGACCCACACATAGGACCCTGAAGCTGCAAACCCCCGTGAGTAAGTGCTTGTCAGGTCCTGCGTTTACACGTCCCACATGGTATGAGACTTCATGTGCCAGTTCCAAGCACAAGGCAAGACAGATAACATTGCTTTGTATAATATTATATTAAGCAATTAACAACGCATCTGCAAGCGAGGCAATCCTTTGATTCAGTGTTGCAGGGCAGGAAGGGTAATTGTCAAATAAGAAATAAGTGTCTTTTCTTAGACTGGGTGGCTGGCCTACTCCTCATAATTCTATATACTTTGGAAAATCAAACAGTGCCTTCTGAGTAAGGAGAGCCCGTGATCACGTTCTCGGAAGCCTGCCTGCTCCTGTGAATAATTAAGGGAAGCACTTACGCCACCTCCACACCCCCAAGATCACGTTTGCCGAAAGGAAGAGCCTGACCGGCTCGCATGGCGCTTGGCCGCCGCAGTCGTGCCCTGAACACTGCCCTTGGTGCCTGACACCTGTCACTTCGGCGGAGCTGCCCGCAGCGAGGGTGTTGGCACTGGTAACGCGGTGGCCAGGCTCATGAATGGAGCGATGGGTGAGCCCAGAGTTGCACAAGCCTGCGGGACGGACGCCCCACCCACCTTTTCCCACAGTTGGTGGAAGCAGCCTCCCTTTGCCATTAGGGTGGGGAGGGAGAGAGAGGCTCGGGCAGTCTCCGTTCTGCCTCTGCCTCCTCCTTGGTGTCGACCTGGCTAAACCAGTCAGTGGGGTTTAGCCAGAGAAGCTCCCAAGCCACCAAACTGTGTTTAAACACTAGGTGTCCAATGTCACCCCCCATTCATTAAGAAGTCGGATTAAGAGCAAAGCAAGCAGGCACCTTAAATTACTCACAGGAGCTTTTTTTGTGCTTTCCCATGCGCTGCCTTCCTCCGACATCTAACCAGTTCCAGGTTTCTTTGCAAAGAGGCAGTTGCACCATTTATTTGTTTGTAATTAAGAGGGAAGAGGAGCGGCCTGGATCCATGCCTGTAGAAGAATGAGGAGGCAGTTTCTGCACCTGACGTTTGACAGTAGGCTCTGAAAAGGGTGGGCGTGGGTTGGCCCAAAGTGGCTGTGCGTTCCTCTAACCCAGCCTTCCCCACCATGGGGCTCAGGGCCGCCCTGTCGGGAAGCGGCAGTCTGACACGTCTGGAAGACACCAAATCGGGGAGGGCTGCTCTACCTTCTGTGAGAAGGTGCTTTTTTGCAGAATGTTTGGCTGATGCAATGGCATTGCTGTAGAAACAGCGAAAAGTTTGGGGACCAGGAAGCAGGCCCACACTAACTCATCAAGCCTCTTCCTGATTCCCTAAGCCAGGAGTGCACAACCACAGACCCTAGGGCCCTGGCCACACATCCTTTACCTGGCCTGCCCCCATTTCCCCCAGGTGGTATCCCGGCTTCAAGGAAGTCTTTCCCCCTTCTTTAAAGGCTTTTGAAATGCCTCTTCAAAGAATGCCAACCATGAGAATATGCTCCCTCTTTCCTTTGGCCCTTCCTAGCTCCGAGCCAGCAAATCCTTCTACCCTCTACCCTCCCCTCAAAGAGGAAGGCCTCGGCTGAGGCCTCAGCCATGCAATTTATAGAACTTAGAATTGTATAATAGCAGAGTTGGGAGGGGTCAATAAGGCCATCGGGTCCAAGACCCTGCTCAGGGAAGGACTCTGGTTAAAGCATCTCTGGGGGTATCTTGATTGCCTCTAGCGCGGGAGAGCCCACAACCTCCCGGTAACTGATTCCATTGTCATGCTGTCTAACAGGAAGTTTTTCCTGATGTTCAGCTGGAATCTGGCTTCCTGTAACTTGAGCCCATTGTTTCACATCTTGCATTCTGGGGAGGCTAAGAAGAGATCTTGGCGCCCCACTGCAACAGCCTTCAAGTTCTTGAGGAGTGCTATCATATCTCCTCTCATCTGTTCAAGGCTAAACGTGCCCAAGTCTTTCTCCTCATAGGGCTTTTCTTCCAGTCCCAGCATCATCTACACTGCCATTTTCCAGTTTGTCTGCATCTTTCTTAAACTGTGGTGCTTAAAAATAGATACAGTACTTAAGATGAAGCCTAACCAGTGCTGAGTAGCAGGGATCTGTATTGCATGTGATTAGGAAGGGATACTTCTATTCATGCACTCCAAAGTAGCATTCACTTTTGCTGCAGACGCATCACCATGTGGACTCATATTCAGCTTGTGATGTACCGTATTTCTGAGATCCTTCTCACTTGTAGTATTGTTGAACAAATATTCCCCACGGTGTAATGATGCAGTTAGTTTCTTTTAGTTACGTTAGTTTCTTTTTTCCTAGATGCATAGATGTCCCTATGGAATTTCATGCTGTTATTTTCAGCCCTGTGCTCCAAGCTATCAAGATGACTTTGGCGTTTGTTTCTGTCTTCCGAGGTATTAGTATCCCACCCAATTTTGTGTCATCTGCAAGTATTACTTACACCTCCTCATCGAAACCATTCCTGAAAATACTGAAGAGCACTGGGCCCAGGACTGAGCCCTGCAACACCCCACTCGTTACCTCCCCAGTTTGAGGAGCCATTGATGAAAACTCACTGAGTCGGATCAGCACCTCCCTCCTTTCCATCATGTCCTGTGCCAATTCATGCTGCCACCACCTTAAAGCATCACATGCAGATTTTAGCAGAAAGGAAATATTGCCAGTGTAACATAACTTCAGAAGGATTCCATAACTGACAGTCACCACAATCAGACCATGAATGCTTTTCATAACTCACTCTGTCAGCAGCACCAATTTCACAGTTATGAACCAGTTTAATTGTTTGCCAAGATACAGCGCCCCAAGCTCAGTCAGCAGCTGCCCTCCCGGAATACGCAGCAACACTCTCCAGCCGCGGAGGAGCAGCAGGATGAAAAATGCTCTTTCTAAAGCACCCCCTTGCATCTGTTCTTACTTGGGTCCTCCGGGCCAGGCCAGGATATTTTGTTTCCTGAGGGGAAGGACACACTGGCACCTACCCCACCACTCCGAAGCCAAGCAGAGTGGCAATTGTGGTGGGGAAGTCTCAAAGCCTTGCTCTACCTGCTGTGTGATGCTCTGGCACCATCTTCCATCACCAGCAGCAGGACCGTCTGCTTCTTAACCTTGATTTCCTCCTCACCTCTCTTTCTGCCCCTCCAGGTGCTCTCCCAACCCTGCCTCCCTATAACTTCCAGTCTCCCTAAACAAAAGGAGGATGGCACTCAGGTGACACAGCTCGTTTTACTGCATGCAGAACCCACCGTCCTTCCCTCTTGGAACTCCTACTCAGGGCTCCCATTCAGTCTCCCATGCAGGTGCAGCGCAGACTCAGACTTGTACTGCCCCCCACATTACCTTACAGGTGGGTTGAACTAAGTCACGGGGCAGTAGGCACTCAGTGACTTCCAGTCTGCAGGATCCAAGTCAGCATGTGCTCACACACTCATTGCTGGCAACCATGCAGAGGGAGATGGCTATTGCCCTCTTGACCTGCTGTTGCGCTTCCTGTGGGGTCCCTGGTCGGCCTTTGGTCTGATCCAGCAGGGATCCTCTTTTGTTCTGCTTCGCATCAGCAGGGCAGGCCATCAGATCACTGTGGCTTGGGACTGTGTCTTCTCACGAGCTTAGCTAGCCATCTGCAAGTCATGGTCTACCACTTCAGCGGCAGCTGGAAACCTCTCATCCATTCTTCACATTTTAACAAACCGGCTCTGTGTTACTAAGTCAACATTTATTCAAGTGGGCAGGGGAGGTCCCAGAAATGTATGACCCATTTTTATACTTTCCCTGCAAAATCCCCATTTGTCAGTCAGCATCTGGCACATTTGGCAGGAGCTCAAGAGAAGGCAGCTCCGGAGATGCTGCGGGGCCCTCAAGCCCTTGCCCAGGCCCACCTTGCAGCAGCAGGCAAGGGGATCTTGATTCAGTCAGGCTTTTGCCCTGTACCTCATTTTTATTTTAATATTGGGGCACTTTTACAGGTGGACCCCTCCCAATAACAAAAGAAATGGAAAAAAATACCTTCAAATTAATATCCACTGTTGGTTTTTTACTAATGCTTTGCCTCCCTTATTTTCATGGGGTGGGGTGCTACTTTTATTTTATTATGAATTATTGCTGTTTTATTTTAATTATATTGTTTTGTATTTGTATTACTATTGGTAGCCTCCTTGAGTATCGTTTGGAGAAATGGTAGGATGCACGTTTAAGAAACAAAGCAATTAGTAAAGAATATTAGGCCTAAGTTAGGGAAAGGTGGAGTTTAAAGAGCAGGACAGATAGGCAGAGAATTAGCCGGTGATTAGCAAGGCTTGCAATTAAGTGCTTTAAAGTTCAGAACATGAAGTTTGAATTATGTGCTGTAGGAGCTGGAATGCAATAAAGAGGAATGACATACTTCAGATGCCAAGTAAAAAAAGATAAACACACAGTCAAGGAAGTATTCAGATAGATATAGTCACCTGATCAAAAGCTGTTTAAGAGCAGCACATGTATGACCAGCTTGCAATATGCAAATCTATTGGTAGGCAGAGAAAGCCTGAACAAAGTGAATTTATGATAGAATAAATAATCTTAATTTAAGGAAGTTGAATACACTCTAGCTGAGGGGAGAAAGAGAAAAAAAAATAGATGGTAATTATGTTTTTAGTGGGACATAGTCTTCCTCACCCTGGGGTGTGGATACATTTCCCATGATCCCAAAGCAGCCTGACAATTGCCCATGCTGGCTGAGGGTGATGGGAATTATAGTCCAACACATCTTGAGGGCGCCAGGTGGGGGAAGGCTATTTAGGATAACATTGTTAAAGCTCTTGCATTTTGCTTTTCAATAATTCAGAGAGCCAGACAATCATGTTAGAAAATGCATTTTCTCTGCATTATGGGCAATTGGATGAGAAGCATACGGTCCATTTACTGCATGCACCTCTGCCAGAAAGTTGCAGAAAATAACCCTTCCATCCAAGTTTTAAGTCCTCACGCTTACAGCGATAGCTTTGTGACTGCTCAAATAGTCAGAGATGTACACTTAGATGTTTGGAACTGATTCACTGGGTGTGGGGGGTGGGGCAGGGATTTTAACTGGCTTAGACTGATCCATTTCTGCCGTCAGTTTGGCTCTGATGCTTTAAAATATCAGGAAGTGAAAATGAAAATTCCTTCTAACAATGAGCAATAACTTTCATTTATTCACTGTAGGTACTCATACTTCCAAAGGACCTCATTATTCATGAGTAACCATTTAGAAATCATCCATTCATTAAACCCTAAACGATTCGTCTATGGAAAAAAATCTTTCATCAGTGGGCAGTGTTAAATATATTGAAGATGTTTAACAAAGAGAAAGCAGATAAAACAACAAGCCACAATCCCTGAGCTCTTTCAGTTTTCACAAAGTTAAAACAAGTTTGTGGTTTCCTCTGCTCTCTGTTGTGCACCTCCATGTTTCAATGCTTTAGATTGTCCCAAATTCTCCAAAACAGATTTGAAGGCTGAGCGAATTTGAAGGACAGAATGTGGAAGCCCCAGCTACAGCCAGTATCCCTCTCCTGGTGGAAGAATAATTCCAGAGCCAACCCTTTATATTAAATTTTTTTCAGGGGCAACTTTTATCTTTCAAGAGATGCAGTTTGCAGAGAAACATATGACGGAATCAATGCAATTGGTTCAGTAGCAATTTATTGCCAATAACATGATTAAGAACATAATCACATAAGTTCTTAACATAAGAACTTATGTTAAGAACATAATCTGCAATATATACATATACATTTTATGCACTTTCTGTTTCAAGAAATATATCTAATGCGGCTCTGTCCAAACAGGTAATCCATTTCCTAGTTTGAAGCCTCTTAGCCCATTCCAAAGGGATATGCACATCTGATTAAGTGTGGTATTCTTTGGGAAAGCTGCGTTTGTCTGACTCACCATACCCAACTGACTGAAAGCTGGGTGGGACAATTTGTCCCACAGGCTGGGAAAATGTGGTTAGTTCAGCTCACCCTGTACTTTAGAACCGGAACAGTAGGGTCAACTCCCTAAGCTAAAGCTTATTAGCTGTCCTGGAGCAGAAAGGCACAATCATTGCTTTGAAACCCTTTTGCCTGTCAGACATGCAGACTGCACTGTCCGTCTTGTTACTCAGATCTTTGCTCGCTCCTTGACACACTGACTCTGAAGTAGGCCCAGTCATTTTCATGAGCCTTGTTCCTAGGAAAGTATGCCTGGAAGTGTACTAAATCTTCCCATATGGAAGCACCTACCAGAGTGGGCAGTGAAGTCCCAATAGCAACTTACACATATGAGATCTAAAACAATAAATTAAAAACAATGAATGCACATTAGGGTTAGGGTTGGTCTCTTGCAATGTCTGGCTCCATTTACAAAAGCAACTTTCTTATCCCTCATGTTTTTAACATGCTTTCTCAAAAGTAAATCTTGTGGATTTTAATATAAGATTTAGTCAGAAGTAAATCTTGTTGAATTTTAAATTGGATTTGCTTTTGAGATTGTGGCATTAAGAGGTCTGTGAGGCAAACAGTTCAGAAAGTCTAAGGAACAGACAGGCAATTGACCACCTGGAATAGACATTATGAAAGGGTTCCCTAATACAGATCCCATACAAAAATTTAACAGTATTTTCCCCATTTTTTAGTATACACACATGGATTTGTTGATATACATTGCAATGTATACATCTGAAATGCATACAGCTTTCAAGCAATTTATAGATAGGTTTCAACAATGCAGACCAAATATCCTAATCACCTGTTTCTTCCTAACATTGTTCAGTGCAATTGCTCTGTGAATATTTACTCAGGTGGGGGCCCCACTGCATTTGATGGGTTTAGTTGGATGGAAATCTCAGCTTTGGTTATGGCAGTGATCTCTCCCACTCTCTACCACTTTCCTTATCACTCCAGTTCTTTTAGTAGTAACGTAAAAAAGCTTGAAAAGAAACCACACAATCATTTCTGATTGTAGCATAGAAACAGACAATTTGGAATAATACAACAGCTTGGATGCGTACCATGGAGTGGTTACAACCTCATAGGGAAAGGGGTTCTCTGTAGCCTCCAAGCCTGGGTAGCCAACTGTAGCTATTCTTTGACCAAGTTCTGCAGAAAGCAGCAGGTAAGAGTTTTTTTCAGAGATACAGACATTCAGACAAACATTGGTACTTGCTAATTACTGTAGATCAAACCACCATTCGAAGCACAGCTACAAAGGCCAGTTACAAAGTGGGTAATGCTATTTTTGATATATTGCCATTTTGGTTTTCATGTCATCTGATCCTATATCAGCAGCCTGACACACTGAAATATGAACATTTCCTGGAATGAATAGAATTTGTTAGTGAAAACGCACTAGTTAAACTTCAGCGTACAGAAGTGCTTTTACTGACACAGCAGTTAATCATATTTTTAAAAAGTAGCAGTACCAGCCTTGATGACTTATCCAATGCAAAGAAGACTTGGGAGACTTGTGGGCTTTCAAAGACAGTTGCCTCATAAGAACCTGCCAACAGGTGCTTTCAGACCATCAGAAGGTGGGGTTACATGCTGGCCAAGGGAGAAGAATCAGCCCAGCCCAGCACAGACTTCCCCAAGCAGTTACCCTCCAGATGCTTTGGATGACAACTCCTGGGCCACTGGCCATGCTTGCTGGGGCTGTTGGAGACTGAATTCCAAAACACTTGTGGAGCGCTGGGTTGGAGATGGCCGGTGTGGCCACTCCTTGTGCCTTTGCATGCATGCTGGGGACCACCCCACGTACTGTGCTCCCCCTAGCTGTGAGCCAGTCCTGGAATGTCTTAAAAGGTTCCTTGCAGTTGTGTGCAGCACCCAATATCACCTGCAAAGGGAGGCCAATTATTATATGCCTCTCCAACGTCCTGCCCCCCTCAGGCCGGTTGCTTTTTTAAAAACTATCCATGGATTGCTAATTCCCTGATGGACTTGACACAAGGAGCCAGCGGGAGCAACACTTCACAGCAGGGAGATAAGTGCCTGCCTCTTGCAGTCGAACAAATGGCCAGCTGAACAGTTGGCAGGATGTGACTTCTGGTAAAAGACGGAGCAGCCTCCCCTGGCCAGCCTTGCTTGATAAAACTTTAGAATTGGTTCACAAGTGGTTGCCCACACTAACGGAAGCACCTGACCAGTGCCTGTAACTGGGCGTCCCATCCCCCACACTGGCTCACACACAGAAGTTACACCCTGCATGCCAAACACCAGGACTCAAATCTCAGTGGGATGAATCCAGCGTTAGTCATGGCGTAGAGCATACCCATTGAGATCAATGGGACAGGTTGGCTGGGACATGCTGGAAGCTTGGAAGCCCTTTTCCCATCTAAACTTGCACAGGATTTTGCCTTAAGTCAATGACTAATCTAGATATAACCCATTCCAGCTAAATAATCTTATCTGCAAGGAAAGAGGACGTTTTCTTTCTAGGCATATCTGAAACATCCTTGATCTTTCTAAAAATGTAGCTAAGGGAAGAAGATAAAACAAGGCAGAAGTGCTGTGAATTTGAAGAAGACCTCGCTTGCCTTCTGAGGAGTTAAACTGGGAAGTGCTGAAGGAAAGTTAGCTCAGAAGCTGTGTGTCCAGAAGAAATAAAATGCTGTCTGGACCCAGAAGAGGCAAAGGATTAAGCTGTTGCCAAGGGAATAATTCCCTTTGACCAGGAAAGCAGACTCCCGGTTGGGAAAGCACGGTGACTAAGAGCATTGCAAGAAGCTACTGTGTGATGGTGTGATTCATTATGCCTGTTCGGCTGTGGACATGTGTCACTTCTCCATGGAAACACAACAGTATTCCTTTTCTGGGCTCTCCTGAACTCCACCCGCACCTCCTCTATACTTTCTCTCTAATACTGTTGAGTGTGGGATGTGCGTTATATATTGCCAGTGTTTGCATGACACAAGAACCCTGAAGTAGCGTCAAGAACCCTCAGTGAGCCGGATCCTGTGTCCCTCCATGGTTTTCTCTGATGCACCACAACGAGCCCACCATGGGTTATTGCCAGGGCAGATTAGCTTGATGTGTGAAGACACCCTTAATTCATGGAGGGGTCTGCATGGAAACGAGAAAGTGGGCAGATTTGCACAACATGCTAACTATGCCATGAATAAGCTGTACAGTATGGATTGCTCATGGAACCGTCTGTGCTGTGCGGAAGGATGCCTGATCTTGCTGGGTTGTTCTCTCCCTCCCTCCTCAACTGGCTCAGGCAGCTCTCCCAGGAACCTTTGCAGTGGAACCCACATCCCACAATCCCTTGCTGTCTCTGTCAGCAGCCCTTTTCTCCATCAGACTCTGTCAGCAGTCCACCCCATGTTCTGGATGTGTAGAAGGAACCAGCTATCAATAGTGAGGACATTTCCCCCAAAAGGGGGTGGTGTTAATATCAGTGCCTCTCAGTTGCACACACACAAATTGGTTTTACACACAATTGTTGTTGTTTTCTCCTGGGGTATCCTTTTGGAAGCACTGCTGAGCAGGGTGGAAGAAGGACAGCTTGAAGACACATCTGTAGGTAGCAGAATAGAAAGCTTCTTCAAAGGTATTGTGGAGATTACACACTGCTGGCTCTCATGGACAGAAAAAACAAGCAAAGTGTGGAAAGACCATGGGACATGTGGAAGGAGCCTGCTAAGGGAATGGGGGGGGGGTGTAGGCTGCCACAACATGATGTGTTGCTAGGCAGACTTGAGGAATCAAGAGCAGAGGAGTAGCAGTGATCTGGGTGCTCTTGTCCAAACATCTGGAGGCTCATTTCAACATGCCACAATGAAATGGTCTTCTGAGTTTGGGTGCCACCACAATTCATTGTGGGTAGGATAACCCTTCGCTGTGGGTAAGATAAGCAGCCATGGGCTGTCACTCTGCCTTGTTTGTGAAAATTATGCCAACTGCACTAAATGTACCAGGTTCAGGTGACCTGAGAAACCATCATGGCTAGCTGTCCACAATGCAGTGGCATGTCATGAAAACAAAGTCAGTGAAACCCAGCACTTGCCTTTATTTGATCTAGAGTTCACTGGTGCAACGTTGGGGCTTTCCTTACTTCACCCAAGGGTGTGTGTGTGTGTGCAGGGTTATGCCACACCAGTGTCCAGTAACAGTGGAGCTGCTGCTGTAAAAGCAGAGCATAAGGCAACGGTTAGGATTGTACTCCCTGCTGTCTAGAAATACCTGAAAAAGCTTTGTAGTTTGTGTATGTGTATTAAAGCAAGAGTGATTTAATCCTGCAAAATTATGGAGGAAACCATTGAGGAACACATGCTCAGACAATTTTATAATTTGAACTTGCTTACATACACTTTCTATTCCTGTAATTCAATACTACAGATAATGGTTACAGTTGTATATATTTATGCTGACTTTTGAAAGAGTCGCAGATGTGACACAAATGACTAATTCCATCAACAAGATGTAAGATTTAGTAGGTTTTTAATTTTTAAATAATTTTTATTCTTAGTGAAATTGCAAAGGGAAAAGTTTAATTATTTTTTTACTATAAGAAAGTGAAAGCCATACTCTGAAAGCTTTTCTAGTTTTGGATTTGTATAGCATTTGAGTTCAGCTCTTTTTCAGGTCCACTGAGCCGTTCACAAAAGGCTCAGAAAGCAAAGGAGCCAAAGCAACAGCTTCTGTTGTAGGTAAAGGAAAGGAAAAGTTTTGCTTTCCTTTTCCCTCCCTTGCCTTTTTCTTCAAGTGACCTGTTTTTGTAAGCCTGGTAATAAGGTGCAGCCTCCTTGTATTGATCTTCTGTAAACCACTCTGGAATACTGACTTTCTGTTGTTTTGTTATAAGGATTTTGCAAAGCTCCTAAAAGGAACAGAAGAACAACAATTTTGTGGATACCCCATATAAAGCGACTGAGCAAAGAGTAGCAATTCCAAAGTAAATACCTACTGCAGAAGCACCCTTTGATGCACCTGGCATTACGTTGCTAGTCAGAGCGCTTGATCTGATCTATTCGTACCACCACTTACTGCCCACAGGAGAAAGTTATCCATCTTGGCTTTCCCTCCTGCCAAGTGAGCTGCAGTTCAACTGTCCCAATTTGAATTCAGCTTCTGGCACTGTAAATGTGAACTAGCTGTGGCATGCAGAGAATTTAATCTGGGTCAATTTGTGCTTCTGGCTGTAAATATACACGAACGGCACAGGAAAATGTTATTTCATGACTGTCCTCCAACATATGGAATAGCTCACCCGACGAAGACCTCAGTGAGTAGCCTCAGTCTGCACATGCAGCAGCTCCCATGATTGTGCAGAACATCCATGTCCAATTAAAAAATGATGCTGGGCAAGGGCACTCTTCCAGTAATTTAAGCACTGATTGGTCTTAACCATGTTCTCCCTTCCTTATGGTTGATGCCACGAGTTTATGGGTTGAATCCAAAGTGCCTGGTGAAGGAATTGGGGGCATGAAGGTCTTTTTTTCTGGTTGCCGATTCCTCCTTCCCCCTGTGGCTGCCTGTGTTTGCTGACAAGCTGCTGCTGAGCGCTGGGGGACACTCCAGAACAGCGTGGGAGGTGTTGCAGGGGCTGCGGGGGAAGCAATAAAAGCACCACCACTGGATGCATTTCGGACCCTTCTGTTATAAAAATGTTTATACTGCCATTCAACTATACTCCCAGGCTATGTTACGAAAAGAATAAAACAACTGAAATACAAAAGCCAATCCTCACAAAAGCATAAAGGCAGAATAAAGAAGTCAGCGCGACAAAAATTCTATATTAAAGGGTTACCTCTGTCTTGCTTATACAACACCATCGCCCAACTAACTACTGTCTATTACTATTAACATGCAGGCTTTGTAGAAAGGGGAATCTTAAAAGGCTTGGGGAAATTTGTTGATTTCTTGCTCAAAACTTGCCAACTGTGCTTTATTGCAGAATCCATGAACAAATAAATGAGTCAACTTTTTAATGTAGCTGAAAGGAATACTGGCCAGCATTTGAAATATTTCACATATTCCTTTTGAAATGATACTGTTGAAGGCCTAAACTCCCATGCTTATATTTTGAATGTGAACTATACTGAAATTTGAAATGAGAATGCTTTAGACACATTGGTATCCCTTGAGTATTTTGATTTTGGCAGATTTTAAACATAAATGCTGAAATGCATAAGATGACAACTGCCAGGGAAAATTACTATTAAATGTTATCTGTCAAACTCAGTTAACAAAAACTAAAACAATTGTATGTCATTGTTTAGAAGCTTATCAGGGTATCTTTTACAAGAATAGTGGAAGAAACATAGGTTGCCCATCTCCACTGATATGCTCTATAATGTGCCTCATGGGAACACAAAGATGCGTTGGATGGTGCAGACTCAGTATACAGTATTATTTATTTATTATTTATTACAAGCATTTGTATCCTGTCCTTCTGCACAAGTGCTCAGGATGGCTTACATAGTAAAAAATTACAATAATACATGATGTTCACAAGAAGACATTTATTTGATGTATATCCCACCTTTCATTTTAAGAACTCAAAGTGGCTTGCATCATTCTCCTCCTCCTGTTCTCAATCTTATCTGCACAACAACAACCCTGTGAGGTAGGTTGGGCTGAGATTCTGTGCCTGGCCCAGCGTCACCCATCTGGCTCCATGGCTGAATGCAGACTCAAACTCAGATTCCCTGAGTCTCAGACCCACACTCTTAACCACTACACCACACAGGCTGTCCAGGTATACCTGGACTGAGACCATGTTTCAGGATCCTTTGCAGTTCACTGGGGTTTGGTAGCAGATGCAGAGCTTCCTTAGCAGATGTTCTGAAAAGTGAAGATAGGAAGTTTTGAAACCCACCACATATCCCACTGGCTATCAGTTATCAGTACCTTCTAATACAAATATTATTGCAAACCAGTTATCAAATATCAACTGCCAGTTTTAAATACTGATTTCAAAATCTAATATTCTAAATCTACAATCAAATATGGGTATCTAATATTCAGAGATCACTATGTCTGGGCATGAAACCTGGACAGTGAAGAAAGCTGACTGGAAGAAAATTGATGTATTTGAAAAATGCTCCTGGAGGAGAGCTTTGCAAGTACCCTGAACTGACAGAAAGACACACTACTGGGTCCAGGATGAAACCAAGCCAGAGCTTTCTGTGGAAGCAAACATGACAAAATTGACAAAACATGCCACACTTTGGACACATCATGAGAAAGCAAGACTCACTGGAGAAGACAACCATACTAGGGAAAGTCGAAGGCAGAAAATGAAAGGAAGACCAAATATGAGTTGGATTAACTCTATAAAGGAAGCCACAGCCATGAGTTCCCAAGAGATGAGCAGGGCTGTCAAAGACAGGACCTTCTGGGGGCATTCCTCTAGGCAGAAGGCTCCTCTAATGGATAAAAGAGTGGATCTGAGACTAAAGTTCAGCGGAAGCTGAAGAAATAATGACTCATCAGAGCTAAGAAGCTGGTATCCTGCTCTTATCAAAATAACTGCAAATAGATAAGCAGTGTTTGAAAGTCCCCTTAACATTCCAGGGGAATGTGTGTGCTCACCATGGCATCTTTCAGCAGCTTTTCCACCTTTCTCTGCCTATTTTAATTTGCTGACAGCTTCTCAGTCATGGCGATAGATGGAAGTCAGTTTCCACCCCCACCCGCACCCAAGAATCTCTAAGCACCCTGCAAGTTGATTCAGGAAAGGACTTTGGAGTTAAATAAACTGCTGGTGAGCAGGGCAGCTTTGCGGCTACATGAAGGCAATTTGGGCGTTGACAGATGATAGTGCTCCAGATATAGCTGTAGAAAAACCACATTCGGGAAGGGCAAGGCTGCTGTTCAAAGGAACTTATCTTAAACTTCCAAAGGTCTCCGAGTGTGTTCCAGAAAGGCACATGACGTCTAGATGCCCAGCCCCCACCTGTGCAGGCACACCTGCTGATTGGTTTGCCTTTTGCCCATTTTATGCCCATTTCACTGATTGGTTTTACACCAGCCATGTAATGGTGGGCACTGGTGGATGGGTGAGTCTTTGCAGGTGAAATCTGTCATCTCTGGCCTCCAAACACCTGCTGAGAAATTCAGGACTAATGCAGAAGGGGCAAATGGCACAAAGCTTATGTGGTGGCTGGGAGGACCAGAACCAGCCACCTCTCTACACCACTGGAGTGATCAGAGGTGCTCTTCAAAGCCCCTGCTGTCTGGAGCTGGATGGTAGAAATTGCCAAAAGGCACAACAGCATTCATTACCCACAATCTTGAACTGATCACCAATGATGCAGAAAGGACTTTGCAACTAGCCTCACAGCTAATTCTTGGATTCCATTCTTATTTATTTTATTTATTTATTAAAACATTTTTATGCCGCCCCATTCGCCGAAGCCTTGGGGCGGCTTACAACAATAACTTAAAAATAATTATAATATTAAATTAAAAAAATATAAACATTAGATTAAAAATACAAAAATACAATATAAAATAAGCCGCCCTGACCAGATAAAATCCAATAATATTAACAGTTAAAATGCCGCTTAAATAAAAAGGTCTTCGCCTGGTGCCGAAAAACAAATGACGGCGGCGCCAGGCGGACCTCTCTGGGTCCATTTGCTAAATTTCTAAAATTAGAGCGCCCCTTTCAAAATTAAAACAAGAAGCCCCTTTCCTTTTGCTGAGGCCACTGGTCTCAGGCACGTGGGAACGCTTTGGGCATGCTCACCAAGTGGCCTGCAGTGCTGCGGCAGTTCTTTGGCTTGCTGAACAAGCTCTGGAGTAGACCCCACTGAGCCCTCCCTCAGATTCAGGCTTCTGCAGCCTGCCCAGCCTGGATACCAGCCTCAGCCTGCCAGTCAGGGATCTCTTGTCCTATTCTACCAATTGCAGCTCATCATCCTTACTATGTATTTATTTATTATTTATTAAAACATTTCTATGCCGCCCCTTGCCGAAGCCTCGGGGCGGCTCACAACACAAAATAAAATACAATAAAATACAAAAATAACAATATAAAATAAATAACAATATAAAAGAAGTCGCCCTGGCCAGATAAATAAGCAAATATTGTTAACAATTAAAATGACGCTTAAATAAAAAGGTCTTTGCCTGGTGCCGAAAAACAAATAACGACGGCGCCAGGCGGACCTCTCTGGGGAGCGCATTCCATAGATTGGGCGCCACCGCAGAGAAAGCCCTCCTCCGAGTACCCACCCTCCTAATTTCTTTCACGGAGGGTTCCCGGAGAAGGGCCTCTCCCGCAGATCTCAAGGGGTGGCCGGGCATATATGGATGTACTAAGATGGGGGAAGTCTGCCGTGGTTTTAACCAGGTCCTGGATTTTTCTTCTTCCTGCTTAAAATTGTGTAGCTACATGCATGTCCCTCTGTGTGCCATCATGTCTGTATTTAAATGGATTGTGTGCTACATATAATGCATTTTCCATAGCAGGAATGGTAGAAATGAAGAGCTTGTTTTGGCCTTCACTCTTGTAGCTTCCTGGGGCACCTTCCTATGTGGTGAGTAGGAACTTATTGAGAAAGATATATAAGTGGACCATGGAGAGGTGGGATCTGCCACAGTTTGACTTCAAAGAAGGGTGCAGAGATTCCTGCATAGTTCCACTGAAGCTCTTCCACATTCCCACCAACAAAGAGGGCTGCCTTCAGGCTTTTTGTTCATCAAGCCAAGTATTGTCTACTTTGACTAATGGCTTGATCCTTTCAACAGGAAATTCTATGGATTATAAGAATATAGAAGGATAACACCAAGGTCTATTTATAGTCCAGCAGCTTTTTCTCAATTGCTTATGGGAACCAGTTGCTTATGTGAAGTCCACAAGCAATACGTGAGTGCAATAGCCCTCTCAGGCAGTGGGCTGCCTAACCCAAATCTAATATCTGCATATATTAACATTCAGTTCTGTTGAGGGCATTCTCCACATTGAAGAAAATCAAGCATTTTCTTCCCCTCCCGATCATGTTAGTGGTTCATGTCATGTTCATTACATCACTTCTTTCAATTGCTTCCTGTAAACTACATTTCCATTCCAATCTAACTGGTAAATGGGCTGCACAGACCAAAAGTCCAACATGTTATCTCTGTTTGACAATTTTAGGAGTTGGGAGGTAATAGCAAACCTGAATATGTCTCAGGTGGATGTGAGAAGAATCTATTACGATACAGACTAGATAGCATATGTCGCTCCCAACCAATGGAAACATGGCACTGAAGTGTTTAAAAAGGCTTAATTCTGTGTAAAACAACTCTGTAAAGAAGTCCTCAGCCAGTTCTTTAACTTGGATTCTTCTCTTTTTGGACAGATGTATTATCTTCCTTTTATGAATGTCTTTCATTGCCACTCCCTTACATTGAAATAGTGTTGTGGCTCACACGCATAGCAAAACGTTGATGAGATGCCTCCCGGGACCATTGAGAAAGTGCATAAGTGCATAAGCCGCAGTGACTACCAATTTCTTTCCGCTTCTTGAATTACTAATGCATTACATCAAGGCTTTTCAGGATGCTAGGTTTACAACATGACCCTGAGAAGCTTGTTGCAACACTGAGCAAGGTGTGTACAGGTGCTCAAAGGATCTGGAGGAAGTAGAAAGTACAGGTTGACAACTCCAGCTGCAGATGTTACCTCAGCAAGTGGAAAGGGGCCAGGCCGGCATTGGCAGACTTATTTCATAAGGAAAAGGGAAGGAAGAAATCCGCATGGCTCAGTGAATGCCACCTACTGCCAAGGTCTCCTGCTCAATGGCATCCTGTTCTGATTTGTTTGGTGGAAATTCATAATTAGTGAGGCATGGATAAGATAATATCTATACTGGGCCAATTTAATGTGTGTGCTTCCAGTTACAAACTTGAATACTAATGCTGCTTGTATTTAAATTATTCAGCCATATGGTATCAGCACACACAGATTTGCATCCTGGAGGAAAAGGAAAGTGAGAGTGAAAAGAGAATATTCGGCCTACAAGAAGAAAGTCCCTGCTACCTAGTATCTCCTCCTCCTCCTCCTCCTCCTCCTCCTCTACAGCCACAATGCTTCAGCTGCAATCCTGTACACATGGATTTGGGAGTAAGTCTCACTGAATGCAGTGGGACAAACATGCACTGTATACGATTGTACAGCACGTCAGCTGTGGGAAGCACTACTGGACACCATGATGGTGTTTTATTTATTTATTGCAATTTTTATTGCCTGATAGACCAACTCCCCCTTGATGGTTCACAAAAGTTAAGATCATAAAATAGAGCACCATGTACCTGTTTACTAGACCTGAAAGCTAAAGATACAAATATAGTGGCTCTTTTTTTTCAAAGGCTGATATAGTGATGGCAGTATAACAAAGTATAACAAATACATACTTTTAAAATATACCTTTGTTGTTTTTTGCAGTTTTGTGTTGAACGTATTTGACAGCAAGCCTTTAACCTCTACGGAGATTTTCCCTGCCAGACTAAAATCGAGGCACCCACTCACATGTAACCATGCCCTTTAACTGATTGCTGGGAGGTTGTCTATTGAGAGGTTGCCAGCACAAGAGTGTAAGATGCAGTCAAAGTCACATTAGTAATGGTAGCCATGGGATCGTTGTCGCTTTCTCTGTTGTGCCAATGTGCTTTCTACATCCTGGTGCTTAATGCTGCACAAACAACAGGCATTTTCCTGCCTTGAACTCTGGAAGGAAAGAGAAATCCCACTCACGGGCAATATCCACTGATGTGGAGCTCATTGGGCAGCTATGGCAAATGACAGAAAACATTGATTTTCGTTCCGGCTCAATCCACCCACACATTCCAGGATAAAAATGCACCTATGTGTGTGCGTTTGGGGGAGGGGGAGAGCACAGACCCAGGGGCCATTTGTGACCCTCCTCAAGACCTGATCTGAAGTTACCTAGATGCCACCCTTAAGGCCATGCTTTCCTCCTAATCATAGATTGTTTGGTGGTTTCCTGCTTCCACATGGACCTATGTCCCAAATGCAGCCTGCCTGGAGAAAAGTCTTCAACTAGTGGCTCCATTTCTTTTGAATTCCCTGCCTCTGGAGGTGAGGCAAGTGCCAGCATTGTGCCATTTTTCACAACTCTTGAAAACACATTTATTTTAGGAAGCCCTCTTTAACTAAACAGCCACAGTTTTACTGAGTCTATTTTTACCTGTTTTGTCCTTTGCTGTTCGTTGCTCCAAAACTGCTAAACCAGAATATGGAGTGGCATATAAAGCTTGTGAATGAATTTACATTTGTGGGGTATTTTTGTCCACAGCCCTTCTGTGGCCCACAGCTTCTCCAAAATTCAATGCAGTCCTCAAGGTGAAGACGGATTCCCATCTAGGACCCACATTTCAATGGAAAATGTATACATTTGCATTAGCCATGTTCACATCTACTTAGAAGCAACCTTCTTTCAGTTCAAAGTAGGACTTATTCCCAGGTAAGTATGTATAGCACTGTATCCCAAAACCTAAATTCAAAGACGAAGAGGAGAATAAAATTTCATCCTTACTGTCTGTGGTGGAAAAATATCAACTGCAAGGACTTGTTGACCAATGTAAGTAACAATTTTATCTTAGATTGTAAGCAAACAAGCTTGTTGGAAACCTAGAAAATAAATATTAGCTGCCTAATATGTGGCCGTACCTACTATTACTCAGTCTTGATACAGTGGCTGTGTTCACACACAGCACCGAACCATTGTTTAGCACAGGGATGGGCAAAACGAAGGTGGCAGGCCGGCCTTCTGGACTATTTTCTGCCCCCTGCTGCTCACCTCCCACATTTGCCATAGTGTTGTTGGTGTGGCAGCAGTGGCAATTCTGGGAAGGAGTACCGTGATTATGAGGGGGCAAAGTTGCCCCCTGGACCCACAGAGTATACCCACTCTTGCTTAGTGCTGTTTGAATGAGTATAGTATCTGACTCATACACCACGCCTCTATTCACTTCTCACACAGCCAGGAGGAGCACCTTTTCCAACTTTACTTTCAGTTTCAGCGTATCTTCATTTAGCCTTACATAGAGAATGAGGTGGCTAGATGGAGTCACTGAAGCAGTTGGCGTGAGCTTAAGTGAACTCCAGGGGATAGTGGATGACAGGAAGGCCTGGAGGAGTGTTGTCCATGGGGTCACGATGGGTCAGACACGACTTCACGACTAGCAACAACGACAAAATGATCTAACCATTTACAGTAAACAGTGAGTGGTGTGACCTTGCGGCACTGACCACAAAGTTTGACCACCTACAAAGAAATCTGGGTTCAGACAAGAGGATAATTCAAACTCAAGTGTTGAGTATGGGCTGAGTGTGCATTCTTATTGAACTGTGGGTTGTTGTTAAAACACAGTGTATCCTGTTGTCTGAACCCCTGTTGAAATAACAGCAGGACGTTGCTTCTCTGTATAAGGTATTTATAGCCTGTATGGAGTCATTAGATTCAGACTGGACAACAAAAGCAAAAATCAGCAAAACAGAGTATGATTTACAGTATGATTCTATACTTGTTTACTCAGAAGTAACTCAGCCTTACTGAATCCAGTGGGATCTACTCCCCAGAAAGTGCAGCTTAATCAATAAAGCAAAATTTGTCAACATTTTCCTGTCTTAAGAGAGAGCCTTCACAGGTCTTGAAGTCCTTCCAGCAATTGCTCCAGCTTGACCTTTGCCAAGTCTACGGTGGGAGGGGCCACTGCGGAGTTATACACAGCTGAGCTTTTTCTCTAGGAACACGGAGCGGAATCCATCCCATGAGCCAGAGCCAGTCTTGCCATGCAGTGCACCATGGGGACGGAGGGCAGAGGAAGGCCATAATTGCACTTGACTGGTGCAGCAAGACTTGGCCCAAGTGAGGGCCCAAGCGGGAAGCCTCTCTTGGCTTGGGCTAGCACAACACCACATGCCTCTGCACGGACAGAAGAGGGTCTCCGCAGCTCCACAGAGGCTTCTTGGCCTCCTTAGGCCAACACACTGCAAAGAAAGCAGAGCTCTGACATCAGAAATCACTTCGGCAGACTTTGTGTCAAGCACCACCGCTTCTCCTTTCTGAGGCAAGCTCCTCAAGGCGGATGGGGGTTCATTGAGGGAGTGGGAACCCCTCCTTTGCATATTTGATCTGGAAAGTGCTTACTCTGCAGCAGCCAGCAATTGCACCCTTTGAAAAGGCTGCATGTGCAGAATTCTGGAGTCTTCTGGCCAGTGTACTATGTTGATATTTCACAGTAACTTCCGAGAGACACATCCAGCCACTCCAATGGGTATCCATATTAGCACTGGCTACATGTCTGGAAGCTTACTTTTGCAAATGCATTTTGTCACTCTTAATGGTAGGGTGTTTAGTGGTAGGCAGTGTCCTATTTTACCAAGAACAGTCCTCTGCTTGAAGGCTTCCCATGTTGGAAGGTCTGTCTACTCCAAGTCCAGTTGTAGATGTGTGTTTTGTGAACTGCCCAGAGAGCTTTGGCTATTGAGTGGTGTAGAAATTAAATATATAATAATATAATACATAATCCTCAGAAGGGAAAGCCACAGGCCCTTCATGTTCCCCATCAATAGCATCTGAACAACCCTCCAGGCAGAGGCCAGATGTATTGTGCTTCAGTTTAAGTTACAGGAACAATAAATCAGCATATGCATATTTCATGCAAATGTGTCTCCTCCATTGTCCTCTTTTTGGGTGATGAATAAGTGGGCACCCTATTTATTGGAGTCTACCATTCCTCAGGCACACAACATGCTCCATCTATGAGCAAGGGCTGCTCAGTCCTGACCATGTCTCCATCTACAGATTCATCTTCCCAGTAGCCGTAGCGCTGACTACTTCTCCTTTCTTTATCTCTTCCACCTAACCATGACCTGTTCTTCTATATATAAAAATTTCCTTCCTTATCTTGTGTGTGTGTGTGGTACTGGCATCTTTCAGTGCTGCAGCACTGGCTTGGTGTACAGGGTAATAAATACCTGCTTCTATGACAATGGAAAAAATGTACTTTGAGGACTGGACTGCAGCTTTGTGCTTTGGACCTTTATCTCTTTGCAACACTTCAGTCTGACTCAGCACAGCATTCCAAGAGTTCAGTCCTATAGGAACTTCTTTGACCCTGCCATTAAAGCGTTAAATTGATACATTACGTTTTACATGACAATAAAACAAACAGAATCTTCAACTATCATCTGTTGTATGGTGAAAATTACAAACAGTTACAAGAAAGCACCAGCATAAGATGATAAAACTACTTGTCACATATCCCTGCCCAGCCACTCCTGCATAGGCATAAAATGAAGCAAATGTAGTGTTAAGCAGCACACGACTCGGCACTTGTCCAGGATAACACTTGCTTTGTCCCTTTCATCGCAGGTAGTAGAACTGAGCTGTGTGCTGTGGAATGAGAAAAAGGGCCCACGCCAGGCCCCCAGCAGCAGGTACAATCCACTAAGTGCTCATGCTGCATGAAGATGCTAAAAAGGGTGCAAAGTCTTCACACATAATGAGACTAGCATGAGATCCACATTAAATCTCCCAGCAGATCCAGAATGGAAGCAACACATGGAAGTCCAGTGAATGATCCATTATGATGTTACCCAGAAATCAAAGGCAGAACTCCTAAGAAAGCTGCAAATTCACAGTCGAACAATACCTATATCAGTGATGGCAAACCTTTTAGAGATTGAGTGTCCAAATTCCAACCCAAAACCCACTTATTTATCACAAAGTGTCAACACTGCAATAAAACCTGAATACTGAGGTTTTAGTTTAGAAAAAACAACTCACAGCCAGTCCAAGCAAATATATATATATATCTCTCTCCTTGGCAGTGCACTGACAGGCCATGCGAAAGCTCGGACGAGACGGCTTGTGACATCATTGCCTGGCACCACTACCCCTTTCCAAGCATGCGCTGTTATCCAATGCTCGGCTGCTGAGGAGATGCTGGGGCGACATGGCTCGCATGCCAACAGAGAGGGCTCTGCGTGCCCGCTGCGGCACACGTGCCATAGGTTCGCCACCACCTATGTATGTGTTTGTGTATGTGTTTCCAACCAATACATCATTACCAACCAATACATCCTCCAATAGTGAGCAAGCCTTTGAGTTCTCCACAACCCTTTGTCAATCAGGATTTTAAAAAAAGCTGGGGGTCAGCAGGGCAGAATGAGTTGAAGCTACAAAGCATGTATGTCATGGCAATCTTAAGATGGAATGAGGAAGATTGCAGCCATATTAATTAAATTAAGCTCTACCAGGTGCTATATAGGTTTAAATTATACTCAAGACTGTTGGAACAAACAGTGGCTCAAGTTACACCAAGGACCACAGGACTTAAAAAACAGTGGCTGATAGCATATTTTTAAAAAATATAAAACCCAGCATTGCCCTTTGTTTCCTGCTTTAAGGGGCACACACAGGCTCCTTGTGAAGAAGACAACAGAAGAGAAGGGAAACATGACCAAAAGACAACAAGCTGGGTAGATGACTTAGTGATTTGGCAATGTACTTACAGAGTCCCATGTTCAAAACTACCATCAGTTTCCTCCACTTTTTGGGAACCCATTCTACAAAGAAAGTTCTGGATCCTTGGGGTCCTTCAAATCAAGAACGGCTTGGGACAAGGATACCTAAAGGAACACCTTTTTCCCTATTTGCTCTCCCGCCCCTGAGATCGGCAACAGAAGCCCTCCTCCGGGAACCCTCTGTGAAAGATGTTAGGAGACAGAGTACCCAGAGGATGGCCTTCTCTGCGGTGGCGCCCCGTCGATGGAATGCACTCTCCAGAGAGGTCTGCCTGGTGCCATCATTATATGTTTTTCAGCGCCAGGTTAAGACCTTTTTATTTAATCAATATTTTAATAAGTTTTAATAGCAAATTGTATTATTATATTTTATTAATTGCAGCCAGAGCGGGTCGTCAATTTATTTATGCTGTTAGTCATCCAGAGACCTTGGATGGCATACAATTGGACAGCATACAATTTTTATAAATAAATAAATATTCACGCACCCACTGTCTATGGAGGCAAGGCTTTATCTAAAGGTGCCGAACATCTACCCTTCCAGCCACTAGTTCATACAGCCCAAATGTAATTCCTACTGACTTTAAACTGAAGGTGTTTTCTATCATTAATCTCCAACTTTACTGATGTAAGAGCTACTTTGGGCTCTAACAATTCTTTCCCCTGCCCTCTGCAGGTCCTTTAAGTTAAAATCAGTACCAAGATCAGAAATGGGGCCCCTTTTTGGACAGATTTTCCATAGGCTTCTTCTCTGTGACCAAGTGGAGGGGCTTTGCCAGCTACAGCTTTCCATGCAGAGGTGAGCAAATGTTGCCTCTTCCACAAAATTGTGTAAGGGATAAAACCTTTCCTTTTCATTTGGTCATCCTAGTAGCCTGGGAAGAATCCTGTCTAACTTGAAAGTTCACTTACTACATTTGAATACAGCTTGGTCTTAATTAAAGGTATCACTACACTAGCTCTGGAAGGTGAGTTTCTAGTGTCCTAACTAAAACTTAAGTTGATTGACTGGTGCAGCTCTGTTGAGACACCATGATTCAAGACGCTTTCACACGGTTCCCAAAGGCCTACCACACCCATCAAGTCTCTCCTTCTGCTCCAACCAGGCTGAGACAGCCACCAACATGCACTAAAGCCCACAGATCTCACACTGTGGCCTGCTAGCAGAGGCAGCACTGAGTTTGTCTCATGCAGATAGAGGGCCCACCAATTTATAGCTGATTGCCAGCATTCATCCACCCTGGAAGGAAGGCAAACAGAAATGGCCTCCCATTTGCCATTGAAGTCTTGCTGGCTATCACCTTTGCACCTGAAAGGGAAGTTCTCAAGAGTTTAACACATTCCTCTCTGCTGGGTGAGCTTAAGAGTCCCCCTCCCTTAAGCTCCTGCCTTGCACTTGAAGGACTCTGAAGAGCCAAGACCTACTTTAAAAGCTCAGTAAATTTCCTTATGAAAGCCACCTTATAAAAAAGAGTGATCTGGCTAGCACACTTGGTTAGGTATTTACATGCAAGGTTTGAAAGATCCAAAGCACAGTTCTGTAACAAATAAAATAGATTGCATTAATTACCAAGGAAATCAGTGTTTACAAGTCATTTCAAAGTAAGAACATCTCTCTTATGCAAAAGACATAAGAGGGTAGAAAATACAAGATTCCTGCGACAAAATGCTTTCCATGCTGCCTTGCATAATGGTTGCCAGGGCAGGTCCTCCAACAGCTAGCACAGTTCCATCTTGGTAGGCGTCAGAAAGAAGACTGGCTGGAAACTCCCTCAAATGTAATTCTCTTGTTTCTGAATGTGGATGCACCAGAACAAAAGTGGGGTGCAGCCTCGGCTATGCCTCCCTGTTCCAGACTGTAAACATGAGGCATGGCTCCATCTTACAGGCTCAGGCGCTCCCAAACAAGGCTTCAAGGCACACCTGCCTCATTCACAGGATTTGTGGTGGAGGTGTGGCATCTCAGGAAGAAGAGTTGATCTGCTCACCCAGTCCAGTTCTGTGCCTGTCTCCATATTTAGCTTTTCAGTGAGAAAGGCCATCCACCAAAAAGCATTTACCATACAGAGGCCTGCCCTTCCCCCTCAACCCTATCCGGGCCCAGCCCAGCCGCTGAATGAAACCTGGGGAGCGTTCCAAGGCAAAGCTGCAGCTGACTCACAGCAGCTGCTTCCCTGGGCCAGTCATCGCGGGAGGCGAATGAGGCCAAGGGGAAGGGAAGGCCAGTGCTCAGCTATTCCAGGAAGCATGTGCTGAGAAGAGAAGCAGGCCTGAGCGAGGGGAAGACAGGCCCTGGAGCAGAGGCCACAGAGGGTCAGAAACTTAGGAAGGGTGTGTGCTGTGTGGGAGCCTTCTGTGGTTTTGGGCACAGCCTTTTTGCCAGAAAACTGTGGTCTTATGCATGCTTATCTGGGTAGATATCTCCTTGGATTCAATCGTATTACTTTTTAATACACTTGGAGAAGATTGGACCCTAACACTGGTAGGAAAAACCAGAAGCATCTGTGAAGTACATTCTCCTTTAAAAGTGCAATGTAATGCTACATTGCCAAAATAATAAAAAAGCACAGGGTGTTCAGGAAAGACATGGTTATGGTGTTTTTTTTATCTCAGCAGTATATCAGAGTCTGATTTTGGTCATAAAGTGTTAATGTTTGTTCAGGATTGTGTTATTTAAATTTTCTTAACTATCTCCTTTTCTCCCAATTTTGCAGCAAGGAAGTAATTCAACTGATTACACATTTGAAATCATTTTTAAACATGACGAGCTGAGCACATTTCATATCACTATATTTCTCTTCTTGTACTAGATAAAAAGTCCAGTGTTCATTTCATGATCACTGATAAAAATATATCCACAAAATGGAATGAAGATGGGAAGCCTGTAGAAGAATAAGTAACAACCTTTACCTGATATTGGTCAGAACAATCCTCCTGCTTCTCTCCAGTTTACCATTTCTTTCCAATTTTTCACTGCAATTGTAACCCTGCCCTTCAGAAACTGTTATATGTACTGTTCCTTCTCAGCTAACTCCATCATGCTGTCCAAAAGGCCATATAAGCCAGTGACTACCAGAAGAAATGCTCTTGCAGGACTCCCTGGTCTCAAATAAACCCTCTGTGATTGAGCGCCTGTGATCATAGGCTGCAACAGCACAGGAAGATTGGCCTGGCTTTGCAAGGGACATGTAAGCAAGCTTGTCTTTGTCTTCTTTTCAGCTACTATTCTGACCTGGATCCCTAGTAGAGTTACACAGTGGCTCTCAGGTTTGACTTAAACCCCGAGATCTGGGAATTCAAGCTTCATGCCTCCCATTGATTATCTAAGAAATTTTAAACTGAATCTACCAGGTTTCAGATGAATAGGTACTGGCAAGAGCAACCTTGCCATTTGAGAGGACCCAAAGCTGAGTGCTTATCTTCTGTTCTTTGAATGGTATTGTTCTGAAAATGACAGAAGTGGCCTCAGGAAGAAACCTGCAAGATCTCACATGAATGATAGATAGAGTCCTCAATTTTGGGTGGCACCAGGATGAATTGTTTCCCCTTCCTTTCCATTTTCCCCTCTGTTTTTTTTTCCAGGAGATTTATAGGAAAACGGCACAAATGGCCCATGCAAGAAAACTATTTTTCCAGAAGGGTAGGTTCAAGGTCTAGGGAGTTATGATAGAAAACCAGTTTAAGCCCTTTTTCTTAGTAAAGCTGGGTGGTGCTGGAGGAATAGTCATTCTTCCATCCCATTCTTACCCTCCCTCAAAACACAAGGACTCAGGCCCCTGGCACAACACACACTTATTAGAAGGTGGGCCTATTGGTCACTCAGCTGCACTCCCCCCATCTTCCCCTCAGTGTTTTACAGAAACAAAACAAAAAGATGCTATTTGGGGAGGAAACCAAATGTCTGAACAGAATAAGGGGCCCAGAAGGCCATCAGGACCGACCATTTGCTCAGTGCAGGACTCCAAGCTAAACCATCCCTCTCAGAGGGCTGTCTAGCTGCATCTTGAATGCCTCTAGTGTGGGAGAGCCCAGAACCTCCCTAGGTAATTGGTTCCATTCCTAACTGCTCTCAGTCTGGAATCTAATAAATTGGTAAGCCTCATTCTGGCTCAGCTTTGGTTCTGGTGGCTTTCAAGGGAAGCCCACTTTCCCTCAGAACCCACCAGAAGTGATCCAAAGGAGCCAATTCTGCCTGAGCATCTGAATCTAAAGCACATCAGTAATCATTCCCTATCCTCAAAAGGACATGCAAACTAGATACAGCTTGGTATTTTTGCCCACCAATTTCCCAGGATATATTCTGCTTCATTTCTGTATCTTAGCTTGTAATAGCAACCATTCTGCAATAAAAATATTAATCTGATTGAGGCTGAAGTTGATTCCCAGTTCCCACTCTTTGACAAGGAGCTGCATGAGAAGTAGCTCTCATATCAGAAATAGCAAGCAATTTTCTGAAACTGCACTCAAGTTTGCTTTAGTTACCCCATAATTTCATTACACAAGATTGTTAATAAAAGGGTTTCTTTCTTCTTGCAGTGGCAATTCTGACGCAGTGATAGCTACTGATTTAAGTAACATGGACTAAAAGGTTATGAGATTGTTTACAACCAGGAGTCTAAAAAGGAGGGCCGTTCTCAAACATGGTAATAATGAGCTTTCCCAATTGGGAGACACACACAAATGCTTTGACCAGGGTCATTCTTAGCATTGGGTAGCGTGGGACCGCTGCCTTAAGAAGATGACTTTGGATGTCATGAAAATAACTATTCATGTTTGAACCGCCCCCCCCTCCCCATTGGCTGGTTCAGGGATGGAGGGAATTGTAGGACTTCCAACTGTCTAATCATGCATAGAATTGCACCCTTAATGTCTCATTGCCATATCTTTACTCCCAGAAGTGCTTGCAGGATTCTCTGTCTTAGGTGCCAAAATAATTTGACCAGCCTAGGCCTTCATTTTGACTTCCCTTGTGGGGGCAACTCAGACAGCAAATTGCCTTGGGTTCATGCCAAAAATAACGAACACACAAGGAACAAAGAGCCAATGGGCAGAACGTATCTTGTACCCCTTACAAGTTTATCTAACTAAAAGCAAACTCTTCGGGAAATCGGGGTTGGCAGGACGAGATGTGCCACAAGAGGACAGAGGCTCATCCTAGCGACAACCACTCGCGCTTAAGTCTCTTGCAGGAGGATCGCCGGATCAATTCAGCTGTGGGTCTTCCTGAAGAAAGGCGAGGTGGAAGCGGATGGCAAGTTATGGTAACGATCGAGTGGGTGGCAGGAAGAAGCGACGCCCACGGTCTGGCGGGGTAGGGCTTGACTTGCCTAGAGCGGGCGAGGGCGGACGGGCGGGGCGGGGCCTGGCTGGGGCGGCTCCAGGGCCATAAATGGAGCGCATCCGGCTCTCCGGCGTGGATCGCCCAGCAGCACGAGCGGACTGAGCGCGCCGGGACTGGCTCTGCAGCCCACAACTGCGGGCAGCGCGGTGGCCTCAGCAGCGGCACAGGCGGCAGCGCGAGCAGCGGCGCGTGTCGGTCGGCCAGCCAGCAGCTGCAGCCTCAGGATGAAGGGCCCGGCAGCAGCCCCTGCTTCGTCGGAAGTGATCCGCGAGGGCGAGCTGGAGAAGCGCAGCGACAGCCTGTTCCAGCTGTGGAAGAAGAAGCAGGTGGTGCTGAGCAAGGACAGTCTGAGCCTCTCGTCGCCCGAAGGTGGCGGCGGCGGCGGCAAGGGCCGCGCTAAGGAGCTGCGCTTCGGCTCCATCCAGAAGGTGGACTGCGTGGAGCGCACCGGCAAATACGTCTACTTCACCATCGTCACGACGGACCGCAAGGAGATCGACTTTCGGTGCCCGGGCGAGAGCTGCTGGAACGCCTCCATCACGCTGGCGCTCATCGACTTCCAGAACAAGCGCGCCATCCAGGACTTTAAGAGCCGCCAGGAGGCCGCCGAGGAGGCGGCCGCCGGCACCCGCGACAGGCGCCTCGCCCGCGCCCCCTGAGCCCGCAGCCGGCCGCAGCCCGGCCCCACCGACCAAAGGTGAGCGGGCACGTGTCGTCGCCCTGGCCACATTTCTACCCTTTGTCTGCCCCTTTTGTCCTGAATCCCTTTCTCTTTGATCCGTCTAAGGAGTCGGTCAGTCTTAATGCAAGAGCAACTCTGTTCGGAGTGATGCACGCTAAGTTTGAACGTTGAACGCTGTAGTACACATTTAGGATAGAGGAAGACATGCAGCGGAATCTTTTGTGCAATTCTGCTTGGGTCGCAGGGCTTTGTCCTAGCTTATTAGCCCAACTAGATCATTGATGGCTTTGCTATTACCTATCAACCTGTAGTGACTAATAAGAGGAAGGAATCTGACAAGGGTGGAAGCTTCAACGTAAGCGACCTCACTGGGGCAAACGGCTGTAATGCCATTTGATAAAGTGGGGTGAATCAGCTTTCTTAAATCAACATGTTTAGGTATAGCTAATCTGTGAATGATGAGCATGGGTGTTTTCTGTTCCCCAGATGCTTGGATCTGGTTCATTCATTGGAACTGAGACTTGCTTCCGGGTGAACCTGCTTAGAGAAAGCCGAATTATAACATTTGCCCGTGAAAAGGAAATAGAATTGTAAACCCATGCTAGTAATATCTTTGTACTGCTTTACCTGATTGTCCTTTTAAAAGTATAATCTCTATAGCTAAAGGAAGGGGCCTGCAAAGTGTTTCTGTTCCTTGCTAGGTTAAGTTATGCGCATTCAGAGCTACGACTGTTCTTTAAGGAAGCTTTAGACAAAGAGTGGAGTGTGACCGTGTCCGTCCAGTGTACTTATTAAGCACATCCACATTCCAAGCAGGAACTGAGGATCCTTGCACGGATGTCACGATAGTGGAAATCAGCACAATTGGCCAATGAGTGACCATAGCAGCAAACCTCTGTTCCACTCGATTCTCTCCGCGCACGCACGCACGCACACACACACACACACACGCGCTGTATAAAAGCCTGAAACTACATCCTGCATCTGATGGAGTGGGTTATAGTCCATGAAAGCTTGTGCCAGAATAAATGTATTAATCTTTGAAGTGCTGCAAGACTCTTTGTTGTGGTTACTCTTATAAAGATAAGGCTTTTTACCTTATCTGTTAAGTATGGCAGCATAAAACCACTTGTAGTGAGATTAACCATTTATTCAGTTCAGTTATTGCGAGTTGTTTGGGAATGGGTTCTTACTGCAATTGGAATGGAATTTTGCAGAGCAGGTGGGGGGTATATAAGAATTGCACTAAGAAGGAAGTAAAAAATCACTGTAGAAAGTCCCACTAGCACAGTTTAAGAATCTATTTTCAGATTAATATTTATAACTTGGGTGGTTGCACTGATTTCAGTAGAACCTAATCCCAGCTTCATGCATTGGGTGCACCGCCGAGCAATTCTGCAGTCCCAGCTGATCTCCCTGAGTTTAATGCTCACTACCAGGAAAGTATGCATAGAATTGCTGTGCTGCTTGCTTTGTAATAGTGTCATTAGACAGGCCTTCTGAGTAAATATACGAAGGATTGGGTTTTATGTTTTGAACTTTCGAGATACACCATTTTCTGGTAAGTTGTAATCTCACATGTATTTTTTTAAATGGCTGCACTGAACTTTGTGGGATGGAGAGTGAGTATACTTACGAAATTACTAGAGCTCAGTGCTATTTCCCTTTTCCAGTTTATAGGAAAGCCTGAAAATATGAACACTCTTTCAGCTGTTTCTTCAAAGGACCTTTGCAGTACTTTCAGCAATGTTTTTGTACTGACCTGCTTCACTAATACTTTATTTTTCTCTTGCTTTCAGTAGTGTATCTCTGGATGGCAAACAAGATTCATGTTCTTGGAATGTACCAGGAGAGGATACCAATGAAGGAAAACAAAGAAGGATGTTCAAAGTATCTGGTTTCTTCCAGGTCTGATGAGGTAGCTGAGCAAAGAAGCCAAGCTTCCCTTGAGCAGCATTTACAAGCCAAAGACTATTACGAAAAAAGACTTAATGCAAAGTATGACTGTGCAGGATGCCTAGCTTTGCAAAATGTGTGATTTTTCTATTTATAAGTTGCAAAGAATGGGCAGTACCTGCTGATGCGAGAACACTTTACATTATTTGTAATATCTATATTTGTATTTATTTTGATAAATATCCTTAAGTACATGTTTGTCTTAAAATTGCTCCTGACATTTTAATGTGTCCATTCCAAATTAAAAGCTTTTTTATTACTGTATTTCTGAAGTGCAGCTTTTCTTTGGGAGAAAACTAGTTGTATTACTATACCAACAAAGCAGATACCCTCCCGTTTCAACCCCTCAAATGCTCGGGGTTGGGGGACCCTGCAGAGCAGGGATGGGTGAAGAGTAGCAGGGGAGGAAAGGGTGTGGATGTCCTGTTACATGAGTGTAGTTCTGCTCATGCAACATTACATTTCATTCTATATTTGTGGAAGTGGAAACAATGCCTATCATATCTGACCTGACCATGGAGTATTCAAGGGGAAGCACTCAAGCCAATAGCAAAATCATTAGTGTGTGTTAATAGTCATAAACTGCACATATATACTGTAAGTGTCAGCTCTGCCTTAGTGGCATTGTAAGGATTATTGCTTTATGGTACAGGAAGTGCTTCGAACACTAAAGCACCATGGGTTGGATCCCATGCATATCCATGGGCACAAGAACAGAAGCTTGGTCAGACCCTTGGTCCATCTAGCCTAGTATTGCTGACACTGACTGGCAGCAGCAATGGTTCTCCAGGCTTTCGGGCAGTTGTTCTGGCTGTATCTGAAGATGCTGCAAGTTGAACTGGGAACCTTCTGTGTGCAAAACAAGTGAACTATGGACCCTTGATTATATGGAATAGCCCCACTCATGGAAGGCACCCCTACTTAAGTTTTGGATATCCCCACCACTACAGCTCACCCCATTTAGCAGGTTGCTCAACCCTGTGTAGCATTTTATTTATTTATTTATTTAAAGCTTTTATATCCCACCCTTCACTGTGTCTCAGGGTGGTAATACAATAAAATGCAATAAAGTACAGCAGTAACTAAAACCCAATCTTAAAACATTTAAAAATATTAACATTTAAAATAATGAGAAAATAAAAAGGTTTTGGCCTGGTGCAGAAAAGAAAAGTGTCAGCACCAGGTACACCTCTCTGGGGAGCATATTCTATAGCTGGGTGCCACTGCAGAGAAGGCCCTTCTCCAGGTAGCCACTCTTCTGATCTTCAAAGAGAGTTCCTGAAGAAGAACCTCTGATCCAAATCTTAGGGGGCAGGCAGGTATGTATGAAAGGAGGCACTCCTTCAAATATCCAGGTCCTAAGCTCCTTAGGGCTTTATCATTCATCACCAGCATCTTAAATTGTGCCCAGACTTAACCTGGAAGCCAGTCCAGATGGTACAGGACTGGCATATATGTATATCTGGTGGTTCCTGCTAGCAACCTGACTGCTCTATTCTGAACCAATTGAATTATCCAGACTGTCTTCAAGGGCAGCCCCACATAGAGTGTGTTACAATAGTCCAGTTAGGAGGTTACTAGACCATGGATTACCATCACTAGGCTCATTCAGGGAAAGGCATAGTTGATGGATCAGCCAAAGCTCAAGGAAAGAGTTCCTTGCCACAGCAGTCACCTGGCACTCTAAGGATAACTGGGTCAAGGATCACTCCCAAACTAGAGACACTGTCCCTTAGGGGGAGTGCAACCCCATCCAGAACAGGGCAGAAATCACCTACCTGGAGTGTTGAACCACCTACAAACAGGACCTCTGTCTTGTCTGGATTAAGTTTCAATTGATTGGCACTCAACCAACCCATCACCCCAGCCAGATACCAGTTAAGGTTAAGGGGGAAATCCAGGGTAGGGTTAGCAAAATGAAGGTGCTTCTAATGCTTCTGACACACGGAAGGTGCTTAGAAGGGGCAGGTAGAATGAGCTGGGCAGAAAAATCTCCGGAAAGGGTGTGCTGCATGTGGATGTATGTCATATTTTAGGTTTACAGCCACTGCCTCACCTGGATCACATGTAAAAGAGAGGTAGAGCTGGGTATCATCATCATACTGATGACTCCTCAGTCCAAACCCCTGGATGACCTCTCCCACCAGTTTCATGTAGATGTTAAACAGTATGGGGGATAAAATGGAGCCCTGAAGAACTGCATGGCATAACTGCCATGGTGCTCAGCTATAACCCGCCCCCCTCAGCACCACCTTCTGGAATTGGCCCAGCAAGTAGGAACAGAAACATTGCGGGGCAGTGCCTCCAATCCCCAACCCACCAAACCTATTCATGGTCAATGGTACTGAAAGCCACTGAGAGGTCCAGGAGAACCAACAGGGACACACTCCCCCTGTCCGTCTCCCTGCACAAGTCATTGTACAGGGTGACCAGGGGCAGTTTCAGTTCTGTAGCCAGGTCTGAATCCAGACTGAAATGGGTCCAAATGGCTTCCTTCAAGTGAGCTTGGAGTTGTCCAGCCACCACCCGCTCAGGCACTTTGCCCAAGAACAGGATGTTAGCCACCAGTCCATAATTGGAGGCAATCTCTGGGTCCAGGTTTGCCTTCTTCAGGATGGGTCTGATCACTGCCTCTTTCAGGAGAGTGGGACTCAACCCTCCCTCAGAGGGGCATTTTCATAGGGATGGAGGGGTTGCTGTCAGAAGTTACAGGCTGGGAAATTGCACATATCTAAATCTGGATCCAATCCATAAGTTCAAACAACTCATGGTCAGCTGTACAAATTCTTAAACTAGAACTGCAAGAAAAGGATAGCAACTGCTCAAGGAAAGCAATATGGCTAGTTTTCTGGTGGTGCATGTAGAAATGGTGCATTGGTACTGTAAGCCCAGCATTTCAGCAATGTTGAGCAGATGAGCCACTTTACAGCTGCACAACCTACCAACTTGGTAAAATGACAATTAAATGTTAGGATTACTTGGATCGGATCTAACAGTGAAAACACCTGACATCATAATGACTGACTGAGGCAAATTCACTTCACCTGAGTGAATCTAGCTTTTCAAGTAATGCTTGTCAGTGTGTCAGATTCATAAGCTTAAACAACATGTGAGGCCAGCCAGTTTAGGCCTCAGCCTAAAAGCAGCACCTTCCATTTCTGATTCCCTGCTTAGATTTGTTCCTGCCTGCCAAGTGATATAGTAAATGAGAAGAGGTATTAGCATACCCAGTGAAAGGGGCTGCATCATTCGGAAAACTCAAGCAAGGGGGAAAAGTCAAGGCCACGAATAATGCTTTACTGGGAGCCCTGAAGCACAGCAGAACCTCAGGGCCAGGGGCCAAATCCAGCCTGCTTGGGGTCCCAATCTGGCTTCTGGGCTTCCCCGGATGACTGCACTTTCTTCCCCAGGTCCCAACTTCTTTCCCCTAAGCACAGATCATTGGATGGCTTCCCAGGTTCAGTCCATCCCCCA
>NW_025335468.1:9761000-9770622 GCF_004798865.1 Varanus komodoensis | reverse complement strand
CCCCCCCCCCCCCCCCCCCCCCCCCCGGCAAAGCAGTAGAAAAGCCTCTCTTAAGACTTACTGGTGGTATGAGCTTCAACCTAAAGCTGTGGTGTTGGCTTTGGGGTTTTGGCTTTCCTCTTTGGCTTTGCCTTCTCGGTGCTGCAATGCAGCCAAGAGCTCTGCCACAGTGGAATGCCTTCCGCAGGTGGAAAGTTTCTGCACTCTGTCTTCTGGCAATCCCTACATCTAGGCCAGTGAGTGGAGCTGAATTAGAGTAATGGAGCGAATAGAGATCTGTGACTAGGGAAAGATTTGCTTTTCAAAATACATGTTCTAATCTGAATGCATCCATGTTGAACTTGTTGGTAAAACCAATGATACAGAGTATTAAACTGGGCTCTTTTACTGTATAGATATATTGATGTGCTTTGGTTGGGACTCTAACCGAAGCTCTTGCATTTTTTAAAGCATGATCTCTTTAGCTATGAGGCTTTGAAAGGTCCCTCGAGTGATTACAAGCAATGGTATGGGATGTTATGATAAAGCTTTTAGGCTTTTGGAACAAAGCTAACACTAACAGTTATGAAAACAAAGACTCAGTGTACAGCTACTGTGAAAAAGGCAAATTCCATACTGGAGATTGTTAGGAAAGGAATAGAAGATACAAATGCTAATATATTAATGCCTTTCTAAAAATCTATGGCACAGCCAGTCTTGGAATGGTGTGTACAGTTCTGAACCTTATACTTGGAGCTAGTGCAAAGCCAGGATGCTCTGGGATGGTGAAACATTGGGGAATTGTCATGGTTTGCTTTCTCACATCTTTCCAGAGGCCTACATGCTATCATCCAGTGGTAATCCTCCCACGCTTTCCCAGGGCTGGCTGCGGTTGTTTTTTAGTTTTTTGGAAGCTCCAACTTTTTTTTCAATGGATAGAAGAGTAAGGCAAACAGTGCCGATTCCATTGGAGTTACAATGTGGTCTTTTTCAACAGGCATGGTTTTGAGGGTACTATCTTCTCAGTGCCTTTTTAGGTAGGTAAACCTAATAAAACCCGCACACTTCAATGTTACCTTTGCAGAAGGTGCATCATGATTGCCTGTTCATTTGTTTTATAATGCAATGCAATGAGGCTGCCATAAGCCTCAGAACTCGGAACGAAGCACAGCTTCTGGGGCCTTCCTCTGGGTGCCAACACCTTGAGAGGCTTGGAGGGTGGCAACTGGGGCAGAGCCTTTTCAGTGGTGGCCCCCCACCTTTGGAATAACCTCCCTGCTGTGGCCCACCTGGTGCCAAATTTGCGCTCATTCAGGGGCCTGACACAATTAGCCAGATGCCTTTTATTTTTGTCTGGGCCTTTTAAATTGCCTTTTAAAGGTTTTTTACTGTTTTTATGCAATTTTAAATTAATTTTAACTCTTGTTAGTTGTTTTTATCTATCACATTTTATTGTTTTATACCTTTTGTAAACCTCCCAGAGCGCTTCACCTATGGGTAGTATAGAAATGTAGTAGTAGCAGTAGTAGTAGTAGTAATAATCCTGTTTAGAACAGGAGAAGGAATGGGTGCTTGCTTTTCCAAACCTAGGCTATTTATTCTGCAAAACTGCAGGATGCAGAGATACTTGGTAACACCCCACCAATTAAAACTACAGAAGAAACTACAGAAGAGTAGTAATTAAGGGTACCAGGTGGACAGAAGATTGCATGTTGTACGTACAAAACTGTTCATGCTGTTGAAAAAGTGGATAGGGAAAAGTTTTCTCCTGTACCACTAGAAACTGGAGTCAGGGCAAAAAGCTGAATGGTGAGTGAGTCTGGATGGGTAAAAGGAAATGCTTCTCCACACAGCTTATTTTTCAACTATGGAATTTTCTACCACAGGGTATAGTAATACAGCTTCTGTGCTGTCTGAAGAGCCTGCTGCTGCCTAATCTTGGAAGCTAAGCAGGGTCAGGCATGGTTGAAATCCGGATGGGTGACTTAAAATGTGAATCACCCTGAGAGCTTTGGCTATGGGCAGTACAGAAATGTAATTAGTAATAATAGTAGGAGCAGTAATGACCACCAATTTGGGCAACTTTAAAAGGGGATTCTATCAATTCATGGAGGACAAGGCGTCTGTATCAGGGGCAGTCTATTTCTCGGTGCTGGTTGCTGGGGTCACATGCAGAAGGGTGCTGTTGCGCGCTTGCTGTATTTGTGGACTTCCTGAGTGGGACTACTGTGGGAACAGACTGCTACGCTGAATAGGTCTTTGGTTTGCTCCAGGATGGCTCTTTGCATGTTTTTATCCAACAATATCTACAGTACACTTCACTGTGTTAAAGGAGTTGGCTTAAATTTATCTATTTTTGGCCAGATAGGAAAATTAAAACAGAAGTGCTAAAATACAGTTAAAACTGGGCTATCCTTGCTCATCTGATCCAATTGTACAAGGAATCAGTCACTGATCTTTTCCTTCTTTCTGAGGGATCCTCTTCTTCAAGATAAACAAAAACAGGGACATATTGACCAACAGCTGTAAATAACCAAAAGATGAGACCCCGAATCTTCTGTATAAGAATCCTCCTATTGTTGGGCCTAGTGTCCGTGTAAGTGGTGTAATGGAAGCACTTATTCCCAGCATTGCACCTAGGTGGAAAAGGTGGAAAAAAGCAATGTTAGCATCAAAATTAATTTTAGGGCCTATTCCAAGATTAATGCAGTCAATAAATCTGTCATTAGCACTGCTAACATCAAGGGACTTGCACCCCAAGGCTAAAGACTGTAGAGCTGGTGCAAACTCACACGCCATTCTGGTACAGAAACTGGAATGCTCCCATCCCCAGAACTTTTCTTACACAGCAAGTTTACTGTTGCTGTTATTATAATTATGTTAATGTTTGCAAGCAATAAACTAAGAAAAAGAAAATAAAGAAAACAAAACCAATTATGCACGTTGCATACAGGACCCTGTGTGTGTGGGGTACAAAGGCTTTACCCCTTTGCTGCAACCTGCCCCCCCCCCCCCCCCAGTCCCCACCCCTGAAGTGACAAGCCCTCAGCATGCACTTGAGCATAAGGAAGAAAGGCACAGCTCCTAGCCATGCCCTCAAGGCCCCTTGTAGTCCGGGTCTCCCTCTGCCTAAGGGGTCGGTCTGGCCTCGTCTGACATAGGGACAGAATCTGTGGAGGGAGCAGATGGAGAAGATGTTCTGGCCAAGCCATAAGCTTCACCTGACCTGAGCATTTCCCTCAATGATGGGCAGCACCTTGCCAAAAGAGTGCCTTAATTTATGTTTCTTAAGACATCTGGAAAACATGGATTTTCTCTGTATATCTCTGGGAACTTCAGGTAACATATAGCTCCGCCCACAACCAGAAATGGGTGCTTCAGCATTTTAAGAGTTGAATTACACTGGGAGTCACTTGCACTGCATTAATTGCTAAAATGGGTGGCATAAATGCAGTCTAAGCTCTTTAAAGTTTTCTCTCCAGTGGCTCTTCCTGTCCTTATTGCCCTAC
The DNA here is from genome assembly GCF_004798865.1 of Varanus komodoensis. Classification (NCBI taxonomy): domain Eukaryota; kingdom Metazoa; phylum Chordata; class Lepidosauria; order Squamata; family Varanidae; genus Varanus; species Varanus komodoensis. The sequence continues at coordinate 9,767,134 of NW_025335468.1, read as the reverse complement.
TTTGGAGTCCCACCTCTCCTGACTTTCCAGTATTATTCACATCTTATTTCCACAACTGGGAGCCCACGACTTCCCTCCACTAGACCATACAAGCTGTACTCTTACGTTCAAGGCTGCGACATGCTTCAGTTCGGCCCCCAGTCATCCCTGGTTAAATATAGCACAGATTCCAGGCATGTCTCTGCCAGGAGCCCCCAGTCCTCTTCCTCCACATGCCTCTGTGATTGTTTGGCATACACAGCACTTCTTGAACGGCTCTCCCTCACACAAGGCTGATTCCAGATTTTAGTGAGCCCTGTGGCAAGACCCCGCCAATGGGCCCCTCGTTCAGTGAGCCTCTGAACGAGGACTCTGCAGAGGGTCTGTTCAGTGGGGCCCTGCTAGGTGGTGGGCCCTTTGCTAGTGCCTGATCATGCCAGTCCTTGATGCACGCATATACATGTGTGTGCATGCACACAAACACACAACATGCACAGAGCTGTGTGTTCCTTTTGCACAGTCTTTGCTCCTGGGCCACATTCCCAGGATTTCACTGCTCTTGGGCAGACACTGACAGGCCTTCTGAACGGTGGGTGACCTAATGATCTATGCAAATCTGGCTTGGGATGCGGCCACTGAACTGGCTTTCCTCTGCCGCTGAGGCTGGCCTCTGGGCCCAGGAAGCAGGCAGAGCCACTCCGTTTCCCTCACAAGAGCCCTTTCAAGAAGGCTGGCCCGGCTCCAGCAGCTGCTTTCAACCCCTCCCTCTCAGTTTCTGCATTTTGAGATCAGCCACAGATTCAGAACTGAGAGAGTCATGCATATCCAGACTATAACTCCTACTGGACAAGCAGCTCCAAACTTCATTTTAGTTGTGGATTTAAAATGAGATTCAAGCAAAGAGAACACAGGAATTTCCTTAGAACACAGGAATATCCTGGAATATACCCATGAGCAAAAAGGCAAAATTATTTACACCCCACTTTTCATTCAAGGACCTCAGAAAGGGGTACATGACTTTCCCCCATTTTCATTACAACAATCCTGTGAGGTATGTGACCTAGTGGCCTGAGTCTGCTCAGTCAGCTGTATGGGGATTTGAACCCAAGACTCCCCAGTCCTGGGATGATGCCCTCCCTTACTGAAAATGTTTTGACGGAAGCTTTGCTTCCAGTGGGGTGCATACACATTGGTTTTATCCTATCGTTGCCTCTAGTCAAATGAGATTTTACAGGCTTTTGGCACAGTATAAAAGCCCACAAAAGCTCCTTTACAGAGGTGAAATCAGAATGAGTGTACGTACCACAAATAGTGACCCCTTTGCCAAGTCACTTTCAACATGCAAGAATACCACTGTGTTGTGAGCTGAGTTCTCCTGGCCAGCAGTTAGTCTCACCAGCGCTTCTTGCCAAATGTCTTTATTTTTCATGTAAGTCTCTCAGCATATTCAAAGGGAGATGTTGAACCTTCTTTGGTCCTCTTCACCCAAAGCTTGCTTATGCATCCTTCTGCGCTGTCCCTGCAGGCAGGAGCCCTGTAGAACTGGGCATGCCTTCGCTCCTTCCTCTGAGATCCCAATTCAGCCACCCTATGACTGGACTATCAGGGCCACCTCCTCAGGAGGTCGGAGCTCCCATCCAATAGACTCCCCTTCTCTAAATCTCCTTCTGCAAGATGTTGTTGCTCTTCCTCATTCCCATGGGCAGGCTGACTGGGGCCCATGGCTGAACTAATCTCCCCCACAGCAGGCACAGGCAGGTTCCCAGGGCCTCGGACTGCAGCTGGAGCTGGGCCCGTTCCAACAATCCTCTTGCTAGCAGAGCCTGAGCGATCAAAGCCCGACCTATCAGTGCCATCAAAACGGTCGGCCTCTTGTGCGTGCCCCCAAACGTGCATGCACAACACATTGTTTCTCCCCTGCCTAAGTGAAGAGATGATTCGAATGGGCAGACCCATGTGCCCCCGAAGCTGCCAGCAAGCACGGAGGAATCGCTCACGTGCACCAGCTCTGGATGCTTCAAAGGAGCGAAGCGTTACAGCAGGACTAGGGGACTTCCAGCCCCTGGGACAGGTATGACCCACCGGGGCTTCTCCATCTGGCCCTCCAGTTCTGATTCAAGCACCACCTACCTCCTCTCCCTGTCCTCTGCACCCTCTCTCCAAGCAGAGAAAAGCAGCTGATTGGAGAGAAAAGCTTTTCCTTGATCATCAGTGCTGAGAAATGGAGCTGAGAAATATGCACTCCTCAGCTTGGACCAGCCTGGACAGCGTTAGGGCCTCTGTGAGGACCTCTGGTACAAAGCTGCACAGTTGTGAGAAAAGGGCATGTGGCCTCATGCGCGCAGCTGCTGCAATCATGCATGTTCACCTGGTGGTAGACACACTTGGTAGCTCCAAGATGTGGAGGTGCAGGGTCACATCTGGAGCCCTTATGCATGTGTGCTGCTCCCTGAGAGCCTGGGTGGGGGGATCTCAAGACGCTGATGGGGCCGTACGTCATGTATGCCTGCACCATTCACAGAAATATTAATCACCGGAAACACTGCAAGGTTCTACATCTTCCTTTTCAGCCAACTTGTTCCATAGTGTGAGTCACTGCCTGGCTTGCAGTTATCCTTGCAATACCGACTCTAATGAGCTTTCACCAGCTTGGCAGTTCTGCAACTCCGGGATAGGTTCCCCTTTGTTCCAAGACAAATTATGTGAGATGTGCAGAAACTTTGGACTTGGCATTCTTCCTGCAGAGCTCTAAGGGTTGGATGGTGACAAAAGAGTTCCTTGGCAGAGCCCAGCGATCTTCACAGTTGCCAGCTCACCACTCTTTCCAAGCAGTGAACCAGAACCAAGTGGCGCATCTGGCAGGTTTTGTAAGAAAAGGGGAAGAGGAAGAAAGAAGTTCAGAGCAGGAGCAGGTCTTACCAGTGTCAGAAGCTGGAACGGACTTTGTCAGGAGGATGTCGGTGATGACACCAACAATACTGAAGGAGAGCACCATAAAAGGCACAATGAGGCAGTAATGGAAGACGCTGCTCATCAAGACCTGGAAGGTGGGGGAAAAGCCATCAAGATGTTTAGGATATCAGCAAGAAAATATTCCGAAGTGTATGTATGGATGCAGGCAGGAGGGATCTGTATTCAGGAATACTGTCTTGCTAGCTTCCACAAAGCAAAATGCAGCAAGACAGATCCTTCACATTCACAGATGTGACAATAGGAGCTAATCCAGAGGAGCTGCCCTGCTCTACCCTGATTGCAAAAATTGCACAAGCGGAAGAGAAGCAACAGGGAGAACTACAGAAGGTTGTCCTGGTGATGGAGGTTTATTAAAGCAAGAGGCATCATCCAGGTTCCATAACTCTGGAACAAAGAGCCCTTAACTTTATTAAGTAGTTTAATAAAGATGTTGTTAGGTGGTTTATTATTAGGCTTTTTTTTACAATGGGCAAGCATATTCTAATAAGCGTCAGAGGCATCTATAAATCAGTATAGGCTTTTTGATATTTGAAAGGAGAGCAGCTGTTTCTTCTTGGTCCTAGTATGCTCTTATACAATTTGATTTTTGATTTTCTGGACTTGACACAGAGGAACCTTATTCATTGACAAATTGCTTCTTGAATCCCCACCATAATCAGCAGTGGCCAGGGAAGTGACCTCTTGGACAAACTTCTGGGGGCTGCTGCACAGCCATTGAACGGAGAGGAAAAAATCTGGTCATATTTTTAAGCACTGCATGACAGTGGTGACTGCAAGCTGGTACACAACTCTCGTGCATGCAGATTGATGATGTCAGCACAGGTGTGACTTCCAGAATGCAACTGCACACTTGTACGGTGCAGGCTGTAGTGTCTGTGGCCTCTACCACCACCTTCTGTGGCTTTCCCCCCACCTTTTAATTTTTTTTAAACAGAACATAAATACAATTGAAGTACAAATACATATTCTTCAAAATGTATCAGTAATATTAGCATCTAAATTAACAATAAACACTGTGCACTTGCTCCCCCGGAGACCAGTTGACACTTCCATTTCACTTCATATATTGTAACAATTAACAGTATATAATGTACTTTAATTACACCAATATCCCCTCCAAAAATTAAAAAAATCTTGATTAGGCTTACAGCCATTCTCTTCCATCAGTACATCACACAATCTTCCCATATTCATCATATTTATTTACTTTTATTATCCCTTTTTTATTTCTGTTGTCAATTTATCATTAGCAACCATATTCCATATTTCATTATACCATTCATTCATTTGTATAACCCAATTCAGTTTCCAATATTTAACCACTACTAACCTGGCTGCCATTATCAAATTTAGAATCAATTCTTTCTTAGCTTCATTTATATCCTGATTTTCAATCAACAACAATAATGCAACTCTTGGTGACATTTCTAAATTTATGCCTAGAATTTCTCTAATTTCATTAAACACCATAGCCCATATATTTTGTATATTATCACAGTCCCATCACATAAGTTTACAAATTCCAATCTCTTTTTCACATCTCCAACAGATATTAGAATATTCATCATCAATTTGGTTTAACTTAACTGGTGTTAATACCATCTCCATATCATTTTATATCCATGTTCTTTAATTCTAACCAATATATTCTTATATACTCTTCTATTACAAATATTCTTCCAATCCTAATCTTTTATTTCACCTACATCCATGTCCCAAATTGATTTTAAACTTTTTGTCTGATCCCCTAATTCTATTAATATTTTATAAATTTTACCAATTCTTCCTTTACCTGTATATTCTTCCTTAAACTCACATTCTTTTACAATCATTTCAAATTTTGTTAATTATCTTTCTCTTTGAATTTTTCCTCCATCTTTATCCATTTTTTAATTGAATTAAATTTAATGAATTCAATTTGGCTTCTGCCAATATGCTCCTTAATTGTGTTATATTTTTATCTTATTTTCCAGTCTTTCCATTTATATATTTGATTATTTTTAGTTTATTAATCCAATCCTTTGATTCTATTTTTGGGAATTTCTCCATTTTGACCACTGATGTTAATGGAGAAATTCCTGGCATTAATTGCTGTCTCCATTTTCCCCATACTTCCATCATATTTTTAAAAAAGGGATTTTGAATTCTCTTTACAATCTTTTTATATCCTTTTAAAACCAGTATGTCTCTAAATGATCACCTATTTCCCTTGATTCTTTTAATTCAATATCACTCCATATTAGTTCTTTGCTTTGGGCTATAATCTCTGGGCCGATCTTTAACTGGTTTGCAACCCAATACTTTTTAACATCTGGAATATCCAGCCCTCTTTTTTTTGTGATTCATACCATAGTACTTTACTCACTCTTGCTCTCTTCCCTGCATTACAATGTACCTCCAGTAACCCTGGGGCTTAAAACTATAGGTAGAAATGTGTCTCAACTCTTAAGCTGTCTGGGGTGGCTGACAGAGCCTTCACCTAATTGAATCACTGGCTGCCACCAATCATTAAGATCGTCACAAGTTGCAGAAGAGCTCTGAAACATCACTTACTATTTTGTGGTCTTCACATGGACTTGTGCTACTCTTTGGATTGCACCTGTTCTGCAGCAGACCAATATGGCTGCTTCCCTGCATTTTTAAAGTCTTATTTTAGGATCTCTGCAGTGTGACCACAGTCATTGAACATTGCTGAGATCAATGCAGGAGGCTGCATCAGACCTATTCCCTGTCCCCACCTGGAAAACATCTCAACTGCTTTTTCTCTAGAATAAATGACCCAAGGAAGGCTGCACCAAGCTGAGAATTTGCAAATGTCCCTTTTTCAGAGTAGCATCATACTGCTGCAGAGCAAAACTGTACGATGATCTCTCTCTCTCTCATTCTCTCTCTCTCATTCTCTCTGACACACACACACACACACTCAAACACACACACACACACACCGGGGGGGGGGGGGGGGAGAGACAGAGAGCTTCCTAAGGCTTCTTTTGGTTTTTAAAGCATTGTGGGAAAAAGACTATGTGTCCCATCACATTTGAGCTTCACAAAAACAGGTTAACAGCACAGAAAGCTGTAATGCCCTGTTCAAGGGGTCATGGTTTACCCAAGATAGCCTGTAGTATATATACTAGCAATATAGGAACACAGATAATTAAACCAAAACTTTGCTTATGACATTC
>NW_025335468.1:9541931-9760900 GCF_004798865.1 Varanus komodoensis | reverse complement strand
GAATGTCATCCAACCATAAATACAAATCAGTATTCATAATTACCAAGAGTAATCATTTTCTCAATTCACAAATGCTCAAAGGCTTCCTTCTGGATGCCTATCACTGAAAATAATCAAGGAAGACAAGCTCATGCACTAGTGCTGAATATGGGAATGGATTATTATGAATCGATGTAGTCTGAACATGGATGTGCTTCCCAGGGAGTAGCTTCTAAACCCAGCTGCTGAAAAGCCACCCCTCAAAGCCATGGTTTAGACTAGGGTTTATAAGCCATTCTGGACTTAAAGTGTTGTTGGAACTCAGAGAACACTTTAAGTCCAGGATGACCAAAATCCTGACAAAGCTGTTTGGCAGGAGTGGTAAAAAAAAAAGTGGCCAAGTGACTCTGAGCACTGATGACAGTCACCCCAAGGTGCCCAAGCAGCCCATCCCATCCCTGGTGCTGGAAATGTTTCTGGCCACAGTGCCAGATGTGAGCGGGTGGGCGCTCTGACTGGTCTCCTCTAGAAAAGGCTGAGCAGAATGCAGCTGGCTCCCACCACTGCCACCCGGCACCACTTTGGGTAGCAGATCTCCCTACTGCCTAGCCATGAATCAACGGCCGCTCTGTGCATTGCTCCCCATTCTGCTGTTGCTGCTGACAGAGGCCAATGGGGGAGCCTTGCTGTTCCAACAGGATTTCCTGGGATACCCCCTGCTCTCACAATGGCAGGTGCACTGGGGATAGGCTGCCTTGTTGTGTTGCATCAATCCTCCCAGCGAGTAAGGTATTGGGTTAGATGAACAGATACTCTGACCTAATATCAGGCTGCTTCCTCTACTCCTTGCTGCCTCGTCAACTCTTCCTTTCTCAGCAGCACACACACTTGGGGAAGAAATCTTCAATCATCCCAAGCACCCGAGAGTATTGCGGACAACTCCTCCCAAGCCACAGACACTGTTCTGACCGAAGTTCTGACTTAGGAGGTGGTGTCCAAAATTACATCATTCCCCCCACCCACACAGCCTCACAGCTGATGAGGAAAGCACCAGCATGGCTGATCTACCAGGGTCATGACATCAGAAGAGCTCAGGGAGAGGAAAAGGGGACAGTGGGGAGAGAGAGGAGAGGGAGAGTAATAAAGTCACTCCATTGCCCATCTCACTCAGAACAAAGTTGGTAAAGAAAGGGAGGAGCAGGAGGCATTTTCACCTTTGCCCTGCTCCAGTCCTGCCTGGCTCCATCTGGCAGGGCAGGGGCAGACATGGGGCTCCCTCAGAACCATGCTCTGGACCAGTACATCCTTTCAGAGTGTGTATGTGGTAGGGGTTCTTACTGTTGCCTAGAGAGACACCTCAGAAACTTTACTCAAGGTATCACACTGTCTACCTTTCCACGCTATACTAGCCAGAACAGGTAAGAAGCAGCTCAAGATGTGACTGTTCTGTCCTGCCAATGATGATGCTTAGTGAGAGTCAGTAAACATGAACAGAAGATCACAGACATACTGTGATCAATATGGAATCAATATGGAAGCATAACATGGAGGACACCCACAAAAGGTGTGGAATCTGGCTGGTCGTGAAAGCTCTGTCTGCAGCTGCATTTACCATTCCTTGGAAATTAAAGCATGGTTGTGCAACAGAAATATTGCTGCTTCTTGCAGCCCTTCTTGGTTTGCCTTTGTGATACCTTGGAATCTTGAGAGGGAAGGAAATTGTGAACAGGCCCAAAGCTCCTCAAACAATTTTTTGTGTACTCAGATATGCTGACTGAGGATAAAATACATGCATCACATTTAAATGGTTGAGGACTGTATTTTTTTCTTGCTTTAGCACCTTGATCAGACAGAGATCAGGAAAAAAATGATACCCCCCATCTGTCTATATTCAAAAGAGACAAGCAACACACCCAATTATAATATGAGTCATGATGTCTTTGGTCTGTTCCCAGGTACATCATACCATCTAGTGTCATTCCACTTCCCCAGCAGATTCAGGACATGCTGTCATTCACTTTATTTAGGTGCCTTTGTCTCGTTTGACAAAGCTTTTAAATATACTTTTTGTTGTTCTTACTGGTTTCTATTTGCTGTTTTATTGCTGTTCCTGCTTTTAGCAATAGATAAGTGCATTTAGAATTGTTAATTTTGTACAGGTTCTACACTGCTTTGCATGTGTTTATAGAAAAACAATGCATTAACGTGGTCTTGTGTTTTCAGATTTCCAGTAAATTGTGTTTGAGGCATCCCCCAAATCTACAGATAGTAGCTATACTGACTTGAGCAGCTGTTCTAGAGTGAGATTCAGAATAAAACATTTGAAAACTGGGACAGCATTTATTTATGTTTTTTTTCTTTTAAAGAACTCAAAGCAACTTACATCATTCTCTTTGTCTTGCTTTGAATTTTATCTCCACAGCAACAATAACCCTGTGAGGTAGGTTGAACTGAGAGACTGTGACTGGCCCAAAGTCACCCAGTTGGCTCCATGGCTGAGCAGGGACTAGAACCCAGATCCTCTGAGTCCCAGTCCCATGCTCTTAACCACTATACCACACTAGCTCTTTACCGTTTTTCTTCTTGCAAGGAACATAAGGTGGCTTGCACAGACCTCCTCCTTTTCATACAATAACAGCCCAGTGAGGCAGGTAAGGTTGAGAGTGAGTAATTGGCTTAAAGTCGCTCAGCGACAGTCAGACTAGAGATTGTGAATCCTGGAGAGAAACATCAGAAGATGCCTCAAGTTGTCTTCTAGCCCAGTGGTTTTCAACCTTTTTACAGTTGGGGACTGACAAAACGCCTTTAAATGTTGACTTATTATATTAAATATGAATTTCCGTTTGACATCAGCTGCAGTCAAAAAGTTTTGTAAATGTAGAAACATTTCTATATCTTCTTCTTGTACATGACTATCCCAAAGAGCCAGTATCTTTTTGAATGTGTCCATCTTATTCCTCACTATGAAAATGTTTGTGCAAAACCCCTGAAGAGAAATATTAAGTTTGTTGAAAAGGCTAAATATATCTGCCATATACACAAGCTTAGCCATCCATTCCTCATCCAAAAAAGGCTCTACTAATGCAGAGTTCCACTCTCACAGAAATTGTTTTACTTCTTCGCTCAGTTCAAAAGATGTGAAAGACCCCTTCCTCTCAAGAGCCACTTTACTTTGGTATAGAGAAGATGTTGGTGTTGCGAGTCCATACTTTCAGTGTAATAAACAGCATGGCGTTCAGAGCTCAATTATGAATTTCATTTATGATCTTCACCACATCATTCATCACAGTGTTTAGTTCAGTAGAAAGATTATTTGCAGCTAAATGCTGCAGGTAAATCACACAGTGAGTGGACAATATTTCTGGATGCCCAACCTCCTTTACTTTTGCAAGGGCCCCTGAATTATGCCCACTCATGCTTGCAGCACTGACCCTACGCACTCCGACGCACCTTTTCCAGTCTAAGCCCCGTGCTTGAAATACTCATTAAGAGCATTAAATATCTTAAACTAGTGGTCTGTCCAGGTAAATCAAGACAATGAAGAAGTTCTTCCCTGAAGTTTTCATCTTCAGTGTTCCTCTCAAAGCAAAGTAAAATAGCATGGTTGTTCATGCATGTTGATTCGTCAGATTCAATCGCAGAAAATTTCAATTTCTCTATCCCCTCTGCAATTTGCTCTTCAAAATCATTGACCACATCAACAATTCTCCTCTGAATGGTGTTGTCTGAAAGAGGTAAAGCCTTAAGATTTTGAGCAGCTTGAGGAACCAAAATTTCCCAAGTGACATATAAGATGCAAGGCTTTGCCAATTCTCCACCAATAGCGAACAGGTTTTTTGTTTTCGATATTTGAAGGGCAAATAAATAAGACACTTGAAGCAGCGATTTATCTCTAGTCATCATTTTCTTCATTTGAATTTTCTGACTTTTCATTTGGCTATGTAATCTTCAAAAAAACTCAAGTGGCTTGTCAATGAGATCGCTGTGCTTTGAACACAAATGATGAGCAAGTTTTGAAGGTTTCATTGCATTATTTGACAAAATTTCAGAACATACCACACACAAGGGACATGTCAATTGTTCACTACCAGGGGCTACAGTGAAACCAAGTTTTTAATCGTCCTTTTCACAATGCGTAACAAAGTTACCTTGCCTTTATTTTTTTTTTTGGTTTCTGTTGCACCTACTGAAGTATCAATGCATTTTGTTTCAATGTTCCTTTTAAACTTGAAGCACTTGTACTTGGCCTACTTTCAGTATCATCAATATTTTCTTTTGACTATTGTTTTGAAGGTTAAAAAGTTTTGTTGCTTTTTTTCTTCCCATTTTATAGGATTTAAAATTAATATTTACTCACGCCTAGAACCCCTACCCACTGCTGCCTATAGTCATTGTACTCATTATACTATAAGATGTGTCCAAAAATGTTATCTTAACTTGAACTTTAAAGCCCAAAATTACACGATTGTATAAATCATACTACCTCTGGCATTTAAAAAATTGGTAAGATTGTGTTATTTCGGACTTTAAAGTTTCTGAATACATTCAGGGTGATTAGCTCTTCCACAGACCGGCAGGAAATTTCTGGTGAACTGGTCCCGGTCCGTGGACCAGCAGTTGAAAAAATCACAGCATCACCTTCAGAATTTCAGGCAGAAGAATTCTCCCACCACCTGCTAGCTGATTCTTTTTACAGACTAGAGATGGAGTGGACCTTGCAAATGCACTGTGGCACTGAGGTACAAGCCTTCTCCATTTTCCCCATTTCTTCCTGCAGAAGACATGGTTGACTGGGCCGTTGGACCTGGAATGGCTTTTCAGAAAAGCTATTGGGCCGAACTCTCATTGACTCAGGCCTGAGATTTGGCACATTCTGTTCATTGCCGCTCTCTGTCTTCTTTCATTTTTCCTCATCTGTTACCTAAATCTTTGCTGGCTTCTTTTCAGCACAGCTGGCCTCTCTGTTAATTTCGGCTCTGCATGTTTTGGAGGCCCCTGGGAGGAAGTGAGTCATACTGGGGGAGGGGTGGCGGAGATCTGTAACCTGAGAACTTGGCTAAATGTCTCCATTATGAAAGAACTGTAGAGCTCATAAAAGTCTTTCCTATGTCAGCAAATCTATTAGTTAGTTCAGATGCTCAGGCCGTGTTGCGTCAAGATAGCTACTTCCCCACAAAAAGATCCAACATGTGTTCCACCCCCAGAGATGAATATTTGCTTCTCAGCTCTTAGGTTTTGCTTGCAACAGGCGCTGCTGCCGCATTTCCGTATCAACAGTTCTCATGGGAAGCTGTTCCCAACCCTCTGCCTTTATGGCCCATGTGGTGGGTGTCCTAACCAGCCATTCTTAGACTCCCCACATCCCTACACCACCCTTCCTGAGGATCACTGGAGAATTACTTGGGGCTTCCGCAGGATATTTAGGAAGCTTCCTTTTTGCTGTATAAATCAAAGCAAAAGCCTAATTCGTATTTTAACAACACTGTTTTCCTTTAGCACTGGCATCGCTGTCAAAGCAATAATGTGGGCCCGTTTGCAGATGCTGCAGGTGGTGCAGAAAGCAGTGAGTAGGGTGGGCATCAGGACTCTGCTGTGCCCACAGAAGACGTCTGCTAAAAGAACTGCACTGCCTGCCTATTGCACCACCCTTATAGTAAAGTATACTAAAGGTTTTAATGACTCATGTTATATTTTTGGAGAGGGAGAGGGAGAGGGAGAGGGAGGGAGAATAATATGTATTATTTTATAATTTTATTTTGTCTGTTTTGGTTCTGTTTAATTTTGATACCTTATCTACGGATTTTACTGCTTGGTCTTTTGCGGTTGTGAGTTGTCATGTTGTGCACTGTATCGTTTATGCCATTTCTGGATTTTAATATGAAGTAAGACGCCCAGAGAGCCAATAGCTGGTGAGGCAGCATATAAATTGAATAAATAAATAAATATTAGCTACCCAGCCAAGTTTGAGGCTATGTTATTATATGGATGAGTGAGAGAATCCCATCCTGCTGTGAAGCACACAAACACTATGGGCCAAGTCAGGCAGGCCTTATATTGGCTTTCAGCAAATCAGTATGATTGCCTTGGAAATGTATAGCAACCTCTCTTTATTAGCAAGTATTTGGGAAAAAACCCTATGTACCATTATTTGATTGCATCCCATATATACAGTGTGCTTATGCTCTTTACCAGTACAGAATTTTAGACCATTTGGCTTCAGAAAAGTTGCTGCCCCTGTTCATCAATGATACATGTCTATCACTTGATGACTGTTGCATGTGTGAACAGCCTGTCACCTTCACAGACAGGCCACCTTACACCACATCAAGTGCAAAACTTGTCATAGGCTCAGCTGCATGACCTCCGTAACAGTATTCAAGCACAGCCTAACTGGGTGAGATGCTTGCGTGCCAAGGGTCTTACCATAGCAATGCCCACTCCACATGAGACGACGACGCTCAGCATGAGCAGGGTCTGTTCTGTATAGCGACTAGTTAATCTTCCCAATACTAGGCCCTGGATGACCTAGGAGAGAGAGAGAAAGAGATAACAAGGTAACAAGGTACAAAGGTAACATCAGATTCTCAGATGCATCAGGGCTTAAACAGAAGCCCAAACGGATCTCTATCCTGACTGCCATTTTATGGGTAGAAAGAGACAAATAAAATAAATAAATGGGGTCCAAACTGCTTCATGGTACAAAGCTCCTCATGTTTAGTCAGAAAAAATGTTCTGTGCATCTCAGCATTTGCCAGCCAGCATGGCTGGAAGATACTGAGAGCTGAAGCATTTTTTTCTGCCTACACATACACTGGATTGTGTCCATGGCTCCATCATCTGGCCTGCCTAGAGGCTCAGTTCTGCTCTTCTGGGGCTGCAATTTTGACTGTGGAGTGTGCTCCTTCCACCTTAGCAACCAGTGTGGTTCCTTCCACCCTGGCTGTGGCTTTGAAATGGCAAGTGAGATTTCATGGTTGGTGCTGGGGAGCAGAGTACTCCGGGTCAGAGGATGGAGGAGAGAGGCAAAGTTGCTGGGAATAATGAATCCTATTGGTGCCCCAGCACCTCCTCTTTGTGAGCAGGGATGAAAGACGAGTGGCCAAAATTGGTCTCACAGAGTGGGGCAGATACAGAGGCAATCCTTTCCTCCATGCTCTGCCCACACTCAAATGGACAGCAATGATGATATTGCATTTCTATCATACAATTTATTTATTTGCATTCATCTTGCACTTTTTCCCTTTAAATGAACTCAGGTCCGCTTACATATTTCTCCTTCTCCTCTCAGTCTTATCCTCACAACAATAACCATGTAGGCTGAGGTAGGCTGGGCTGAGAGTCTGTGACTGGCCCAAAGTCACCCAGCTGGCTCATGGCTGACTGGGGGCTAGAACCCAGATCGCCCGAGTCTCAGTCCTGTGCTCTTAACCACTGCACCGCACTGGCTCTCTCTATTTTCCCCCTCTTGCAAGGGACACAAGGTTCACTCCATTTTATCCTCAGGTAGGGTAGGTGCACAGTGAGTGATTGGCCCGAAGTCACTCAGTGAGTTTCATGGCCAGGTGGGGACTCCCAGACCAGCACTCCAACCACCACACCACACCACACCACACCACACATTCCTCCAAGGTTGGGCAGCAGCCACATTGGATGGTGGTGCCCTTTGTTGTTTTGCTAAGTTTTATTAATTTATTGGAAATTGTTATAGCTATTTTTGTTATATAAAGTTTTTGCTTTATTTTTTTTTCTTGTAAGTCACCTTTGGTGTTTTTAAAGAGAAAGGAGACTAACAAGGCCTCATCATGAAAGCATTGACAAAGTTAGGATACTTAGAAACCCACCACTGAATTCATGGTGCAAACACACTGAACAACTGCTCCTCACACTGAGCTTCGTGACCATTTCTTTTTCTCCAACTTGGGCTTACAACACAAGGAGTTGAGGGTTAGGGTTAGCGTTAGGCCACACAAAAAGGTAGCCATCCCTTTTCTCTAAATTGTCCCCTGCTAAGATTTTATCTAAAAAGAAGAGGCCATCTGGGTTTGGTGAAATGTGTTTGTGGGCAATGTGTACAGAGCCCTTCAGATGTCTGAAGGCACCCTCTCTTTGTGTATCTGTGATAGGCAAATGAAACACTACCCTGAAGCTGATACAGCCTTGAGCACTGCCTGGATGGGAGGTCATCTGGGAGTAATTTGAAGGAAGATCAAGACATGCAATGAAAGTAGGAAATCACAAATACAGATGACAACACAGCTTAATCCTTAAAATAGCACCTAAGTGCACAGATCTCCTGGGAGGTTCTTCCTAGGGTGTGCCATTTCACTACTTGTAATTATAGGGCTCGTAGCTTAATTTCATTTTTCCACCACCCTGAAGGACAGTTCCCAAGGTTCCTAGACAGGCTTTCTAACAAACCCATTTCCAAACAGACACTGCTACAAGTCAAAGGGTAGGAAACCCTGCTAATCAAGCTCAGCAGCTGGTGGTTCACAAGAATTGTTGGAGCCTTGGGGAACCTCCTGGCTTGGGTGCTGCTTGATCCTCTTTGTGCTGGATGCAAGGGTTTGGGTGTCCTCTGTCACAAATTCTGGCAAAACTTTGGTAAGGGCACCAGTGACTAATGGACGTTACCCTGACTGAGGAACAGCCCTACTGGCCTGCATCATGTTATGAGTCTCTTCGGTTTGTTGAAGCTTCGTTTCACTTTTAGCACTGGGCTAAATGAAACATTGCCCCAGCAAAAGTCTACTAGGGTGACATCCCTTTAACCTTTCCCCTCCTTTAGTTCTCTGCGCTACCTGAAAATCTGCTTCAGAACATTCCTCAGCCCTGGGAAAAATAAGGTTTTTAAAAAATTTATTATACTCTATTTACTGAATGAAAATTATTGCATGCTTGTATACATATAGTGCCAGTTCAGGGATATTCATCTGACTCTGGGTTTTCTTAAACACCTAATGAGTAGCAGTAGAGTCACTTCTGGCCACATGTTTGAGTACTTTTTGGTTCACTTGAAACACATATGTTGTGCGCATGGATACAAATATAGATTGCCTATCAGCTGTACACACACACACACACACACACACACACACACACAGAGAGAGAGAGAGAGAGAGAGAGAGAGAGAGAGAGAGAGAGAGAGAGTCTCACTGCTCAAGGCAAGATCCTTCCTTTCTTCTCCTTTAAAAGCAACCAAAACAACCAACAACCATATTTATTTTTCGGATCTGAGAACCATTTCACATGGTCCTCTTCTCTGCATATAAAGAATATTAGCACAGAAAGAAAGCACCCAGAAGAAACCGCTGTGATCAGTTGCACACCTGTCCATCTTACCAGGTCCATTCCCTTGCCTCACTCATTCCATAAGAACAGCATACTGTCCTGTTGTCAGGACAGAGGGAGGCTGAATCAACAAAAGTACCATTAAAGGGAGGTTCCCAAATGACTAAGCAGGAAGGCCTGTCCCCTGGAGCAATGAAGCCACCTGGGGCTGGGTTCCTTATCATTCTGGAAAGGGACAGATGGATAAGGAAGAGGAGCAAAGTCTGCCTGGTGCGCATCATCCTACACAGAGGTCATCTGACCCATGCAACTGTAGCAACAAAAGGAGAATTTACTCTAGAGATTTTTACCAGCATTGTGATGCCAGACTCACTGGTGTGTCCCATGGTACACATCCCAAACTGACCTCATGTATTCCTGCCATTATATCTTGGATTTCTTCTAACCAGTTATATCATGACTTTTTAATACCCGCTCCCTTCAGAGTGTCTTTCAGCATGTATTAAGCTTCTGGCACTCCTCTGGAGGGAAGACGACCAGACTCAGCAGGGTCAGCCACCTACAATGAGGAAGTGTCCTGTCTGGCTTTAAAGAAAAGCCATTTGCTATTGCATGGGTGTGTAAGTATGGATCTGTGAAATGAGAAACCTCTGACATTGCTTCATATGTCCCGTATGCTTTTACTCAGAAGTGTGTCACACGACCTTCAGTGGTGCTTGCTCCCACTGAAGTCGGCACCAGGGAGAGAGGGGGTGCTTTGGCTTTCAGGAAGCCTTTTTGTTCTGGCTTTTGTTTGGTGAATTACTCTCTTCTCATAGTCTACCTCTTCACCAACAAACTTGTGCATAATGGACCTAAAATCACCACCACCATCATCATCAAACTTAAAGAGCCATTTCCCCGTACACATCACCTTTGCAACTCCTCATATTTCTCCAGCAATTTCCTTTGCATATGATCCAAGGTCACATTTTCAACACTGTGAAAAATCAGTTGTATTCTTTAGCATGTGCCCCAGCAACAGTGGTACATAAATAACACAAATGGAAGAGGCTTTAGTGTCGCTCTTCCAAGGACACTTCCATTGACCTTCAAACAATGTATATTTTCCTGTGCAGGAATTATTTCCATGTTGAGAAAATGTAATGGGAGAAACAGTTGTGAGACAATTTTGGGCAACTGGAAGGCAAATGAAGAATCTAGGCACTCCACAGGGTCCCTTTGTGGGTCCACATCATGTCCCAAACCAGGTGCAGACTTGGAGGCTATGGCTACGGGTGGATCAGTTTTAGGTAGCATAAGTGACATGGAAGAAGCTGCAAGACAGATGCGGGAGTTAGATTGATACAGGGCTGTCTTTGTATTGTCAGCTCCTCAGGAGAGAACTGAAGCTCCTGATATGAATAAAGGTGGACACAGGGCATGCAGAGTTCAAACCAAGAACAATATTCCATTTCCTGGAAGAATTCTACAAACTGTTGAGATTTGATCTTCAGGATTTAATGCTGTAATGTGGCAGCTATAATCTATCTAACAACAATGCAAGAATTGTCACCTTTCACAATCAGCCTCCTAGTCGCCAGTTGTCCGCATGTGTCAGCTGGAAAGCTATGAAAAATGGCTTCTGTCTTATTGTAAGCAACGTTTCTATTAACGGTGGATCCACATTCATGTGCCAACCTAGAGGGAAGTAAACTGCCCTATCAGTTTTTAAAGTCTAAGCAAATCAGAGAAAAGTGGGAAAATAGAGAAAGGCCAATATGGCTCACATGCAGAGTGCCTGCTTTGCAGAAGGCTGCAGGTTCAAGCCATGGCATTTCACTGGCGGCAGGACAAGATAGGGAACTCTTGTCCTGCTCAAGACCATGGAGAAATGTGGCCAGTCAGAGAAGGTCATGCTGAGCGGGATGGGCAAGGGTGGCTCAGCATAAATAGATCAACAGCCTCCCTGCACTGGGTAGGCACAGCACTGCTAAGGGGCTGATGACAGCCAGCAAAAAAATGGTGCTGGTTTCATGGCTGGTACGAGCTACTCAGGAGATACATCCCTGAGTGGTCTGGTGGTAGAGACCCTGCGCTTCTTTCACTGTCTGGCAATGCTTTCTGGCAAGAGCCTTGGGCCCCCCCTCCCACTTGACAGAGACTCACGTTGGGCACTGTCACATAAGACTGCCTGGAGCATGCTATTCCTGACAGGGAAATACACAATCTGCACATGGGATCTAATCTCAATGGGAAAGATGTAGAATAAAGAATCCAGCATGGGCACCAGTGTGCTTGCTGGCACCCATCTTGGCATCTGCGCTCCCTGCCCTCTTGGTTTTTATTTTATTTTCTAAATTTGTTTTACTTTTTTTTAATGGGGAGGCTGGCAGGATGAGAAGCAGAGGATCCGCATCCAGCACCGTCTTTATTTCAGTTCCCGAGAGTGCTTTTGTGTTTGGAGCTCAGATCTCTCTTATGCTTAGGTTCTTGGGTTCTTTTAGTCTCACCAGGTTGCCTTCTAGGAAACTAGTTTTTGTGACTGGCCATGTCCAGCAAACAGTCCTTCTGTGAGACCAACTGGAACACTCTCAAAATGTACCACCCACCCAAATTGTTGGTGATTTCTGGTCATTAAGGAAAAAGAAGCAATGGGAAAGGAAAGTTCTCTCCCCCTCACTTAGTCCTGGGAAGAACATGGTTTTCCATGATCGCATTTGCAGTTAAGTTCACTTAACAGCATCATGATTGTGAGTAATATTGTTGGTTACATATTGAACCGAAGGGGAAGATAATCCCTTGTGAACATGTCAGTGTCTAGGAATGTGTCACTGCCATGCGTACCACTGACCTAATCAGTTCCCATGGGAAGGTGCAAGGGGAAAAGAGGAAAGTTGCTACCTTTTCTCTGGGCAAAGCCTGTGTGCCTTTAACGGGGGCATGAAAATTCAATAGATTCAACAAATAGAAAAGATTCAATAGGGTCTTCCTACACTTCTAATGCATTTCTACCATCTGGTCTTCAGAGATGCTTGCAAGCATAAATCATCACAGACCTCAAGTTATCATGAAAGTAAGCTAGCCGAATACAAAATAAATTATGGCCTCTGTCGCTCCACTGGCACAAAACCTGCCCCATTGAATGTTGCTTGGTATACTGCTGTTACAGGCACATGAGACTTATCAAAGCAGAAGGTAGCAACTCTAGCCATGTACTGCTTCAGCCTACAGATGTGGTCAGGCTAAAACTTTCCTCCACCTCACTCCTGTTTCACCTTCACATGTGAAAAGAATCTCATGAACCAAAACAATTGAGCAAGCACCTGTTTTCACAGGTGCTCAAAGGAAATTGGGTGTTGAACTCTGCAACAGATGACAGGTTCTCTCCTGACAGGAGCTGGGAAAAGGAAAAGAGACGGCCAGGTGAGAATGTAACCAAGAAGCACTTGTGCAAGGCCAAAGCATTGGCCTTGGGCCCTATCACTGTAATTCTATGCCATTATATGGGCTGATGATGAAAAAAAGCCATTTGGAATCAGGCTCTACATGTTCTATTGCAACCACGGGCGACTGAAACCATCATTAACATAATAGTACAAGTAATTTGTGGTTTGTTTCATTGGAGGGTGGATATGTCCTATCAGGTTTAATGCTATCAAGCACCTCTTCTCAGTCAGTAGCCTTTTGCTACTGTCCAAACCACCTAATGAGACCTCAAAAAACTCCTGGGGAAGCCAGTTAGTGTTGAAAAAAATTACCTGCTCTCATGAGTCACAGCTGCTGCTCCACCAGGTGCTATTCAAAGGAGCAGAGCTTGCACCACCCTCCAGGTGCTGTATGAGCTCAGCATCACTGACTCAGTAGTGGGACGATTCAGAAGTAAGCTCACAGACGCTGCTTCCCCCAGTCATCCCAATATGACCCATACAAGGAGAACTTTTCAGGCTTCAGTGATCAACACACTGGAAGGATCCTTGGGAACTGATTTTTGTGTGGTGATGTTGAAATTTACTTTTAGTAATCCACAGCTATTTCCTGTTGCCTATGCCCTATTGTGCTATGGGATTAGGTCCTGACAACGTAGCATTAGAAATGGATTTGGGGAAACAACCCAACAGGCATAAAAGACAAAGGCTGCATACAAGTACATTTAGTGGTGTGAGTGTGTAGAGGTAGTGTGGCTGTGCGAGTGAGATAGTTCCCCGCCACCACTCCTCAGCCTGTGCCCAGCCTCTGAATTGAATGCTGATCATCTCTCCTCTCACCCTGCACTCTGTGCCAGCAGTCTGCTCCAGCCTTTTTTGGCTAGTGGGCAAACTTAGATTTCTGAGAAAGTGTCATGGGTGCCATCACAAAATGGCTGCAGGAGGGATGCTGGATCACCCTGTCTTCCAGGGTCAGTTGCAGCCCAATACCCATTTCACAGAAAGGCAAGCCAGTGGGGTTAAAAAATAATTACTAGTTACTTGCCTGAGAAACTGCATATATGGAAGAAGTGGGGTGGGATCTGAGCCCCCAGATACAAAGCTGTTCTTTTGAACACACTCTTCTATCGCTCATTTAGGATCACCACTCCAAACTTTCTCACCCCACATTCCCAGAAAGGGAGTCCATCTTTGTTTATACTGGAACCACACACTCTTTTTCAGGATCACTCTACACGCACGCGCACATGTCCTCAGGATCATCACTCAACTTTCTCTTTCTTTCTGACTTATGCACATGGAACCACCTGTGTCATCCCTTCACAGACTTGCAGCAGGACACTCCTTTCATCCTTTTGGTGCCAGGTTAAAACTTTCTTTTACTCTCTGGCATGTGGCAGTATATGATTGGGCAGTTTAGTTCGGCTGTTTTTTTGTTTTTTTTTTAAATCAGATCCTAGTATGATCACTTTAAACTGTTTTTAAAGTTAAAGGTTTTATATTATGTTTTTTATGTTGTGAACTCCCCTGGCAGCATGGGCAGGAAAGAAAGTTAATAAATGAAGGAAGTAATTCATCCCATATGTCTGTCTGTCTGTCTGTCTGTCTGTCTGTCTGTCTGTCTCGCACACCCTTCCCTTCTCCTCCTCTCCATCCTGCAGTCTGCCCAAGATTTCCCGAGAGCTTTTCTCAGCCTGCAACCATTTCCCTCAGCCCTCCCCAGGTCACCCCCACCCCCCCAGGCCATAGCTCAAACCACCATTCCTCAGTTCCCTCTACTGGCTTCCCTAGACAGCCCAACATCACCCTGCATTCCTCCTCTATTCACCCTGGGATGCCTTGTGGGCTCTTTTCCTGGGGGGAGGCAGGAGGACCCCCCCCCCCGTCTCCCCCCATCTCCCACTGTGTGGATCATCAACCAAGATGATCAGGGTAGCAGGAGGGGAGAGCACATTCTCCTGGGCCTCCTTCCAAGGAGAAGAGCTGCCTTGTCCCTTGCTTGATGAAGCAGCATGGCATGGGTCCCTCAGGGGGATGCCCAGGAGAAGGCAGGCCATCCTCTGCCTGGAACTGCAGGCACTGCTGGGGAGGAAGAGCTAGTCGCTTCAGCCAGCCAGCCAGCAGGAGCTCTGTCCTCATTCCCCCTGGCCCCAGCTGGCACATCAGGCTGGCAGGGAAGAGCAGAGCACTTCAGCTGGCTGCCTGAAGTGTCTTCTCCTTTCCCACCAGCTGCAGCACCAGGAGGGGAAGTGACTCCCAGCAGTTCTGGCTTCTGCTGCCTGCTCAAGCCCCAAGTTGACAACAGCTACCCCAGACGTGGCTTGGGCCTCTGGGGCAACTGCCACTGGAACCCCTCGGTAAGAGCAGCAAGCGTTTGCCAAGTGCTCTGTAGGCTTTTGGGCTTCCCTTGGGTTTGCTGTGTCACCTGGGCTCAAAACCCCACAACATGCCGTGGCTTCTTGGGGTGACTTTGTAACCACAGAAAAGCCCCTGGGGGGCCCTGGGTGCAGATCAGTCACTGCCATGCTGTAACTCGCTGTGTACATCTTAGTGATAATGAAAGGGAAGGAAAGAGAAGCTCTCATGAGTGAAACAGGAGAACCTGGCAAGGCTTTCTATGGATTGCAGGCTTCGAATGGGGGCTGGAAGTGATACTGTGCAGCTGCCATTGGCCACAGGAGTGCAGGTAACACGAGCACAGAGGGTGCAGCCTGATACCCAGATAGATCCTTGGTCCGCCCAGCCCAGCCCAGCCCTGCCAGCAGCGAACGAACGAACGAACGAACGGCAGTGGCTCCCCAGGGCTCCTGCCAGGGGGCTTTCCAGCCCCAGCTTCCGGTGCTGGGGGAAGGGGGCTGAAGTGGGACCGTCAGCATGCCAGGCAGATGCTCAGTCACAGAGCTCCAGCCACTCGCCATGGTGTCTGTTTCCTGTTGATGCCATGCCCTGTCTCAGTTCAAAACATTTTTCCCAAGCTTGTAAAACTGCTGTGGGAATGCCAAAACAAGCCCCCAATATAAGCGGCACTGTTGCAGCAGACACAGACAATTGACCATGGGCATTGACAAGCGCAGGCAGAAACCGGCCAGAAACACCAGCGCACTGCTGGTGCAGTGGCAAGAAACGGCTCTCCGCGATCCTCACGGCAATCTGATCATCTGGGAGGAGGGCCAAGTCCGGCAGCGAAGGGTGTTCCTAAGGCAGCGGCAGGGAACAAGTGGCCCTCCAGATGTTGTTGCTTTGCAAATCTAATATTTGCAAAGCCCTGGCCAATATAGCCAATGCTGGGGAATGCTAGGAAATGCAGCCCAGCAACAGCAGGAGGGTTATTCGTCTCCCATCCCTAGTCTAAAGCCACTCAGTGAGTAGAATTAATCACGGTTAGTCTAGTGGGAAGATCCGGGTTCAGATCTTGACTCAGCCAAAGAGCTCGGTGGGCCAGTCACCTTCTCTCAGACCAAACTACTTCCCAAAGTTGTGAGGAAGATATAATGGCAGGGCAGTGAACCACATACGTCGCTTCGAGCCCCTTGGGGGAAGGTAATATAGAAAGGTAGCAAGTGTGAACCACTGAGCTGAGAGTCAGAGCCAGGACCTCCTGGAACATTGCTCTAAGCCAGTTCAGAAGGGAGTTTTGAGTGTCTGCAAGGGAGGCTGCTGACTCCTGTCTTTATAGGAACTACCATAGTGCTGAACCTCAGTCCCAAAATAGCTTCCCTGCTATTAAGGTCAACCTGCTATATGGTACCACACCTCCATCCTTTTACTTTACCCTTTTTAGCTTCCGTCTCCCCCAAAAATGTCAAAAGAAACCAGTGGTTGTAATTGGGGTAGCCATGTGTCTTACTTTGTAGAGGGCAGTCCCCCATTTGAATGGCTGCCCAAACCAAGTCTGTTTTGAAGACAAAGAACTATCAGAGCAGAGACAAGTACAAGGGCCTTGAACTGGCCCATCAAAGGTTAACACCTGGCTGAACCAGGTCAACGGGCACAGATTCCCCATATGGCATGATGTATTGTATTCCGGTTTGAATTATGGTAATTTGAATTATCCATCCACCCATCAGCTATCTATCTCTCCATGTGTTTCTACATGCACATTTTATTCAGATCTGATTTGGTCCTCTTGTTTGGTGAACTATTTCCCCTTTTTTGGCAATGTGCCCCTGACCACCCTAGTTGTGATCCACCCACCATTCATATGCTGGATGAATTCCTGACTGAAACCAGCAAAGTCTGACATCATGTCTGCTAATGAATGCACCCTGTTTTCCAGGATAATTCTTCCCTCCAATTTTGCCTGTGTACATGAGAAGTGCAGGCTGGGCTGTTGCTACAGTCCGTGGCAACATACAGGTACAGAGACAGGGATTCTTGGCTGAAGTATGACAGGTAGAGCCATTCAGACCTCTTCCATTTTCCAAGCTCCTATACTGAATAGTGCTTCGGTTGCACTCGGCCTGTGCTTCTCAGCCTGGGCCTCCTCTCACTCATGTGGTGCTTGTCTTTGTGGCATGACCTCCTTTGAAGTCATAGGCACAGAAGGCTCTCTTTACCTTAACAGGAATTTGTTCTGTCATCAGTACACAAAAGAGGAAGGAAATAGTTTGCAAGTGACATAACAAGAGCCGCCCATGGCTATGTACACAAGTCGCAGGTGAACAACTTTGTCTTTGTCTTTTGTCAAAGGTGGATAAGCATCTGCAGTGGAAATATTTAATTGGAAACTCCCAACAAATACATTGGAGCAGTGAAAACTGTCTCTTCCCTTCATGTGCCATTAACAGTGGTTACTGTGTCATAAATCAGGTTGATAGCTTCAGATGTGAAAGCAGAAAAATACACAAGAGAGATCAACTTTAATCTCCTGTTGGGAAGGAAGCCAGCCTGGGGAGGCAACTTCAATGCAGTTATTAATAGATAATCTGTTAGTTTTCACACAACACAGAGACACCTGCATATATCATAGCCACAAAAAACTGAAAGGAACGCAACAACCTTCACGTTTAAGAGTCTGCTAGCATTTAAGACAGGGTGGCTGGCTTGTGGTTTTCCAGCTGTTGTTGGACTACAACTCCCATCAACCTTCGCCATTGGCTATGTAGGCTAGGGCTTGTGGGAGTTCTGGGAATAACACCTAGTGGTCCATCCCTGATTTAAGGCATACATATTTAGCTTCACTTATTTTAGAAAGATTTTTAGAAGGTTAGCAACTTTAAAATTTGTTCAGTTTGGGTGCCTGTTCTCTTGTCAGGCTCATACAAGAGGAAGCATGTGGCCATGCCAGCACTGCTCTGTCAAAATTAGTGGGGCTGCAGCTACCAGCAAGGACCAGCCATTTGATTTGATTTGAAGGCGACCACAAAGAGCTACTCGATGAACAAACTTTTCCATGACATAGACCAGAAGATCAGTACAACCAAGGACAACCATGATCGAGACTAAAATCCGGCTTTCCAAAGAGCATTTCTCAATGTTATGAACCCAGTTCTAAATAGGAACTGAAGCATGTTGACATGCACACACCGGGTGTATACACAGCATGCCCTCTTGTTTTAGCCAGATCAAAAACCTGCCCGAGCCTAGCAAGACCGTGGAAAGAACAAAAACAACTATTCAGTCCAAATTTACTGTTGAATATTAGGACGCTGAAACTTTGCAACTGGAAAATGCAGCAAAAACAATCAATGTTCATTTTGCAAGCACCACACACAATTTGCTGACCTTTTGTCACAAGAAGTCACCGTCATATCCTTGCCCATTTGCAGGATTTCATAGAATCCCAGAGCTGGAGGGGGCCCTTGGGGCCGTCTCGTCTAGCCAAATCCCCTGCTTAATGCAGGAAAGCCAGGGCTACAGCATCCCTAAGGAGATGACTGTCCAGCCCCTTCCTGAAGATCTTCAGTGGTGTGGAGCCCACCTGCCCCTCCCCAGTGAGCTGTTTCCATTGCTGACATGTTTTTACTATTGGTATATTTCAACGAAACTCTCACCTCCTGTAACATAAGCTCATTAGATCCAATGGGGTGGCAAATAACAAGTCACACTAAAAGGTGCATGACAAGGCGGAGGACCAGACCTCTCCATATAACCAGACCTTACGGATTTCCAGCTCTCCATGCAATTCCTGCCCCTCTGTGATGAGTTTATGGACTTTTCCGCACAAGTCATTTACTGGGAAATCTCCATTCCCCACTTGCAGCTGCTTATGGGTTCTTTATATGAAGTTGTGCTCCTCCAGTTGGACTTTTGTTATGAAATAGTATTTTCAACAAGGAAAATGTGGTATTATGTTGAGAGCAAAAGAAAACACTTTATCTACATATGAATTTATGGTACTCTGCTATACCACAGTGCCACCCTGAGGTTATGCAGTAGAAAAGCAGGAGAGGGAAGGCACTTTGGGTAGTTCTTGGAACTCATTCTGTGGTGAAAGTGATAGTAGATACAGCAGAATAACAGCCTTCAGTACAAAATCTCTCTAATGTGCCAAAAAGAGCAAAATGGTTTTCTCAGCCCTCCCTTAGATGCGTCCTATGTGGTGCACCTGCCAACTTTGGGTCAAGACTTAATGGGGCCTAAGTTTGCATCCATACATATAAATTAACATGGGAGAATTTTATGTAAATCGCGATACTCTTTTTCACTCTATTTTGGTGATACATGGCCTCTTTTTTGCTGATTTATAGGTGGTCAGCTGACCTGGAACATGTCAGGTAACCTCGTGCAACTGAGCACGTGCAGAGCACCTTTGTATTTTTGAGTAATCAGCACTAGCCCGATAGCATCAAAGTTTAAGGAAGAAATAGCTGCTCCATGTCAGGCTTCGGAAGCTGTGCTTGGAGTACCTCTGCGCCCATCTATGTGAAGCATCCAATGGTGTCATTCCACCAACTCATACAGTGCTAGCCGAGCTGCATGGCATCTTTCTGATGGGCAGGAGCATGATACTTGCACAGCAGTTACGCAAGCATAATGCCCAACAGGTTACACAAATAGTTGTGCAGGCATAATGAGCAAATGTGACTTCCGTTGGATTCTCCTCTTGGGCATCGTTGGAACCTAGTACCTGCCAGTACGACTTCATCCCTGCTAGCAGAATGGCACAGCTGAACACTGCCCTAGGCAAATACTAACCAGTCATTGAAACTAGGGCTTGTGCTAAAAGAGAAGGAAAGGTTTGCATGGCCAGCTGGGTGTTCAGCTGGTCAGACTGCATCAGTCAAATGGCAGTTTCAACTGTACACAACCCCGTGTGCCTATAAGAGTGGTGACCCAGATGCCTGTTTGTTCATTTGTGGCTCCATCGTTCTGCAAGTAAAATGTCAGGGGGAAAAGCTCATTGAAAGGCATGGAGTCCACACAGCAGCCACAACGCTTCTTCAACTTACAATTGCGTTTGATGCTCAGCTGCTAAGTAAGAAAAGCCAAATGAAACTGCCCTCAGCACCTCTCTCCCTCTCAGCACCAGCTAGTAATCACTTGTTCCGTCCAGATGCTTTGCTGGAAGCAGTGTTTATATGGCAAGAAAAGAGAGAAGTAGCTCATATTTAATTAAGCCTTAGGGCCAAAATCTTAGCTTTCATTTCACTCAGCGGTGGGCTGAAAAAGAAATGCTTAATTGCATCCAGGTGCAAGGGAAAAGAGGAATTAAGTGTCCTTATTTTTTTTACTTCTTAAAAAAAAAAAAAAAAAAGCTGGCCAGACATGCTTTTCAGCACAATTGAGAGGGAATTCCCTCCCCCAAAAACTGTTGTAAAAGGTTAATACTTTTCAAGAGCAGGGCAGTGTGGGATATATGCAGCCTTTCTGCTATCTGTCTAGTTATGTAAACATTTAAAAATATGGGGATCATTCCTGGGTTGACATGGCACAATGATTTTGGCAGGGTAGTGGAAACAATAGCCCATGTGTGTGCAATGCACATACACTTTAATTAAAACAGTGATGAATGTCACCTCTCTTGGAGAAATCTTGAATTTCCCACTGGTACAAAGCAATGCTATAGGCAGTGGCTTGAGTAATTTAAGGGAAAAGTAGGATAGCAATGCAATCAACTTATACTAAATAAACAAGCAGGAAATCTTCGCTGCAGCATTATACTAATTTAAGAGGGCCTTCTCCCTTCCCAGGAATGCTAGAGATTACACCAGGTCTAGGGCTCTAGGCAAGCCCCAGCTCCAACTCCAGCTAACAAAGAATGCTCACTGGACTTGCTGTAATCCCAGCAATGATCAGTCCACATCCTGATTCAATTTCTGTTTTTTTTTAAACAGCTGAAATGGGAAAAATGTATTTAACATCATGTGGAGCCATAGCAGATCACCATTCATTGAGCTGGATCATACTTTTGAAATGCACTGAGAATCATACGGCTGATCCATTCATTTCCTTGGAAGCTGACTCTATTCTTGGAAGTGGGGAAAAACTTTTAATCCAATTTTATCGCCTAATTGTCTTTTGTGATAAGGCACTGACTCCTGGATATATTCTGGCACATCCACAAATAATTACACATTATGACGGCTGCACAGCTTCCCTATTAGACTCAGCTGTTGGATTCCTTCCATCAGTCGGCCTACGCTGCTGTCATTTAATTGAAAGCCTTGAGCAATTGCTGTGTGGATCGTCTTCCAAATTCTGAATGTCATGGTTGCTTGAGCTCTAAGTTAGAACTCCTCCTAGGAATTAACCTTTTAAAGAAAGACTCTGTGTTCCACAGCCCTCTTCCTTTCTTTCTTTGAACTTATTCATGAGGCTAGTTCTTGTCTCCTCTCACCTATTTCTAATTTGTTTTCCTTTAGGCTCAGGCCTTGCATGAGTCTTGCCAAATATCCCAGGCCAAAATAACATGGATGTGCCTGAGAAGACAGGTCACAAGTGCTTCTCCAAATTGAACACAATAAATTAACGCAAAAGAACAACACCTCGAGCCAGCCACGGACAAGTCACACATGACGACAACAGGTACACTGGCATCAAAAGAGCTGTCCAAGATGTGCCTCGCAAGGTAGATGAGGAGGTGTGTCATGAGGAGCAGCACTGCGCACAGGCACTGGCCCT
This sequence comes from Varanus komodoensis, assembly GCF_004798865.1. Classification (NCBI taxonomy): domain Eukaryota; kingdom Metazoa; phylum Chordata; class Lepidosauria; order Squamata; family Varanidae; genus Varanus; species Varanus komodoensis. The sequence goes on along the minus strand of NW_025335468.1, from coordinate 9,739,160 downwards.
GACCACATGCAAAGGCAACGATCTGCTAATCTGCATCAGCACAGCCAGCCGTGTACTCAAGAATGGGCAGGGCTACCAAAAAGGGAGAGAAAAGACTAGACTTTATCATGAAGTGACTGTCATATTGACAGTGCTGTTTGTTCATTTCATTTCATTTCACAAGCACAATAATATAAAATCATTAACATGCAAAATAAAAAAGCTAGTTGGAACGGCTAACAGTATACTGGACAGATGCCCACACGCACCTACTGGACTTGATTTACAAAATGACAAAAATGCCCCATCATATGCCACAAACATTTTCCAAACATAACTCTGCAGCTGCAGGGGCTAGACACACAAATAAATATCTTTATAAATAAATGTTTGAAAAATGTGACTGCAAATGTGAAACAAGTGGAGGCAAGATATCATGTCATTTAAGCAGAATTTCAGTAGCTGGCTCAAGTCATCCTCCACTCACTCACTCTGGAGAAGATTATGCGTCTGACAATGAAAACAAATTGTAGAGTAAATGCAATGTGTCCATCATCTCTTTTTTACCATTCACATGGGAATTTAATATTAAAATTATGTTCATTGAATGCATCCAAATATGAAAAATCATGGCAGCAATCCAGCTCTTACTCTCTTTTTTTGAAGAAGTTCTGAGCGCTGAACAGATCATCCCAGTACAGTGACCAGTAAAGTCATATCAGTTCTGCAATATATTTAGGCAACTGTGTTGATGGACACAATGAGTCAATAGTTAGTTCCTTCCTTCCTTCCTTCCTTCCTTCCAGCCAGAAATGACAATGAAGGTACTAAGAAATAGGTCAAAGCTGAAGAATAAGTTCAGTGCTTTAAGTAATCTCATGGCCACAAAATTGAAAACAGATGCTACTAGCACATTCTAAGCCCACAAAATAATGTGATAAAACAACATCTGCTGATAGAAAGGGGGAAGCACTGAGAAGACATGGTTAAAAGCTGTAGGAAATGATCCTCTCATATTTTAAATGAGGTGGCATAAAACCAAAAGGGGCATAAACCCCCCTTTCGCACTCCTTGCACTCCTCCCCATCTTGTCCTTAATGTGGAATGCATGCTATGAGTACACACAAACAAATGGTGCTCTCTTCCCACTGTGGGAGATTGTTTTTCATTGTTTCTGAAACACAATGGGTGTGTGTCTGTTTGAGGTTTCATATAACCAAGCTATTCTGTTCTCAATGTACACATGCAGCTGGAGGGAGAGAAATTTAAAGCAAACAGGATACTGATAGATTGCCTTCTTCACGTTATTGATAAGATCAGCCACCTTTCTGTTTTAGCGTTTGAAAATTAAACAGTTCTCAGGTTTGCATATTTTGTGGAGGAGGAAAAAGAGGTTTGTCTTAGAAAGCCTACATTTTAAAATCCAAACAAAGTGGCTACAAAGAACTTGCTGCACAGCAAAATAAAAGGCATCAGCATTCAGAGATGGGAACCACTGAAAATGTTACAATCCTTTTATATAGCAAAATGAGTCCATGCGCACGTGTGTGTGTGTGTGTGTGTGTGTGTGTGTGAGAGAGAGAGAGAGAGAGAGAGAGAGAGAGAGAGAGAGAGAGAGAGAGAATCTCACAATGAATGTCTATTAATTAGTACTCAACCAATTACACATAAATGAAATTCACTGGCACTTTAGCCTTCACAATTTTTAAATATGATAATTTTCAGTACAGTGTAACAGAAGCAAATTTGAGCTTTAAGCTCATAAGCCAAAAAGATAGTATCATAGGAATTAATTCAGCGGAACCAAGAAATTACTCTTATTATAGTCTGCATCAGATATCTTGGGACTGTTTCACATACAGACTTATCCTAAAGACCTATCTGCAAATATTAAGGACTTTTTGTTTTTGTTAAGCCATATGTATAGTGAGCTAAAGTCAAAAGTTTCACAATAAACCAGTATTTTTTTAAAGTCTTTTTAAAAATCCTCATCATCAAATCCCAAAGACATGGGTGGGAGGTCAAAACAGCTATATTTTAGGGCCATCCAGGCATCTGTATGTGCACAGCATGATCTTTGACCTTTTTTGTTTGAACAGCAAACACCCATGATGTATCAAAAGCTGTGTTTGAAACTCCTTTTACTCTTAAAGCTACTTTTGCCATATGCCATGAGAGACCCCAGTGCTGGAAAAACACAATTCCAAAGCTTCCCCTGGCATAGCAGGCTCTGGTTGCACAGAGTTCTGAATTCTTACTAACAAAGTTTTTTTATATGGTGGTGGTGTGTCCTACTTTACACAGGATAGTCCTCTATTTGAAAATGTACTATATTGGAAGGGATGTCAGAAGACGGTTCTGTCCAGGTCTGGTTTCAGAACAAAGAGGATGACCTTGAAGTTGCCCATGAACAGTTTTCACCTGGAGAGCAGGCTGAGCTGCTACACAGAAACCTGGTCAGTCTTTCCCCACTATGGTGAGAAGCGCGGATTTGCATTAATTTTTTTAAATGACTTCTTCTTATAAAATTCCAACAGAAGAAGAAAGCGAACAAAAGAAAAAGAAAGAAAGTCACTACAAAAATTTAAATACATTGATTGTAATGCATATATATGATATGCACACATACATGTGAAAATACAGGATTCTAAGAACTATGCACAAATTTCAATAGAAACAGATCAAATAGTCAAATAAGTATGTATTTGCAGGCTGAAAGCATTATACAGCCTTCAGTTCCATTACAGGAGATGAGTTATTATCCTCCCAATTTTGTAATGGTCTTTTAGCTATCTGAAGGACATGGGGAATCCATGCATTATTTTGACAATGCATTGACTTCCAGGAAGGAGGCAGATAGTTTAAAATAGCAGGTAAGCCAGTAAGTATTTAGCAGTGTTCCAACACAAAGATTATCTGCATTACTTCCTCATTTTAAACAGAAGCAACTATTTCTTAAAGGGGCACTTGCTGAATAAGTTCCAACCTGAGATTCATAGACATCTTGAATCAAGATACCAAGATTGGTGACCCATAGGTTAGTGAAATGAGACAAACCAGTTCCTTATTCCATCCATGCTTTGCTTATGATCTTGCTTATTTATTCAACGATAAGTATTTATACACATGGCTTATAGGCTGATTTGCCTCAATCGATGCTTTCAAAAGCAAGGGAGATGCTGAAGTTGTAAAAACAGCAGAGCAAAGTTTTTGCCACTTCAGGTCTTGCCATTCAGCCCTAGCTAATAAATCCTACTTCACCCACGAAATAGACAATCACAAACACTAATTATCAGAACACATAAGTGGATCCATACAGGGTAAAAATTGCCCTATCCATCCATGCCCACTACAAAAATAACAACATAAAATGAAGACCTTAGCAATTTTAAAATCTGAATTTTACCATCGCATGAGCAAGTGATTCAAAATGTAGTTGATGTGACCTTATATTCCACATAGAGCTGTAACTGTGGGAGCAGCTCTATCCATTTTAATATGCCTAAAACCTATTGTCATCAATTGAGGTTGGACTGCTGACCTTCAGGCTCCTTCCATTATTCTATGATTTAGAAAGAGATGCCAGACAAGATTTCAAAACTTTCCAGTGTGGAAAAGACCAATATAAGTCAGCAAATAAACCTGATGATTTAAATCAAGAGCCAGAAAAATCAAACACATGTCCTTTAATTGTAAGCTGCATCCTTTTCAAAGATAATCTGGCAGAGAAAAGCCTCCAAAAATTTATAAAACAAAGCATTGATTTGTCGTTGTTGTCGTTGTTGTCATCATCATTATTTTGGCCAGGTATAGACAGAGGAATCCCACATAAAACACAATCAATTCAGGATGTAGTATTCACCTTTAGTGTATTTACCGTGCTCCACAAATTCAGTTTTTAAAATATCTATATATCTAAATCCCAAAAGATCTTGTTAATCAATTTATTCAGATCATTTGAGATATGCCTTTGGAAATAAGTATACTCAAATGGGTAATACCAGACAATGTGAAATGGCTAATCAGCTAATACACTATTACATATAGTATTTCCAAGTGATATCAGTTCTGATTTTGATCAATTAATTGAATAGCCAGACAAATTAAAAGCATTAATCAAATGCATGAGAGCTGGAATTCCAAGACAGATAATAAAAAGATCATGAATATAAAGAATAATTTTAAATTCTAAACACTCATGCAGAAAATGCTTCTATTCTGTGCAATGTAAATACTCCTATTCTGTGTAATGGCACAGGCCAGAGGTTCCAAATATAAATTAAATATAAAGGAGAAAAGGGGTATCCCTGCCTGGTACTTCTCTTAAATGTAAATAAAACTGGGAAGAGACTATTGGCCACAGCCCTACAGAACTGTTTATCTGCTTACCATTTGAAGGATTCCGCAGTAAGACATCAGGTATCCAGCCTGTGCTGCCTCCAAACCAAAGAAATCAATGGAGATGATAGCAAACATGATCAGGAACACACCTAAGATTAAAAAAGATAAATTTTCTTAGGTGAACCAGGTATCTTTTTGTTGTTGTCGTTAAATGTGTTGGGCAACAAGTCTTGTTCCCCCTTATTCTTAAGTAATCTAAAATATGGAATTGTTAGAACTTTGTACCTGCACAGAGCGATTGTTCTCAAATACAGGAGAATGTTTATATTTGCTCACTTCCATGCGTTCCCCTCTGTAACCATTAAGTGGTGGATTTAACAAGATCCGTATTAACAAATAGCTGTGACTGGACAGAACCAGCGTAATAGAGTTTGTTGATCTTGTCCTTCTGTACTGTAACTTGTACGGGGACTGCAGAGAGAGGCTGATTCTCCCGTGCTAGGAACTCTCCTGGGATGATCATCTGAAGATATGCTTATGTTCTGTTTAAGAGATGATTTATCCTATACCACTGGGAAAGTCACAAACTTCTTTTTTAAATTGCCATGCAAAATAGGAAAAAATTGGCTGGACCTGAAAAAGCCTGTTTTATTTTACTGCATTTGTTTGTCAGTATCACAACTCTAATTGATCTTTGACCATAATATAAAAATCACTCCGTCCATTCATTTCCCATGCTGACACCTTTCCCAGCCCACTGACTAGAGGCACCAAGAAATGAGCCTGGGGCTTCCCCGTACAAACACACCTTCCGCTGTGAACATGCTGCATTTGCAAGCCCTAAAGACACACGTGAGGAAGACGTGACATTCTCTGGAAATGCTCACAAATTCAAGAGCATGTGTTCACATTCAAACGTTTATTAAAAATTAACAAATGTGCATTTTGAATATTATGCATTTTCACTTTTTGATTTATTGGGGAAATTGTACACTTGTGGATAAGACACCTGGTCATTTGAAAAACTGTCTGGGGCACAAGCGCAATATGGCAGCAATGGGTGGCATGGACCAAGATAAGTAAGTTGCCCAAAGACTAAGCAAGGCAGAGGTGGAGTCTGAATCTCCAAACACTAAATAATTCCTTTGGACTCTTAGTTTTCAACCCCAATAGATGCCTATTTCAGAGCTGCCAATAGGAAACTGTCCATTTGTGTTTAAAAGGAAGAAGAGGTTGGGCAGCTTGGAGAGCTCAAAGGAAAGTGTTGGTGGGGGGGCATCGGTGCACATAGGCACATGTCACTTACCCTTGCTCTATTTCCTCCAAATCCATTTGAAGCCCCCCATTTTTCTCACTGTCTGCATATACCTTGAACATGCAGAAAAATAAATCCTACTTATCTTCTTGCGCAGCTAACCTGTGGATTTAAGAAGTCACCACTTTCAAACCCTGCCTATGGCACCGGAGAAGGTCACACAAGTCATGTGTGGACAGTGCTGATTCACATTTCCTCTGAAGCAACTTCCACCAAGGCCACTGTGCACCAGACTGCAACCTTTTGTGTTCAGCAGGTTCATGCTTTCTAATATGAGTTAGAAAGGATGTCACCAGCGAGAGAGGTCTGTGTCTGTGTTTACAGTGCATCCTTTCTTAGAATATAAATAAAGGCGACACACTTAATTTGGTCTCCGCAGATGTGCCCATTACTAAAAATAATGATATGTGTGGAGCAGTGAGATGAGAACGCATGAGAACATTTATTGGAAGATTATCCCTCCTCCAGCACTGAGGTATGAATGAGTGGATCACAGCCAAATTACTTCAGGCTGTCATCTCATCCAGTCTCAGCAGGATGGATCAGCACTTGCAGTGGGGATAGGCACGTTCAGAAGAAGGGTAGTGCTTGACAGCATAATCCTATTCAGATGCAAGTTCCATTGAATTCAACGGGGCTTACTGGCTAGTAAATGCTTTAAGGACTGCAGCTTGAAGAAGTAAGAAGGGAGGGGGTTAAAACAGAAATTACTATGCTTAGGATTCCCCAGGTCTTTTCCCTGTAGGCTGGCTCTACATTCACACAGGAATGGTATATGGGTAGGTAATGCCCATGAGGGTGGAGGCTGAAAAGCCCAAACTGTAATTCTGGAGGTAGCTTTGGACATTCCCAAAGTGGCTGCATCTTGACCTGGGTATTTAGATGATCTGGCCATGAACTGCATCAAAGAGTGCAACACTAGGCATATAGCATTGGCAGCTAAATAAATACATTCTCCCTGAGCCGGAAACTCAACAGCCTCCAGCAACCAATGAAAAACAATTGTATCTGCCTGGAGATCTTATCTTTTAAAATGTCACAGCACTCACCTGTAGGAAGTAAAGAAAGGACCTTGATTAGAAAAATATCCATAACTCCCGGAAGTTTCATTAAGCGAATGATTTCTTTGAAACTAAATACACTGCTGGACTGGGACAAGCCTAGAAAAATAGACAGGAGATTAGTTACATTCTGAAGTCTTGCATGGGCTCCTGAAAGTAAAAATAGAGTAAAACATTCTCTAACTAGAATTCTTTTTCTACAGGGCTGGATTTTGCTCTCTTCTTTCCTGAAGAGGTTTCCCTCTCACTCTGAAGCAAGGAGAAGAGTGCACAGAATATGGCACAGGACTTAGTAACTCCGCAATACATGTGCAGGATGCGTATACGCCCAATGGCACAATCCTGTGCAAGTGCACTCATGCTGCTTCCAGGGGAGGCTTTGATCGTGCCATTTGCCTGCTCCGTTCTATTCATTCCTTCCACCTTTTCCCTCACTACAGAAAAAGATGGAATTGTTCCACAGCACCTGCTTGGTAGCATGAAGCAGAAAGCCTTCCCTTCTTTTCTGCTGCAATCCCCCCACAATCCCCCCACGCCTATAATTAATGTTGGGAAGGAGCATAGCCAGTGTGGTGGGGTGGTGAGAGTGCTGCACTGGGGACCCAGGAGATCTAGGTTCTGGACCCACTTGAAGCTCACTGGGTGATTCTGGGCCAGTCACAGACACTCAAGCCCAATCTACCTCACAGGGTTGTTGTGAGGATAAAATGGAGCTATGGAAGCTGCCTTAGGTTCCTCACAAGATGAAAAAAGGTGGGATATAAATCCATTGTGAAACAGCAGCAGCAGCAGCAGTTTGGCCCTGATGCGTTCAGTATGGCTAACTTCCAAGTGATGTCTAAATTATGAAATATCGGCTTTTTAGTGAAGTATTGCTATTATTATGCACTTCCTTTTTGCTGTTGAAAGTGGTCTAGAACATTTTAAATGAAAAGGCAGGGCATATATGAATGTCTGAATACATAAATATAGTTGTGCTCTGAAATCCCCCACTCCCAGCTTCCATCTCCATTCCCGAATGCTTGCTGATTTAGCTTCCAAATATTCCAAGCTCAAGAGAATGTGAATTCTTGTGGGGAGGGGGAAGGGGAGGGACCGACAAACACTGAACAGTTAGCAGGGATCCCTGGAATGCATCTGCTCCCCTCCCCCCTCTTCCTCTCTACATAACTTCTGAGAGAATCTTTATCTTCCATTCTTCCTTACTTATGTCCCTTCCATTGTGCTATATCCAAGTCTACAAGCCAGATTTCAAATTCCAGGGGTGGGGGGTCATGCCCAAATTTCACATAACAACAAAGAGGGTGGCTGTTAATTTTAGGACATAAGTAGCTGCCAGCCCACACACGGGTATGGAAAAGGAACAAGCTGTGGCATTTTATGGGAGTTCTGGACGGGAGCCCATGTGGCAGGCAGGCATGTGGGCCCACATTCCTGCTGGCTTCTCTAGTGCTATGCTGTGCATCGTCTCTCCCATTTAGTAGATTGGAGCCAAAAAGCAAAACTCACTAAGACATCAGGTGGCTTGATGTTACCTCCTACTCTGCATGTTGGTACCACTGCTTTAGGATTTTCTGTGAGAACTTTAACCTTCCCATTTGCTTTTGTCAAGGATTCGCTTAGGGCTTTGCCACAGCAGAGTGTAACTTCCTCGATTTCAGTGTCTGGGAGATACTCCGAAGAGCCAGTAGTGGGCTAGACATGATGGACTGTTTGCTCTTTAGGCTTCCCAAGGGAGCCCTTGCATTCTTTCTTTCCCCAGAATGTGCCTCAGTAACCTGAGCTCTTAACTTGAGGCGTTGGTTTAACTCAACCAACTCTGGATGTTCTTTATCCTTTACTTTCTGAAGCTGGAACAAGTGGCACGAACGCCCTGCCGTCACTGAGAAAATTCTTGCTGCAATAGTTCACCTGAGGAGTAAGTCAGCGTAGCTTGAAAATTTTCGGTGAGCACTGAGACTGCTGACTTGGCCTGATAAAGAGTGGAGTCACTCTGGGTCTTGTTATAATGGGTAGGCAGGGCTCCCTGAGGTTGATTCGCCTCAGTTCCACGGCAGTAGATCCGTGTTAACGGCTGAGCTCCTTCTGCGAGCCTGTCCACCAGCAGGGACACTGCCAAGAGCCCCCTGCCAAAAGCCTCCTCTTCACCATTTCCAGCTGGCTTGCTCACCTGCCCCTTGTTCCTGCCCACACCATGGCAGTGCTGGGAGAAGTGGCAGATGCCACGGCCTACTAACACACTGCAAGGCCTACTTGTGCTACCTGTCAGGGCCAAGCGAGTGGTAGCAATGATGAGAAAGGAGATGAGGGGTCAGTGCAGCTGGTGGCAATGGGAGACAAGCTAACTGGGAGAGGGGAGCCCAGTGACAGTGTTGTCCCCAAGAGCCTTCACCAACCTGGAGCTGGCACTGGACTGTACTCAACCAAAGCCCCACTGATTAAGTCCTAGTCTACTACCCAAATGCAGGATCAACTTGAAAAGGAAATACATACTGGAACAACTAATGCTGGAAGGGTCCTTCCCATTTGGCCCACAACCCAAATTTCTTTTTGTTCACCCTTTCAAGTCCTCCAGTCCCCCTGAAAGGCTGGCAATGGGGAGCACTCAACTCTGTTGGGGAGTGTTTCCTTTCAACGGTGCCTTTGTCTGGGCAGGAATCATGATGAAGGCCATTAAAGCACACGTCAGACACCCCGTTAATGCGACATAGCAAGGACACTGGATGCTGTAAACAGAAGAAAAGGGAAAACGTATTATGGAAATTTACCCATGGGCTTCATGAAGTCCTTTCTTGCTGAGGCCAAGAGAGGTTTTGTGCATGACATTTGTTAATTTAAAGTATTTATCATAGGATAGTAGCCATGAGATTTACTGGCCTTCACAGGCATTTAAAGTTGCACTCCATATCATACTTACCCAATGGGACTTCTGAGTCAAAATGTATAGAAACATAGAAACAGAGAGAGTCAGAAGGGGTCTCCCGGACCATCTAGTCTGACCCTAGCTCCAGCCAGCTTTACTCATGACATTCCTATAGGATCATGCTATAAATTATGGTTCTCTAGGTCCCAACCCCAGCCTTGCAAAATGAAAGGTACCTCTTGACCACTGAAATCACATCCCAGCTTCATACATGATTAAGGCTGGATTTTTGTTTACCTGAGAGTAAGCCTCACTGAAGACAACTGTGCTTACTTCTAAGTAGGCATGTATAGGATGTCAGTTTTCTTGACAAACAGTTCTCTGTTTTGGTAATAGTAAAGCACACACATGACCTTCTCATAATGGGCTGCTCCATTGCTGATGAAAAGGTCAGCAAAGAATCAAAACTATGTTTGCATTTTATATTGAATGGATCAGTGCAAAGCAAACTATGGATTGGCAAACAAGAACAATAGGAGGGAGGAAGTTCAAGTCTTCATAGCTTTATTCTGCCACTCAAAGGGGGCACAATGACCAAGCCTTACTTAGAAGGCCTTGGGAAACCATTCCTCATGTCATGCCTACAAATCCTCATTATCTTGACAGACAAATGATGTGCTGTGCCTTTTATTCACTCTGTTGCCATTCTCCTTACAATGCCAACATTAAAACCACATAAAGTCTCACGTATAGAGTAAGGCTTTCTGTTGCTATTTCTCTATTTCTCGGGACTTGCATACACTGATTGCTTCAGACAACACAATAACTCACCCCCAGGGGCTGAGCATGAATTCTGCGAATTGTCATTGAATATGGTTGTTTCTGAAATGTAGATTATGATGTTGCCTGAATCCAGCCGGGAACAACACATCAGGAAAACGATTGATGTGTTGTTCAGCTGTAAACTATGGGTTGTTCATCATGGTTTGTCACCTTGGCTGGGTTCAGATAACACAATAATCTAAGTTTCAACAACAACCCGCATTCAATCCTTGAGAGTAGATAACTGTTTTGTCTGAATGTTTCTGTTGATGTAACCCTGTAGGGCAATTTGCTTTGGTGAGTGAAAGAAGAAAATTACATTGATCGCTTATATTTACAATAAGTGCGTTCGCACCTCATGTTAACCCACTCTGGCTCTAAGCCACCAAGGGTTGTTTGGTGTGCAATCAACCCACAATGAGCCCAATGAATGATTGAATTGTTGCCCCCTCTCTCTCCAACTCCTTCCCACCTTAGTCCACCCACAGGGTATCCCAAAATACACTCCCTGCTCCACATGGTAATCACAAGCTCAGTGTAGCTTCCCCCCTTCCCCCAGTTTTTTCTGCCTTGGAGATTGTAAAAGGGGCTTGACAGCTAGCTTTTTCAGTCCCTGTTTTGACAGCCACTAAGAGCTCTTTCAAAGGATCTCAGCAGTCCCTTAGGCTGTCCATGGTTGTCAGAACTTCTTTTTAAAAATGCACTAAAAAGCACTTCAAAAAACCCAGCAGTGCTTAGCAATTGCAAATTTTCACAGTTGCACGTGTGTGGGGCTGGGATGATGCCAAAGTGCAGACATTAGACACTGCCTGTAAGAGGCTCCAAATTGTTATTTTGCCCATTTGGTTTCTCTGCCAAACAGCTGCCGAAAGATAAGATGTCAAGAGAACCCAAAGGTGCAAGAGATCTTTGCATGTGGAAAGTGAGTGGGGTTTTATACCATCCTTGCCACAAGATCCTCACAGCCGCCCCTTCCCTCGCTAGTGCTCATTTTGCACTTTCCCCCTGAGCCTGCTGGTACTGGGGAAGGTGCAATGTGAATCCTTCTTTTCCTTGGTTAAAGAACTTTTATGTCATGTAATGTTAGGTTATTTCATTTTTATACCGTCCAATAGCCCAAAGGCTCTCTGGATGGTCGACAAAGTGAAAAATCAGAGAGCATATCATGATAAAAAAACCCCACTAAAACAGCCAATTCAACGACACTGACACTGACTTGCAACAGCTCTCTGGGGTCTCTGGAAGAAATCTTTCCAGCTCTACCTGGGTCTGCCAGAGATCAAAGCTGGGATCTTCTGTAGTCAAAGCAGGTGCTCTGCTGAGCTACAGCTCCTTCCCTGAATCTGTAGAGAAAGTGGCTAGAACGTTTCCCCTTCTCTCATAAATCAGGATCATTGCATGAACTGACTGGCAGAAGATTCAGAACAGATAAAAGGAAGCATTTCATACAGGGAATAAACAATGGCATTCACTACCAAGAGATGCAGTGATGGCTCCCAATGTGGATGGGTTAAAAGGCAATTGGACATGAAGGAGAAGGCTCTCCACGGCTACTTGTCCTGATGACTCTATGCAACCTCCAGCATCAGAGACTGTGTGCATGTGCAGACCACTCTCTGGGTGTGAGGGAGGGTGTTTTTGCATTGGTGTCCCCCTTGTGGCTTGCCCATCAGCATCTGGTTGGCCACAGCAGGGACAGAATGCTGGATGAGATGAACCATTGGTCTGATCCAGTGTAGCTCTTATGTTTTTAGTTTAAAAGCAGTTAAAGGGAGAGTAAGAGGGAAAGAGAGAGAACAGATCCCCTTACACATTTTGCAAAACATTTCTTTTATATTTATCCATATATGATTGATTAGTTTCCTAGCTATGGTATACTTCTGTCAGTCAGAGAACAAAAAATTCTGTGACTGGCAAAATAGTGAAGCTATCATCTTTTCATAGAAAACTCACATGATGTAATTCAAGAAAGAGTTATTTGAAAAGCATCAGCATGCTTTACCATGCTATTTGTGGCTAAAATGCCAAAACAGCTCAGGTTTCTCCTTGTATATAACTGAAGAACTTCAAAGAACTGTCTAAGCACTGCTGGAGCTGGCAATCTGAACAATCAGAATGCATATCTAATTATATGATAATTTGCTATCCTCCAAAAACAGCTTCAAGCTAATAGAGGCATTTCAACATATTGCAATTTTCTGAGTTAATCATGATCCCTTGTTATCTTAAACCTCAACATTAAGTTATTTACTCCCAACATTTTCAGATCTAAGCAAGAGATGTTATCAAAGTTAGCACCCAACTTAACTTTCTTTTGCATGATCAAAAATAGAATGAGGTTCTATGGTAGATAGTTATTATTCTAGGTTGCAACTTTCAAATGTGTTTTGTTCAATGGGTTTGATTCCTGGGATCAAGTATAAAAGAAGTTGGGAAAAATAATAGAAATAGAAGTTGGACACTGATGAAGTCTCAAAGCTCTCCCACGTTGTTATAGTTTGCAAGCGCATGGACCTGCAGGCTTGCAGAAATGCTCACAGGTGGTTTTCATCATGCAGTTACATTTTCAAGGTACCTCAAGGATGATGCATTTTAAGGAAGTAACAGGTTACCAACTTGTCATTTTCTATACCATGCTTTATCCTTTAAAACATCTGTGTGTCTGTGTTTCTCTTTGTGTGGTACAGAATCAAACACCCTGAACTTAGAATGTTGCAGAAAAAAAGTCCAGCATCAGCCTCAGAACAGTGGATTTAGAACATTATGGATCTACACTTTTGCAAGCAAATTTGAGCTGGATTAATTTGCTTTGCTTTGCCTCCCAATATAATTTCAATCTGCTTAATGCACATCATGCCTGGGTGAGGGAAGGTGGTGACGGAAGCGTTTTGGTTACGGAATCCCATTCCACCTTCCCCCATCCCCATAAAGACAAGTTTGGAGTAGAGATGGAGGTCCTCTGATTCAGACAGGAGAGGTGTGCTCTGCTTCTGTCTACCACAGCTTCATACAGACGGAACTAGAACTGGCTAACCTGTCCTGTGGAGAAGCAAAAATAGAAATACAAACAACTTGACTGGGGCTTCCCCCCCCCTCTTCCCCCTTAATTTATTTTGGATGTTTAGGAGTTTGCTGGTAAATTCCTGTATGTGTTGACACTGACATTCCATCCACTCAGATATAGAGATTAAAAGGGCCTCATGTTGACACATATTTTGCTGTGTATATTTAGGGAAAGTTAATATTGACTGCCTTCAAAGCTTCCTAAGTCACCAGGTACAGTTTTCAAACCACTGGTAGATTCCATTCTCCGTTTGCTTTGCAAGACAACCAACCACGATGACTGATGATTGTGTTTGCAGTCTTATGATGATTGCTCTGGAAATTATGTGGGTAAAGGCAGAAAAGCCTTAAGTACAATAGAACTGAATACGGGCATACCAAAGTGTCTCTTTATGTTTGCATACTTGGCACTTTGCCTCGCCATCTAAGGGTGTGAAATTCGTCCTGGCATGCTCTTCCCAGGAGAGTGTGGGAGCAATTCACTTGGTCTCTTGCAAACATTCCAGAATAGAGATAAGGATCAGAATGGTGTGATTGCATCCATATTAAAAATGCACAAGAGGAGCAAAAACCTGATTTACTTTTAATCCAATTTAGAATTGCCTCTCTGCTGGTCAGTGTTTATATGCTTTGTAAATGGTGTACAACAGACACAGGGACTCTCTGGCCCACAGGTGCTCTTCCACAAACGTTGGCTTCCTTCCCAGGCCTGACACCCTCTTCCAGCACACGCACATGTGCACTCACACACACTTTTCTCCAATGTGCAGCTGCTATGCAATCCATTCATGCTCATTTCTGAGCAGTGGAGGCAAGACTTGTTCTGTTGACTTAGCAGTGGGCTTGAAGTCAGAAGGGATCACAGGGTGGTGCCACCCACTCTGGTTCTGGCTATGCCTTTCCACCTTTAGCCCTACTCACACTCGGAATGCAGCCCCTGAGAACCACCATACAGGAATTTGGCCTTTCCACTGGAAAAGGCTCCCACGCTGCTGTAGAAGGACTCAACCTGAAGTGTGAGCTCCAGGCCATCAGAAGGTAGGGAGTGTTGGAAACGAAGCGCACAATGACTCTGTGTAAGCCATGGTGCTGGACCTCTTTCGGGCCAAGGACCAAATCCCATTTCTCTCTTAGGGAATGAATTTGATTGGTGGGCTGAAGCAACCCATACGAGGCCAAACGTATGCACAAAATACCAGCATATTTTAAAATTTCTACTGATAGTAGCTAAGCCTTAGGAGAAGTGTTTATACTTTTTAGAACTGGGGTGGGGGGAAGCACAGAAACTGGGAAACTAACAGATAGTTGGTGGTTGGAGGAGACGTGGTGAGGCCAGGAGAAGGTGGCAATGGCCTTGGAGGAACCATAGAGAGCCAGACTGGGAGCCCAGATGGGTTGCTTTTGGCCACCAAGCCTGAGGTTCTGCACCCCTGATGTAAAAGACAATCTCCTGAAAGAAAAGTTCTAAGTAGCCCATGTAGTTTAACCGTGCCATAAAGGTAGCTCATCAAACACACAGAAGCCTGGACCATAAGTCTGTTACCAGGAAGCTAAATGGTAGAACTTGCTTGATGCAACCCTTGCCAATCTACACTGAATGACATAAAGATCTACTAGTAGCTCTCCATCTGCCTTCTGTCCAGCCTCGATTTGCAAACAGCAGAACATACATGAGTAGATTATTTAGGCCTTTGTGCTCCTAAGTGCAAGTGTAATTAATTTCTATACTGCTCAATAGCAAAAGGTTTCTGAGTAGTTTGCAACAGCAGATTAAAAATGCAATATAAAATGCACCGTATTCAAACATCATTAAAATCATACAAAATATTAAAACCATATTTGAAAGAGATACACAGATACAATAACTTAAAGAGAATTTTAAGACCTGTGCAGCAACTAGCAAGCCCTTGTAAGCTAATCGAATGCCCTGCAGTAGAGGACAGCTTTACCTGGTGCCAAAATGATTCTAAGGTTGGCATCAGGCAGGCCTCGGTGGGAAGCTCATTCCAGCTGAAAAGGCCCTTCTCTTCCCTTGGTGGTGGCAGTTGAAGGCAGCTCCCAGAAACTGATTGTGGTGTTCAGGTAGATAGCGGCTGGGAGAGGAGTTCCATCAGGTATCATGGTCCCAAGCTGTGTGGTGCTTTATAGGCTAAAAGCAGCACTTAAATTGGGCTCAGGAGTGTACGAGTGGGTTCAGCCAGTGCAGGAGGACCAGAGTTAGTGATGTTCAGGCCACCTGGTTCCTGTTATTAGAATGGCTGTTGCATTTTATACAAACTGCTGCTTCCAAACATCCTTCAAGGGCAGCCCCATGTCAAGTACATTGCAGTAGTCTAGTCTGAGATTACTAGAGCATAAATCACTGATAGCACACTATTTCTGTCCAGATAGCGGCACAGATGCTGAAGATGAAAAGGTGAGAGAGAGAGTTATGTGGAAGCCTGATTGTAGGGATAGCAAATATTGCTTAAAAGACAATTACCATTCCTGTAGAATTAATATACATACTTCTGGGTCTGGCTTTAACTAGAGATTAGGATTCTGGAAACAGGATAGGATTTAATCAAAGCTGACTAAACAAAGCTAAAGGACCGTCTTCCTGGTCTTCAAAACAAGCATGGAGGAATGGCAGGATGACATTTCTGCTACTCTTTTGTAATACTGGAGCAAGGAAAAAAAATGGGGGAGGAGCAGTTTCAGAGTTTAATCTGGCTAATCAGTGGCTTTAATTACTAGAGAGCAAGAATCTGGAATGCTACAAATCAACAATGCAGTGTCTGCAGGTACTACAGAAACCCTCTAGGCACCTGCCAAGTCCCCTGCCATTACCAATCACATTTAAAAAAAAAAAAAGGTTGAAAACATTTTTTGAAATCTTTGGCAGCTGCAAAGCTGATCTATGACCTGCAGCTGTCCTGCCTGCTTCCTTTCTTTTCCCTGTTACATTTCAGGAGCCCATGTGGGCCCAGAATTTACTTCCAAGAAGAAAGGAAGAGGGTAGGGTAGCAGCAGGCCAGTAAATGCCTTTCCCACACAGTCCAGTTAGGGAGGGAAGCAGGTGTGTTTTGCTGTGTTCGTTGTTTCATCTGTGCGGGAGTGTTGCTCACTGGTTAAATGCTTAACCTGTGTAATTTTGGCCACATGGTTTGAGGGTGAGTAGTTTTCAGGTGCATTTTCTGGGTTTGCTTTTTACAGGGTATTTCTTTCTGTGCTCTTTTTATGAAATGAGTGGCTGTATGCGCACAGATATTTGATTTGGCATTTGGGGCTCACACACCACCTCTGCCTTACATTTTACTTTTTGGGGAAGTCCCTGTCCTATGTGACTCGGGACGATGCTACAGCAGTCGTTTCGGGGCTAGGCACCGTCTTGTAGCAGTGCCCTGACAATATTCAGATTTCCATATGAACCCATAAATCAACAGTACTGGAGACTCTGGTAAAAATAACAAGCTATACTTCAGAACCCAATATGTTTAAAGAATTTGCAGAATATTTTGGTCCAGAAGAGTGAAAGCCAAAGCATGACAAATCCATGGCAAAAACAATACTGTCCTTTCGAGCCTCTATAGAGAGCAGCAGTGGGCTTTATTAAAGACTGGGGAAGGTGACCATTTTCTCTTAAATATCTACCGTTGCAGGAGAATGCCCCCCCCCCCCCACACACACACCTTTCGTCCTGGATTATCCAGGACTGCCCTGCTCGATGCATGAGCAGAAACTTCCAACAGCATCTTTCCCCATAACACCCTGTCCCTCACCTACTGCTAGTCAATCTGTTGGTGTATTCAGCCAGCTAAGTGACATTTTGTTTATGTACAGCTTGGGTGGGATCCTGTCTCATAACAGACTGCCATCTCTAAAGCCCTCTCCAAAGATAAACTCTGTTAGACAGCGGATAAACTCCGTGAGACTGAGTCATAACCATTTTGCCAAAAGCTGGCTGTAATGCGTAAAGATGCAAAACAAGCAGGTGTTGACTTTAGTGGAACTGGCCTTAAGCAGTCACGGATCACCCATTTCATCTTGTATATAAACCAGGAGCCTACCACAGCCTGCCATAAACATTCACATTGCAAAATGCGCTTTGCGCTCTGCAGCCGCCCATCGTGCATCACGGGGCTGACACAAAGCTACCTAATGTGGCTTTCCCAGAGGTCTCAGACTGACTCAGACGCACAACTGACAGCTGCCTTTGCATAGTAGTCACCGGACAGACACAAAGTAAGAGCCATTGCTGGACGAGATGCTTCATTTTCTACCCGGTACAAAGCCACATCCACAATGCTTGAGGATGAGAGTACGTCTTTAAACGGAAAACTGTCTTTATTTAATGAAAGAGTCACGACATCATAATGATGAAGAAAACATGTGTGTAGAAGACTTTAGGGAGGAAGTGGTTAGAGATGGATGATCTAGCAGAGGAAGAGGAACCCTGGGGCCCTCCAAGTGTCTTGGCCTATCACTGCCATAATTTCTGAGCATCGGCCACGTGGTCTGAGACTCGCAGACTGCTCAAAACATCAGGAAGGAACCCGGTTGCCTGCTCATGGTCTATCTGAAACTGCCCTGGTTAACTATAAGATTATTTGCTAGAGGAAACTATTTCTTTTTGCTTTCTGTTCTCAACATAAATTACAAACAGAAAATGCCCCATTTGCCCTGAAAGTTTTATTCTCTCAGTCTTCCTGAGCTGACTGTCATCTTGCTTTCCTTGAATCAGGGGTACCAAATCCCTCTTGATGCTCCCTCTGGTTCAGACACAATGATGTGAGGTAGAAGTGTTTCCAGTGTCTCCTTTTTCCCCTGAGGAAAAATGTCTGTTTCATAAATTCATTAGTAAAAAACACACGGATGCCAGCTGCAAATAAAATATTCGCTCAGCAGTTTCAAAGCTGTCATACATATTTTTCTGCATACATATATACCATTGAAATATACATATCTCTCAGACTGAAATGAAACTTAAAAACTAGTGAAAGCCAACTAAATGAATGGTCACTAATAGATAATTTACATTTCTTTGAGTTGCTAAAATTAGTTAGAGTGACACCAGTTTTCAGTATCTGTTTTTGCAAACACTTAATTTTGCGGGGGGGGGGGGTACAAACATTCCAACAAAATGCCACATAATGTAACATTTAAGGGTGCAACCTGTGATGCTTGTAAGCTTCTGAACTTGGAAGCTATGAGCATCCTCAGCAAAGCAAGGGAAGTGACTAAGGTTCTCTCTGCCTCCCTGCTCTACCCACCATGCAAGTCACCTAAACAGCCAGATTCGGTCACCGAGTTGTACCATATCAGATGGGAGAAAGGAGCCTAGAGCACTGCCAAGATTCCCCCCTTCCAACCTGAGAGAAGCAGCTGGCGAGGTTCTTTCTGCACCAGCTCTGATGGGGTCTGATTGTGGGTTCTCAGTTCTGAGGGCGGAGTGTTCTATTCAACCTCAGAATGGGCAATCCAAAGAATCCTACCGCCCCCCAGTGCTGCACAGGGACCATAGGATTGCTCTCTAAATCACATTAACTATACTTTGTTTTCCCCCTCCCTCTTAAATATTTCAGGTAAGATGTGCAGTTTGGGAGTGCGCCTCGACCCAGAGCTGTCTCTGGAGTCTCAGGTAGCAGCAGTGGCGAGAAGCGCTTTCCTTCAGCTTCGGCTGATCCACCAACTGTGTCCTTACCTAGATGAGCACTGCCTGGCAACAGTGTCCCATGCTCTGCTAACTTCCCGACTGAACTATTGCAAAGCACTCTACATGGGGCTGCCCTCGAAGATGGTCTGAATACTTCAGTTGGTTCAGAATAGGACAGCCAGGATGTTAACGGGAACCAGCAAGGATCTGCATATAATGCCGGTCCTCTGTCATTTACACTAGCTTCCAATTGAAGTCCGGGCCTAATTTAAGGTGCTGGTGATGACCTATAAAGCCCCCAAAAGCTTGGGTCCTGGATACCTGAAGGAGCACCACCTTCCCGATGTGCTCTCCCACTCTTTGAGATTTGAAGTGAAGGTCCTGCTTTGGGAGCTCTCCTTGAAGGAGATCAGGAGGGTGGCTACCCAGAAAAGGGCCTTCTTGGTGGTGGCACCTGTCTATGGAATATGCTCCCCAGAGAGGTTCGCCTGGCGCTAATGCTTTATTCTTCTCAGCATGAGGCAAAAACCTTTGTATTTTCCCATTATTTTAATGTCTAATTGGTTTTAATCTGGGTTTTATCATTTTGAAATGTCAGATGCTGTGCTTTGCTTTATTTATTGCTTGTTTATTTCATTTTATTTGTTGCTTTTGTTGTAAGCCATTCCAAGACATCAGTGGTGGACGGGTTATAAAGCTTTAAATAAAATAAAAAATAAATAAATACTTGAGAGACAAAAATGAACATGGCCTTCTTTAAAAAGAAAGCTTTGTTCTTTACTAAATGATGCAGAAGAAACAAGTAAAAATAGATCTGATGATGGGGTACTGCTCTACACAGATTGGGGTTTTTTTCAGTTCAAAAGACCCTATGCAAATTTATCTGATTCATACTGGAAAAAGTTTGAATTTCACATAGTCCAGAAAAGCCACCACTGTGACATATCACAGTAGATGTTCAGTCTCTGGGTCCACTGTTATGATTCATGGAATTGTTATTTTCCGGTGGGGGACTGTGCTGGAGATGCATGTAGTACCTGGGGGCAAACTACCTTCTTGTTAGTTAAAGCTACCATAGAAGGTGCATCCCTTGTTGGAGGAGAAGAGTGTCACCACTGCAGCTCTTTGGACTGATGACTGTAACATCTTTATACACTGCATTTATAACCAGCCTTTTTATCTCTTGTGAGGAACCCAGGGTGGCTTAGAAGGCTCCACTGAGACCAAAGCTAAGCATGGGTGCTTCTGATTAACTCAGCGTTGCTCCAGCTGCCTTGCCCTATTTTCTATCACTCTGTGAGGTTAAGATGTCAGCATCAGGATTATGGAAAGCTTCCCAGATGAAGTTAATGGAAGTACCTTAGAAGAGGCAGCAAGTTTTACTTATTTAGAAATGTCTGAGAATTGCAGCCTAGGGAAATACTTAGTGCTATTTTAAAAAAATATATTCTTGTGTTTTATTATTATTGTTTTGTTTTGAATCATTGTTGTGATCTGCCCCAAGCATAAAATGAGGTAGGATACAACTATTTTAAATAAGAAAAACTATAGATGAATAGTAAAATAGAGGAAACTGTTGTAATATTTTGCAAAAATGCAGAAGAATGTGTTTAGCTGACCAAGCAATTTATCATATGGTTGAAATTTATATTTTTAAATTCAACACAGGCAGAATATTTAGATATAGGTAATTATTATGGCACACTGTATTTCATTAATACAATAATTCAGTGTTTAACTTAACATTTCCCTGCCTTTATTGTTTTCTTGCCTTCCTTTTACCTTCCTGTTTCATGTTTTTAATTTTCCTTCTTGCTGTTGTTTTTCTTTACATTTCTTTATTGCATTTTATGAAATTACATATTAAACTAAGTATATTTTATTTATTTGTTAATGTTAATTTATTTTTGTGGTATTTCCTTTCTAATTTGTTTTTATATTTATACAGGATTGGTTGTTTCTGCTACTTTTCTGCAGAAAGGGGCAAACAATCTGATTGACAAAATGATTAGTATTTATATAGCATCAGCATGTGGATGTTGTAGAAAATTTATATAAGACACAAAAGGAAAGGGCAGGGGGAAGATACGACTACTAATTTCTGTTCTACTAAAGGAGCTCTGTTTCCTGTTGGTTCATTCCATAGTCAAGAAACAAGATGTAGTTTTTCCACAAACTGAATAATTCTTTACTGATTCACCATTTCCCCCTCAATAAAGCCAAAGTCAAGAACTGAGAAAGTACAAACTGAATTTTAATTATTCATCCCCTCATCAAAATAAAGCTACATAAAGCTTCCTTTCATGGAAGATCCAGATTCTTTCAAGTATTTTGACTGTGGATCCAGTTACGTAATGCTTTAGGGAAAGCCATAAGTGTCAAAAAGTTGAAAGCTCAGAACTAGTCCAGCCAATAAAAAAAAAAGGATTGTTGAAACCATGAAATTGAATCAGGACACATTTCAAAAGCCCAAAAGTCCATGTTATCTAAAACGCAAGACAAAATGAGATTGCCAGAAGGTCAGACATGGCCCGGTACCTTCCAGAGAATAAGCCAATATATATCTCTAATCCTTGAGCTTGAGGAGATCCTGTGGTGTATCAGAGCTACACTTTCCATGCGATCCACTGCCAGTCTTTGCTTACAGGACAGAGCCTATCCACTTAGCGGGACATATGAAGCCACTGTTTATTTACTGCTTCACAGGTGAAGGTGCGGGGCTACACAAAACCTGGTACTGCACAGACATCTGCTTTTGCTTGGGCACATGTACTGTGTTACCCTTCCACCTCATCTTTGTGCCACCTGCCCCTGTCTTGAAGCCTATTGTAAATTTTGTTGTTGTTGTTAGTCGCGAAGTCACGTCTGACCCATTGCAACCCCATGGACAACACTCCTCCAGACCTTCCTGTCCTCCACCATCCTCCGGAGTCCACCTAAGCTCATACCAACTGCCTCAGTGACTCCATCTAGCCACCTCATCCTCTGCTGTCCCCTTCTTCTTTTGCCACCTATTGTTCCCAGCATTGGGCTCTTCTCCAGGGAGTCCTTTCTTCTCATTAGGTGGCCAAAGTATTTGAGTTTCATCTTCAGTATCTGGCCTTCTAAAGAGCAGTCAGGGTTGATCTTCTCTAGGACTGACTGGTTTGATCTCCTTGTGATCCAAGGGACTCGTAGGAGTCTCCTCCAGCACCACAATTCAAAGGCCTCAATTCTTCAGCACTCAGCCTTCCTTATGGTCCAGCTTTCACAGCCATACATTGCAACTGGGAAAACCATAGCCTTGATTATACGCACTTTTGTTGGCAGGGTGATGTCTCTGCTTTTTAGTATGCTGTCTAGGTTTGCCATAGCTTTCCTCCCCAGGAGCAAGTGTCTTTTAATTTCTTGGCTGCAGTCCCCATCTGCGGTGATCTTGGAACCAGGAAAATAAAATCTGTCACTACCTCCATTTGTTCCCCATCTATTTGCCAGGAAGTGAGAGGACTGGATGCCATGATCTTAGTTTTCTTAATGTTGAGTTTCAAGCCAACTTTTGCGCTCTCCTCCTTCACCCACATCAAGAGGCTCTTTAGTTCCTCTTCACTTTCTGCCATTAGAGTGGTATCATCTGCATATCTGAGGATGCTATTTCTCCCAGCAATCTTAATTCCAACTGGTGTTAATAGTGTTCAATTTACACGTGTACATCCATTCACCAAGACATCTTGATAATTTTGTCTATCCACTTTTTTAGCAAAGCCCATTTCATGGTCTTAGAGCAGCTTCCCCAATCTGATGCCCTCCAAACGTGCTTCAGTACAACTGCCAAAATCCCCCATGCTGACTAGGGGATCCTGAGAATTGTAGTCCAATACACCTAGAGAATACCAGTCTAAGAAAGGCTTCATCAAACTTAGCAAGTCATGACGAAGCAAGTACTTTTCCAGAGAAAAGCCTACAACAATAAAATACTGTCCAGTTAAGTGTCCCCTTTGGTGAGATCACTCAAAGAACACCCCTTACTAAATGAATGAAATGTTTTGGGCATGCTGTGGGAAACAATTTCCCAAGGCAGTGGAGGACAGCATGACGCTGGCAGTACATTTCCCTGCTTGGAATTGAAAGCATCAATTTTATGAAGAAGTCAGGCTTAATTACAGGAAGAGACGCAGATCAGTCACACTTGACCACCAT
Source organism: Varanus komodoensis (assembly GCF_004798865.1). Classification (NCBI taxonomy): domain Eukaryota; kingdom Metazoa; phylum Chordata; class Lepidosauria; order Squamata; family Varanidae; genus Varanus; species Varanus komodoensis. The sequence goes on along the minus strand of NW_025335468.1, from coordinate 9,715,905 downwards.
ATGAGAGAATTTGTACATTTCAGCCATAACTACTTAGTATCATTAATCTGACATGACAATTGCTTTTAAATTTAATAAATAGGTGTTTGTGAATTTAAAATAGGTACTTGTTTATTTTTCCTGAGCAGTCAGTTTTGGGGACTTGTTAACACCCCCCAATACACCTGTATACCCAATAACTAAGCTTTAGATTGTCTCATATAATATTTAATAAGTTCTGCTCCCATATATTTTCATCCAATTGGAAGGGTTTCATTGTAATATGTTGCAATTTTAAGATGGTGATTCTGGAAGCACTTTGTAGACTAGTTAGGTTAAGTGTGTCCCTAAATCTGTTACCAGTTTTCCTGTGTAATCTTGTCTTAGTTACTGAATTGGAAAACTTTGGAACAATTGAAAACATGGACAAGGGATCTACTTCCTTCACAAAGTAATAATTTCAAGACACGTCTGAGAACAAATTCATTCATAGCAAATTCTTGTTCTGGAAAGCACAACAAAGGGATACTATTAATCTTAATTTCAAAGATTAAGATTTGAAATATGTGTTTTCCGGACAACAGTCTTTGCCTCCGCTGCCTCATAGCCAAAATATTGTATTGTATATTTGCTGTGTACACAAATCCCAATGAAATGTAGCATCAGTTTTATATTCCATATGTTTCAGTAATTTCCTATGCTTTCTCTGAGGCGGTATCAGTTACACAACACCTGCACAGACTGCAGAAAGACTAGGAACATAAGAAGACTCTTGCTAGATCAATAGAAAAACCTATTTTGCAGTCCAGAATAGGAATCTGTTTTCCACAATGGCCAGCCAAATGTCTATGGGAAACCCACAAACAGGACATCCTGCATAACTTCTACCAAACCAGAAATGTGGGATGCTTGGACCTACGCTGTGGAAAGCCATGTGCATTATCTCCAGGCACATTCCCACAGCAAATGGGGAAACCAGCTATGGGGGATTTCCTCTCTCCACTCTGCTCCATCTGGGAGGAAATGGCTCCTTTACTGTGAGGTCCCACCTGTGGGGCCTCTTATTTATAGCAAATGCTTATATTTCTGGGTCAAAGGAATTCTCTACCAGTGGGACTTAGAGTTTTACTTTGTTCCTCTGCCACCAATTCTGTTAGATCACTTTAAAGCCCCCTAGCAGGTGGTACAACAGGTTTAAGTGTGAGGTGGGCATCGACACCAGACACCAGATGATGTATGAAACAAATGTTTTAAAGGGGCATTTTATCCAGAAGTGTTCACTGATATTTACTTTGGTTTTCATAAGACTGTTCAGTGACAATTCATGACTCAAGAGACACTGTTGCTGTTATGAGCCTCCAAGAACATCTTTTACTTCAGGCCAAATTCCCTAAACCACCACCCCAGATAAATACTCTTATAAGCAGATCCAGATTCAGGGTACAGTTGTCCTCTGACACCCAAGGAGTCTTCTGTCTGGTACCTTCCTCAATCCAGATACAGATGCTCTGGGTTTCTACTGTCTGCTTGGATAAGTTTTCCCCAGCATGGATCTTAGGCAGCCCCAGGCATAACGCAATCACCTGCTCCCTGATCCTTATCTTCACCAGCTGCTTAGGGTAGAGAAAGAATAGCCTAATAACCGATTCTGCTCAGCTCTCCCTCAGTCCTTCTCAAACACCACACACCACCCAGCAGACCCTCCTCCTAGCTCTCTAAAGACTGACTCCCTGACTGAGCCCCCATCAACTGTTGCACCTTGATTGCACCTACCCAGAATTCCTGGCCAATCAGAATTGAATGTATCTGATTCAGGTGTCAAGGAACAATATTCAAACTGATTGTCCCTCCTTGTCCACCTATGCCAATTCCTATTGGCTTTGAAAGCCCCCTTCCCTCCCGCTCCCTTGGCATTATCTAGACTGCCCCAAACGGGCATCCAGATAAAATGCAAGAGGTGATGTATTGTGATCCCATCAGATGCAAGTAAACCTCCATCCAAGTCCAGAGGCTTCTGTGCATCCTGGATGGGGTCAACAGGATTTGCTGTGGCACCACAACATGAATTTATGTATGTATGAATGAGCCATTGCAAGTGAATAATGACTTGTAGGACTTTCACATCACCCAGTGTTAACACAAGAGTTTTCAATAGACACAGTTAAGCTGGAAATCATCAGGTTTTTGGAACCAGACAATTTACAGGCATGTGTAAAGAACCCCAATGCAGCAAGTCGCACAGAATTATCTTTTTTACTTTCACCCGAACTACTGGGATAGTCCCTTGACAAATCTCAGTTCAACCACATTTTAAGCAGTTTCCTTTATTGGAATAGTAATTCTTGAAACTGGGAGCATCAGTTCCCTCACTTAAACTGAGAAGCAGTCAAAGTCCTTCACTGCAAAATCTGTCTGTTTAGGCAGCAAATTTAGGTTATAGCCATTAGGGAAACCTTGCCCATCTTATACCCTCCAGATGCCTTGGACAACAGTTCCCAGCAACCCCCAGTCAACCATAGCAGCTTTGGCTGTTGGGCGGTACAGAAAAATACCTACATTGTGGTCGAACACATTTGAACAGCACCAGGTGAAGAAAACTGCCCTAGCAGTAATCTTTCATCAAAATTTCGCCAATTAGATGTTTACTCTGCAGCTATAAAGATTACAATGACTTTAGGTGAAAGAGGTAAAACCCAAACTGGAGTCTTGTGCAGTCATGCCACTGCACGGTTTGCAGACTGTGTTCCTGAGGAAGCTTGTTCACGAGGAACAAGGGTGCCAAAGTATGTTGTAATATTCAGCCCAGTACCTGAAATTGTCCCTGATAGTACTCATTGTCCAGAAGTCCATTTGTGCTAGACACATTGCTACCTGAGGCAGAGAACAAGATGGCTCCCACCGCCATTCCAAGTATAAAAGCCAACCAGACTGGCCATTGAAATGTCCTTCAACACCAATGGTGGGACGGAGTTTTCCACGCTACCTGAAAATAGGAGGCACCTGGGGAGCTGCCTGGGTGGGGCACGACTCTGCAATATTTGCTGCTGCTTCCCAGCTTCTGCCACTTGAGATGACTGCCTCGTCCTGCCTACGGCAGAGAGCCAATGTGATGCAGTGGTGACAGGTACAGACTGGGACTTAGGAGATCAGGGTTCCAGCTCCCACTCAGCCATGGTGCTCATTGGGTGCCTTGGGGCCAAACTCTTAGTGCAACCCACCTCACGGGGTTACTGTTGTACAAATAAGATTGGAAGGAGGAGGAGAATTCTGTAAGCTGCATTGAATTCCTTGAAAAGAAAGAAAGTGGCTTATAAACACAAACAAACAAACAAACAAAATAGGGCCAGTCCTGGCAGGCAGAAAAAGTAGCAAATGACTAGTTAGTAAGTAGTCATCCATATTCATCCTAGTAATTTGGGATTAGGCTAGTAAAATGATTCTCCTCACTGCTAGCTGATGATAGCTACCAGCTAAGTCGGCTTCTACTTGCATTCTCTGGCAAATTAAGTTATCATTTGGCAATATTTTCCAGAGGTGTAGTTACATTAGTCCATTACGTTAGTCCATTACCACAAACCATGAACTTTCTTGTGGTGTATCCATTGGATGCCATCATTATAGTTCATTAAAACTTATGCTGCAATAATTTTTTGGACTGTTAAATTACCTCAAGGTGCGCGTGCGCGCGCGTGCGCTCTCTCTCTCTCTCTCTCTCTCTCTCTCTCTCTCGCATTTTGGACATAGCTGTATTTGCTCAACTTTCGTGGACAAAAGGTACATTAGGAGAGTGAAAATGCAGGTACTCCGGTGCCATCATAGATAAATCAGGCATGGAAGGGGACGGTCAGAACAAGGCAGTGTCCTAATAACTTTGAGGCCCAACAGAACTCTCATTTGGTGTACAGATCCAGAAAGGCAAAATTAGGCCATCTTCAATCAGGGGCTGCCACCTGCTCATGATTATAAGTGAGTTACCAAGTGTCTCCCTCTGTTCTCATGCTGCCACTGAGGATATAGGATCCTATCACAGTGCAAATTCCAGTCAGGAGGACGCATGGGTGGAAATATCCATCCCAGCCCTCAAATGAGTCCGAGACTGCAAATTGCAAGCCTGGGCATGTCCAGCTTCCTTGCTGCAGGCAGCTTAAATTGCATAGCAACCAAACAGTTACATCCTCTTCCTTCTCCATGTGAGATACAGTTCAGAGCCAGCAAGCAGTTTGCACCATAAAAGCAATTGCACTTGGAAAGGTTTCCAGTGATAAAAGGGGGAAGTAATTAGAAAGTGGCCACTGACTGTTCATTACTAATGTGTGACATCAGCTGTCCATTTGGAATGTATTTGATGAAAGGTGTTCTTAATTCTGATGTGGTGTATTTACCTTGTAGTGCCCCATTAGTTTTATAACTGTCGCTTGCTCAGTTTAAAAAACAAAATAGTAGGGCTACCAATTCAAGTTTTAGTGGCAAAGTGAAAAAATCTCAGCATGTTTTCAATGCCTGCTCTTGACTACATTGAGGAATAATTTGCAAAACTGCAGGAAATTTTAAGAGCACATGTTAGGGTAATATCTTGTAACTTCAGCAGCATTACCTACACAGGTGAAATTTCTGTCACATATGTAGGTGTTTTGTTGTTTTGTTTTTTTAGGAATCTAATATCCAACATTGTCTCTTGATCATTTGTGATTTTGAAAAGATTTTTTTTGTTGTTCTCTTCAATTCTGTTGTTGTGGTAAGAACTAAGAACTGTAAGTACGTGTTCCTAGGATAGGTTACAAGTCCAAGCCCGACAAGAAAAGAGGCGAGATTTTATAGTTCTTTCCCTTGAGCTCATGAGGCAGAACCTGGCTTTGCATCACAACAGGTACCAGCTATGAAATCAATGGCATCATTTCCTGCACTGAAATGAATCCATGAACTCCGACAGGAAATTTCTGAGGAAATGGGGCAGCTGTCCTTGCCTATAGCCTAAGGAATAACAGTTTGGTGGTTGATGAAATATATTGACTGGATCAAACATTCAACTTGTGTTGTTTGGAGCTTTGTTTTTCTTTGGGTCCTTCCATTCTTTGGCAGCTAGGGCATGATGGGTATGTAGATCAAAGGGCTTCCAGTCATGAATATTTGAGTGAAAATATCCCAGAACGGGAGTGATGTGAATGGCTTTTCTTCTGTGCCCTTCCATAGGGTTGACATTTGCATCACTAAGCAATGACATAAGGAACACTGCAAACAAAACCCTCTTTATACACCAAACTCTCTCAACTGGTTTCTTTTGCATAACTACCAGAGTCAGCTGCTGGGGAAGGAAGTTTAGAAGACCATTAATTAGCTGTAACTTCAAAAAAATCTCCAAACAATAGCAAAGGCATATGAAAGGATGCATCCTCTAGATTAAGAGAAAGCTTTGCTAATTTACTGGGACTTTCCTTTTGTTTTGAAGTATATGCTAAGGACAGACCTGATAAAAGAAAGCAGTTGGTGACTGTGAATACCCTGGACAGGCAAGAAAGTCAAAGTAACAAGCCTGTCCTACATCAATCAAGCCAGAGCTTTCCAGAAGCAAAAATTACAAAACAGAGGAAGTCATACTTTGGCAAATTCATGAGAAGGCAACATTCTTGAAGAAGACAAGCATGCTAGGCAGAAGTAGAAAAGGAAGCCCAAATATAAAGGAAGCCACAGCCTTGAATTTACAAGGTCTGAGCAGGGCTGTCCTGGATAGGACGTTCTGGAGGGCCCTCATTTATAGGGTTGCTATAAGTCAGGGATGACTTGATGGTGCACACAACAGCAGCAGCAGCAGTTGGTGTCTGAGCAGGAAATTCATCCCAGAGCAGAACTCCTTTTCCTTAAACATAGGCAAGGGCCCTGGTCCATAGCCACACAGTAGTCCAACACTACTTGCGCTCTGCTTGTCTGGACCCTGGAATGATCCATTGGGATCCTAACACCTGCAGGGACATGACTGGTGGTAGATACATGCATGCAGAGCTTTCTGAGTAGTTAATTGCATCCTGCTTTTTCTCCAAGAGACTCATGGCAATCTATACATGGTACAACAAGCACTAGATTCATTATACATCCGTGATGTATGTAACTGGGAAATTTTTGCTGATTAGGAATCTTCACGTATGGATGAACAGAAGAGTGAAAGGGCGGAGGGCAGAGAGCAAGTGAATCTGGCAGGTAGCCCTTTCTCCAGTTTACCTGCACAGTAGGGCTTATTTCAAGGCCGAGTCTGACGCAGAAGATGGGAAGCTTTGCTATAAGACCAGTCATACCTCCTGGGACTTTTTCCTGTGCTGTTGCTGCTGCTCAGCATGGTTCAGCCCAAGTCGATGCAAGTTTGGACATGAGTCCTGCACTCTGTGGTGAGCATGGAGACAGCCATTCATAAACTGTGTTGGGCCTCAGTTGCAAAGGAAGTATTCAGTGTCTGGATAGTTCACATTCCTTTGGCACACTCCCTCTGGAAGGCTGGTATGATAATCAATGGCAATGGTACATAAGAGACTTGTGGTAAAACTCAAGCTCACACTGTTGCACAGAAGTGGTACCTTTCATTTTTGGATCAAAAATTTGGATCAAAATCCATTTTGTTTATTGAACTTTTGTGATTTGACAGTGGCAATCAAAAGGGCTAAAGGAAAAGGGAAAACACAGCTGGATGCCAGCATTGAGTAAGATTTGTGAAAACAAGAGAAAACTGGCATTCTTTTGTTTTAAAGTCCTATCTATATCATTAAAAACTTTTTAAAATCTGCACCTTTGTAAAGAATGTAGACAAGAAAGACCAAAGTTAGTAAAAGATACTGAATGCAATTCTAAAGAAGTTAAATACTCAGGAAATGATTGCAGCTCCCATTATGCTAACAGGAAGCAAAGGCCTACAGAGAGTTTAAAGCATCCTGCAGATGTTTTAAACTCCATGAACTCTGACATGAATTCCTGGAATACAGTGCCACGGGCTGTTCTGGCTGGGTCTGATGGAAGTTGTAGTCCAAAAAAAATGGAGGGGGGGCACTGGGTTGACTACCCTTCTATTACCTAGCATGGGGAGCACTACCAAGCACCCAATGTAGAAATGTTGCAGAATATAATGATACGATGTAAGTTGTTTCTAAATTCATCTTGCTTTGAATGCAGTGGTTGACTGCTGAATTTCATTGGCAAAATAGCCATTCTTAATATTATTGAAAATACTTATAATAGCCTTTCTACCCAATACAGCCTATGAGGCAGGGAGATAAAATGTACATCCCCCCACTCCCACAGTTTCCTAGATTTTCCCACCCCTGACCTAAAAGAACATCTTCACTTGTAAATGAACAGCACTGGACTTGCAGTGGTCGGCCGGTGTTGTAGCCGGCATCCAGCTAGTTATCAGTCTTATTGCAGAATTCCCAGGCAGTTGGCAGAGAAGCTTTCACATGTCAAGTGATTTCTGATGACTGATGTGATGCGATCCCACTGGAGAACTCTGTCGCTTCCCTTCGTAAAACTTCAGATTGGTCCACAAAGCCAGTTCATAGATTGCTACTCATGAATTCAGGCTTTGCAGCCAGTTCACGCGTTGTATTGTGTGTGAAAGTGAACACTACCCGATTCTTACCGCTGTTGCATCGCCCTGTGCCACGTGAGCTATGTGCTTCCTCACCAGGAAGGTCTCCCCCAGCAACCCCCAGGAGGCAGTGCTGTGCCTGTGCCACATGCGCTTTGATGCTGCTGCTTCAGTACAGAGCATCAGCGTGTGGAGAAGATCTTGGAGGCTCAGACATGGGAATGTGGATATCGGCATGTGCATGCACCTCACTTCGCAGTAGTGCGCAGTTCCAGAGATTCCAGCACTTGCCCGGGATTTGGTTTCTTAAAAGGAGGCCACTGGAGACTTCTGGCATTTCTTATAACGTACCTGACTGAGCATAAGCTGAGTGTCCACGGTCTTACCCTCCCCTCCAAAGGATTCCTGCTCCCCTTCAGATTTCCCAAGGGAACACTAGAGACATTGGGTTTCCTCTCCTTTTCTGGTCTAGCTCTAGCACAGACTGATCTCTAGATGCACCTATCCGCCTTTGGGGGGGGGGGTTGTTCTTACCTGAGAGCAGCACAACCTTGGAGGTGGGGTGGAAACAAACCTCCTATTCATAGATGAAGAGGTGCCCAGGCTAAACTTCACCAACCAGTCTGACCCATTCTAATCATCTCTTTGCACAGCTGCTGACCCACAGGATTGGGAGGTCCTTGGGACATTGTTCATTACAATACACAAATGAGCTCTTAGGACCAAATAAGTTGCAGTGTTTGGTCATGTTGTTGTCCCTGGCATGGTGTGTGTGTGTGGTGTGGGGGGCAACTCAGAGCTGTGGCATGGTGGGGAGAGGGAGAATTTTAATCTGTTGCCTGATGGGAGTCAGGCCTCTCCACACCTGCTATTCGCATGGGGTAGCTAGGTGCCCCCTTTTTTGAAGTGCTGCCAAAGGATAATCCGGTATTAGCAGGCATCCTCTATTTGAAGGTCTCTCCTATCAAATTTCAGTTTCAAGATAAAGCGCCATAAGAACTGTTGCCTATCAGCAGTTAGCACCTCAACATGAGACCTAAGGGGCAAACACACAGGTCACTGTCTTCTACAGTATACTGAGATGTATTGCATTTCTATTAAAATTAAAAGTGCATATATACATATACAGTTGTACAGGAAAATGTTATGCAAGTAGATGTCACTTTTTGTCCTCCTTTTGGTGACGCATTTCCTCATTTTTGGCCACCCCATTTACAATGAGAGGACAGCCTCCTTCACAACATGTCATAGTTCCACTTGGCCTCATTTTCCCTTTCCCCATTGCCTGTTTTTGCTTGCTTTTTTTTAACTGCAGGCCATAGCCAATTTGGCCATCTGTCCTAATTTGGCCATCTGTGGCAGGGAGATGAATCTGAGCAATTGGCAATATATGCAGCTCTCACACAAAATTACGACCAGCATTTCACTTCAGCACTCATTTAGCTTTACCGAGGAGAGGGCTGTGTTAATGACTTGAAAACCAGGCAGTGGCAGCCCTTCTAGAATAAATTATCTGGAGAAAGGTGCAATCCTCAACTGGTAGCTGCAGCCTGGAGAAATTCTGGTACTGTCTACGGGCAATCTGGTCATCGGCCATGGGAACCTCACCCTCCAAAATGCCTTGTCATCAAGAACAAAGGATTTCTTGTGCCTTGTGCCACCAGCATAAACTGCCTGGCTAATCAGCATAATCATCCCAGGCCAAGAAATGCCATCATAACCCAGAGAAAGGCGAGTCAAAGAGTTCTCAAGCCAGAATGGGGAAATTGTCTAGAAATAGAGCAGTGCTCTCCACCCCTTTGCCCTATTCTTCTGTGGTCTGGGCTGTACCCCTTTAAACGCCCACATTTTCCATTCTGCTGACGCGATGCAGACACAAGAAAATGGATGGACATTCTCCAGCATTTGCTGGAAGGAAACATGTAAGCCAGTAAGTATGCCACTCTGTCTCCTGATAAAACATCTCTACTGCATTCTGCTTCTGATGGTGAATCCTCTCTGGCATCAAATTAGCGGAGCTGGTGGGACGGTACAGAACGTTCAGTGACTCAAGGAATGGGGCTGTCGGCAGCAAAAGGTTTCCGTTTGCGAGAAGAGATAGCTGTCAGTTTGGCTGGGCTTCTTATAAAAGGAAACCTTAGACAGGCCCCGTGGAAGGAGGATCTGTGTGCAGCAGGCTGGGGACACATGCCTTTGCCCTTCACTGTCCTGCTGTGAATCTTCACACGTTTCCCGCTTGTGCTTGATCTTACAGGGTTTCTAGGGTCTTTCAACTTTTTTGAAGACTTCTAACACAGAGGTGAATTTGCACAATTATAACCTTCTGGACAAACAGTGTTAATATGGCAGCTCCTCTTTATGCAGCATACATCAGGGTGGAGATCCCTTCCTTGTTGGGAACCACACTGGAATCTGTTCATGGGACCTGTTGGGGCTGCAGGCAGGGCCAGCATCAAAAGCAGGCATGCTTGGTACCTGCTGTGGCCCACAATCTTTCTGATTGGCTCTGCTTGCTGAGCAAGCAATCCATAGTATGGATGGGAAAGAGGAGGATGTGCAAGAGCAGTGGTGAAGAGGAGCAGGGAGCCCACTGATGGTGCCTTACCCATGGTCCATAAAGCCTGGAGCCAGCACTGGCTGCATATCACTGGGGCCAGAGCCAAAAATGAGCAGGGCCATCCTTGTCTGTCTGTCTGTCTGTCTGTCTTTCTCCTTTCCCCTCCCCTCCCCCACCCTCTTCCCCTTCCCTTCTGTCCAATGGGCTGCTGGAGGAACAGACTACTCATGCCACAAGTTTGAAATCACTCATGGAGGCCTTTTAAAATTATTCCAAAAGCCACACACTACCTGCCCCAGTCCGTGTTGATCCTCCCATTGACCCAATTGGAGCAAGGGCAGTGTAGCTTCCAGGGGAGAGTCAACTCTGTTAAAGTATGGAGCATCCTGCTCCCTTCGAGTGCTTCCTCTTGCACCTCCCGTTTCACACCAGCAGCCGATTCCTCAGAAGATGCGCCATGCAGCCTGCCCTCCTGGAAGCTGGAGCTGGGGGTCAGACTAGATGGCCCGGGAGACCCCTTCTGACTCGCTCTGTTTCTATGTTTCTCCTCTTCCCTGACAGGCACAGAATGCAGAGCAAGCAAGGACACGAAAGGGAACGCGACCACATTCTTTTCTATTCCATGCCTCCATAATAAAACAAGCATATGTCAATGCCACATACACTTGAATAATAGTGTAAATGGATGAATCTTGGAAAGGAAATTGCTAAGTGGGCAGAAAATCCCAGTTATTCTTTTCTCATGGCATCACAGCCTAGAGAGAAACAGTTTCAGAATACTAATAGTTTCTTCATATCAAACAACAGAAAGCTGACGAACTTTATAGAAAACTATGCAAGTATAAATGCAAATGAGGCCTTCTTACAACACTTCAGGATGTGTTGGGGAGAAAGCACACCCTTAAGCCAGTCGGGTGGTTTCTTCTGCGGGAACTCCAGCCAGCTTATTGGGCTCTCTGCTCTGCAAAGCCTCTGCATTCTTTCAGTGCGTGGATCTGGTCCCCAAACAGGCACTCTGTGCATTAAAATGCCCCATAGGCACACCAGAGGAGAAGGGCCACTCCTGGACTGAAGGTGGGCTTGTTCAGAAGTTGCTTCCCTTGTGAGATAAGGTCTGCAGGAGACTTCATGTGCCCTTCCCCTCGGGAGCTATGAAGGCTGGAGTCCAACACATGCCTACTGGGAGCAAGTCCCATTACGGAGGCCTGTGGCGATTGAGACCGAAAAATCCCAGCCGGCCATATTGGGGAGTCAGAGGGCTTTTTTGTCTGCACATGCGTAGAACTGCCTCCTGTATGGACTTACTTCTGACTAAATCTGTATAGTAAGTATATATATTCTATTTATTTACAATATTAATTTGCCACTCCATATCCCAGTAACAAGATTTTGGAGCAGTGAACAATAAAAGGTCAAACAAATAAAAGAACAGAACAACATGTTAAAAACAAGATCAGTAAGACCATATCAATAGGGCCGTGGCTGGTAAGATCAGGGAGGGCTCCTGCAATAGTAGCACTTTCTGGAGGTGCCAAACATAATGCAGTAATCTGGACCCACCAGGAGCGCCTCAGTGGCCGGGCTGGTTGATAAGAGAAGGTCTTCCCCAAGGGTTCCTGGTCCTAAGTCGTTTGGGGCTTTATGCACTCGTACCAAACCCTACAACCCGGCCGAGTAGCAAAGAGGCAGCTAGTGCAATTCCTTCAGCAAGGGAGATGTTTGCTGCAAACAGCAGCCCCTAACAATAGCGAGGCTGCTGCGTTCTGCACTAGCCATCCCAGCCTGGGAGAGGTTGCAGCTTGCAAACTGGCCCAAGCTAGTAAAAGGCACTTGGGCTGCCACGGCCGCTTGGGGCTCAAGCGAGTAGTATTGTGAACACAAAAGTTCATCGAAGAAAAATCTGGTACCATAGAAATGATCAACAGAAATGATCTGTGTTGAACAACAATTCCCATTGTGTGCAGCCAGCCATTGGCCATGTGTCTCCTGCCCTAATTAAATCAGCAGGAAGGAACATAACTATGAGTTAGGTTAAAGGCTGATCCAGGCACTGCCCCTGCCGCTGTTGCTGCCTCCGCTATTCTCATTCTCGTTATTCTCATTATAGCTGAACCTCTTTGGGCAGTTTACAACAAATGGGGGCCCAGCAGATTAAAGCTGCTCGGACCCATTCCTAGAATTCCCCATTTGTAGGGTGGCCCTTTATGAATTAGCAAAGAAGAGGAAATGAATTACCAAAAGAAGGCAACAAAGAAGTGATCTGAACGACATGCACGTGTGTTCATTTATATGTACGCATGCAAATTTGGACATTGTTATCAGCTCAGTTGAAATACAGTGCATCTCATCGTACCTTGGAAGACTTCTGTGCCCACCTATCCAGCCTGCTGTCCAGATGGAGACAACAGATCCTAACTTTCGTAAGATTCCTTTAAGGTGTAGTTGGAAAGGTGAGCTCTCCAAGTAGCAGGTGACCCTTAATGAGGGGAGGAGGACAGTCCCTTGACTGTAAAAGAGGACACCTGGCCACCCTTCTTGGGACCCTCACTACTATGGAAGCACCAGCTCCTGGGCTGCTCTCCAGCGTGCCCTTCCCAGCCCCGCTCATATGGCCTTCAGCAGGGCTTAGGATGGCTCATCCCTTCCACTTCCCTCACTGAAGCCTGGGACACAGCCTAGGAAACCATATTTACACCTGTGTCTTATTTGCTCAGATAAAATGCCAGAAGTTACTTTAATGGCACAGTTTCAGACCCAGCTACCCCAGCCTTTATCCTTGCCTGTGAAAAATCCCAACAGGCCTTGCCAGGAATGCCTCTTTCCTCTACACGATACCACCATCTAGTGTTCATCGAGGTGATGTGTCCCATGTCATGACTTATTGCAGGGATGCCTTTCTTTAAAGCCCAGTCTTTCCACGCAGTCTAATGGGTTAGCACAGGGGTCCTCAGACTTTTTCACCGGGGGGCCAGGTGAAAGGTGCCGGTGCTGGGCACGGGTTGGAAAGATGGTGCTGGTGGGGCGTGCAAGCCGGCGAGGGGGCAGGGGTGGCACGTGCGGGCAGCGCGCTGAGGCGGGGGGGGCGCGAGGAGAGGTGTGGGCAGGTGCACGCATGAGGCAGCGGCTTGCTCACTTGGAGATGGTTTTCTCTGAGTGAGCAAACCACTGCCTCCCCGTGCATGGGGTGAGGTGGGCGGCAGCATGCGTGCGTGCGTGTGAGCCTGGGTGTGTGCGCGGCGGGTCCAAATGGGCACTGCGGGCCAGATAAATGGGCATGGCAGGTCGGATCCGGCCCCCGGGCCGTAGTTTGAGGACCCATGGGTTAGCAGATGAAACAGTGGATGGCCATTATCTGAATGGATGACAATCTTGTGATGATGGGCAAAACACTCACCTAGGATTTCAGATAGGTATATTGTGAGGTATGCAACACAATGCAACCCACAGCAGGGGTGGGCCAGTTGTGTTTGGCACCAGCTACAGCAATTGCTTACCATGGGCTATGCTGACTAGGACTGATGAGATTTGTAGGACAAGGAGGCATAAATCATCCACCACTGGGACATGAAGCTGAATAATTTCTTAAAATTATTTTTACTTATTTTAATTAGTAAAAAAAAATCAACACCACCAACAAAAGCCAAACCATTAAAAGGGAAAAATGAAACCATGTAGAAGTGAATATACCAGTTGCAATATAGTCATATGAAATGTGTGCAAATGGGTAAATATGCCCAAGAATTACACATAAACTTCAGCAGAGGAAGACCAGATATATGCTCTGGGGTGCTCTTGCTTTCTGAGAGCTGTCATTCTCCGTATAAGGAGGAAATCTCCATGGTTGCATGACAGCAGCAGCCGTAACTGTGATGGGAGCTCCGTCCATTTATCCTGTCTATACTCTAGCAAAGGAATCGCAAGGAAATTGTTAAGGCACAACAGGTAAGGTAGTGAACTTTCCCAGTGTCCAGAACCAAAATAATTTGTTTCTGGATATGTCCACTAACCTTCACAAAGAGTACCAGAGATAAGTCCTTGAAGCTGCTTTTCCCAGTCATCCTTTAGATAAGGTCTGCCTTTGCAGGGAGAACAAAGCTGTTTACCTTACTGAAGCATCTTCCTTGCCAGGAAGGGGAAGGAGGCAAGGAGCTTGTGTGCCCACTGATAGACTCTGGAATAGTGGGAGACAGGAAATGTGCAAAGCCTTTGGCAAGGAACATTATCTTTTGTACTTGGCCTGGGCACAGGCACTGACATGCTGTCCACCCATCATTGAGAAAGTCCCGAGTTTCTCCCAGTAAATGTGGAGCTGCCACCCCACATTGCCCAGAAGTATGCTCGGGCTTCTATTCCCTGCCCCAACAGGGCTTGGATGAGCCTCTCACAGCTCACTGTCGAACAAATTACCGGCGTGATTACGGGAGCCCCCGTTCTTCACAGCTGTCTCGCCACGACGTCAACCAGAAGTCTCCTGTCCACCCATCATTCAACACTTTGGAGGTCCATGGACTATCCCCTGGCCTATCACCAATAGGCCACAAGAAGAGCATAAGCTTCCTTATGCCGATTTAGGTTCTGCCTCCATATTTCATCATTGCATTCAATAAATTGTATACAACCTTGGACACTGCTGGTTTTGTTTTTTCTTAAGTATACCTGAATCTAAAGTAGGACACCTTGCCTAGACCAGGCCCCCATGGTTAAAACACTGTTTTAATGTGCCAAGACCCTAATGCCATCCATTTGGACAGCAAATCAAAACAGAAAGATTCCGAAGCTAAGGAGGAAAATCTAATCTAAGCAAGTAAAGCTAAGGACGAAAATCTAATATAAGCATGATATAAAGCAAATAATAAGATCTAGACAAAATCAAAATTGCCAATATACTATGAGAAATAGTATCACCCATTGGTTTCAGTCCAGATACTGACCTATAGATTAGCCAGACAAATCCCCAGGATTCTTGATCAACTGCATCAAAGCTAGAACAGGCAAACTAGAATTTCAAGGTAAACAATAAAAAATTATCAGTGTAAAAGAATTTTGTTTCAAGAATACTAGAGAAATTACTCAACTAGGGGAAAATAAATTTCCGATGCATTTTGTCAGAGGCTTTCCAATGCCTTAAAGAAACAGTGGTAACCTAGTTTATCAGTATTTAAAGCTATCAGATCATCACACAATCTTGCCATATCAGTCCCCTGTTTGTGTTTAATAAATTTCACCTCATCTGTTCAAACCAGGGTTGCAATAACTTGTTACAAGCTGTTGCACAGTACTGAAGTTAATATTTTAATATATATGTTAATTAAATAAGCCAATAATGCAATACATCTGATCATTCCCAGACTTAAGCATCACTACAATGTGAAGATCATTCAACAACGAGGAAAGAGAATTTGATTCAAAAATATGATTGTAAAGATGGTGAAGCTTTGGCATAAAAGTCTGGGAAACTTTTTATCTGACTGAGTCCAGAGCCCATGTATACCAGGTGATTTTATATTTGTAAATTCCTTTCAGAACTTCCTCAATGCACAAAGGAGCCAAGAGAAATGCTGTTCTGGGGAATCTAAATGTAGAAGATCAACTGGAGGGAGGGAGAAAGTGTCCATATCCTGTGCCAATGCTTCAAAACACATTAAGACCTTTGAAATGGTGAAATTATTTTATCTTTAATAGCTGAAAGATAATTTCCATCTTCCTTTTAAGAAGATGTGCAAGAATCTCACTAGGATGATCACCGTTGTGCCTGTAATGAACAGATTAAGGCAAATTCCTCAGGCTGTGAAAAAGTATATTCAAGGCTGTGAGTATATTAAACTCATATATAATGACCCAATAAAGTTGTTTGGTTGGGTAAATGGTAACCCCTTACTTGGAGATATCTCATGCATTTTAAAAAAAATCTTATAGGAGGGATAGGGATAATTCAGCTGCATGTAAGAATGTAGCTTTTCTCCCTCTCAATAGCACAAGAATCAAACTACCTTCATTAATTTAAAAATACTTGTGTTCTCAGCTGAAATCCAATTTTTAAACCAATCATCTGGCAGCTGACAGGAGGCCTTGGCAAATCTGAAAATTGCAACTCCAGGCTGCAATTTGGAGCAACTCCAGGCTCCAGACTGGGACATGGTGTGAGATTACCAGCATATCAATATTATAAACATGTATCTGGTGTAGCAAAAATGAAGACACCAAATATTGATCCAATCAAAAGCATGTATAATGGGCAGGTGAAATGAAGGTGAAATGTCTCTGACGTGGCTACAAAATTCTCCAAGCATCAATCAAACCAAGTTCATCCATATAGGTCTGACGCGTAAATCTCACCACTGTTTGCCTCTGGGAAGCAGAATCTAAAATCTCATGAAAAACACAACTAAACAATCATTTATTGAACCATGCCCCCCACCCTCTCCCCTGCATCATTCAACACTGCATAACCAATTTGATTCTCCATGACATGCAAAGTTACAAGAGGCATCTCTGTCTATTCCAGCAGCTCATTGTGCCTACTGAAGTGAGCCTGTTGACATTTAAAATCCCCTAAAAGCATGCATTGGAAATTGTATGCCCCCAGCCACATCTTATTCTTGCAAAACCTGGCCAAGGTAACACACAAAACCAGTGCCAATCACACAATTTCCCCACTGCTGGTAGTGGATGCCACAAGCTATAACCCCCTCTCCTTTAAAATGTATAGATGTAAACTGGGGAAGTCACACAAATCAACAGATTCAAAGGCATTCAGAGACCAAGAAATCCATTCTGTAGATTCTGCAGCGAACTGCATGTTTCCAGCTTTCATAGATTCCATTGACTCACAGGACTTTTTTTACACTTAGGGACGATTTGCATACATTCACAAGTGTGCATTAGTGCTAATATGCACTAATGGACAATAACGTACATTTGCACTAAAGTGCACTTGCACAAGTGGGCGTGAAATTCTCATAACTACTGGATTCTGTCAATGAACTGACAACAGAATGAAAGACACTTGACAATCCTTGAAATACAGACAGAACAGATTTAACAAAATAGATTCCTAATGTACAGTTAGCATGGGAATGAAAAGCATGTTGATTTCGAAGAATAATTTAAGAAACAAAATCTCAATGCTTAGGAAAAGGACAAGCCAGGAAGGGTGTAGGTTGGCCAATTTTTCAACTTTCCTTTTCTCTGAATGCTGGATGAACATTGACAGCAAAACACTGACATCTAGTGGACAATCTTATTTATTACAGTGAATGGTTTACCTTCGGAATTGTTTAAATTAGACCAAGCACCATTTTGCCTACTTCTGTTTCTTGTTTAAAAGCTGTTCTAAGATTTCCACAACCAAGTGCTCCATATGCAACAGCCACCTTTGGTCTACATGCTTTTCAAACCAAGATTTTATCCGTATAAATTATAAACATACCACAGCAATTGTGAATTATGTTCCCAGGGTTGTTTCAAACATTATGGCTTACCGTTTACAACACAATGGGATTGTTGCAATATGTGTTTGCATTATGGTGAAATAAACTCATAAAGCAGTCCTGCATGCAGTTACTATGGTTAACCACCATATATGTACTCATTAAAGCTGCAGACCACAGAAACCTAAACTAAGAACATCAAGAGGTTATATAGAAGCAAGTTCTGCTGAATTCAGAGGGACTTTTCCAACTAAGTGTGCTTGAGTATCAGTGAGATTTAAGCAGCATAACCATGTGTAGGTTATAGCCTACATTTTTGCCTTTCAGTGAGAGGTGAGTAAGCTTTCTAGCAAATATACATTGCATAGCAAATGCAAAAAGCAAACGGTTGCTTCCCAACATTAACTCTTCTGCAGGGCTAATACATACCTTATACTCAGGTGTGTACAAAAGCCTGATGTTACCATGTATGAATATTACTGTGGTTAGGCAATTTTAGGGTTGCTTCAATTTCTACCTTTTTGGATCCTCAGATTATTCCCAATGGTGGCACAAGTGTTATTTTCACTGGGAAGAAAAGCATCCTAAAAATTGATATATGTATATTGATACACTTCCTGGTGTGGAAAAAGTCAAGTCCCACAATTGAAGCATTAATTGACATGTATTGATCTATTTAAAATGGCCAGGAGCCCTCCCAAAGGGGCATACAACAGCAAAACTCGCATAATAAAAATGGATGGGGTAGTTAAAAAACAGCAACAGTAGCAAGCATTTTAGAAACAACAAAACCTAGCATGAAAGAATACCAGCAATACACAGCTACTGCAGCAGCAATACAGACTGATGTCAGAAGCTGGAAGGAAGGAGGTGAGCAGCCTTGCGTCCAGCGGTGTAGAACCCAGGCCTGGAGGCCAAGCCTGGCCCTTTGCAGGTCCCCAGAGACTGTGGCCACTTCCCCGGGTATTATCCCTTTTCCTCAGAAGCCCATCAATTGGTGGCTTTCTGGCTTTTGTGTAGATTTTTCCATGCTCTAAAAAGTTGAAATTCTACTCCTGAATCTTAGTTACTGGCAGTCAGTGCTTTAGACTAAAATATAGGTAGTTTTTGTGTTGCTTTGTTTTTGGCCCCAGCCATATGGGAATGCAGCCCCCTGGAGCTTCTCTAAAACGGGATTCATTTCTTGGGCTGGAAGCGGTTCTGTGTGCCTACTTTAGTCAGTCAGCCCTTTGGAGCCAGCAAATAAAATTGCTCAGCAGCAGAATGTAAGCGTCACCCTTTATGAGGGCAATCTGCATTCAGCTGGGACTTTGATCCTGAAGGCTGTTAACCCTCTTTAAACTATGGCTGCTTTGGAACAATGTAAAACTAAGCTGCAGGAGACCAGTTGTTTGTATAAAGTTATATATCATGTGATCTAAAACACCAAAAGCAAGCACAGATCATTTCAACATTTCTTTGGTATTTTGAAGCCTGCTGGGACTGAATGGATGATCTCCTAACATGCTTTTGATCTTCTCGGAAGGCCAGATCTGAAGAATTCTCTAATGTCCCCTCACGAGTTACACACACTGAGAGTTCTGTTCCTTTTCATCATCCTGTACTCATTTGCTAAACTCTCAAGACAGCCTTCGATCCAATTTGCCCCTTCTCTGCATTGGGCTGCTTCCCAGACTATTCCATTGCTTCAATTCCTTTCACTTTAGGCCACCTAGTTGTAACTGAGGAGTATGAGCAGTGAGAGCAAGATAGCTGCTAGCCGGTCAAGATGTTCCCTATGCATGGTGGAAGCACGACCTGAAGCCACTCACCCAAATGTGGTGATTAAAGTTCCACCCAGTGAAGAGCCGATGATTATTCCCATTCCAAAACAAAGTCCAATTTTTCCTAAAGCATCAGCACGTTTGGCTGGGGTAGTCAAATCCGTTATGACCATCTGAGCACCTATAAAGACAGTGGGGAAATAATTGTTGATAATGCTGCACGGAAAGACCTTCAAGTCCCTTTTTAAGTATGATCACTAGTGGTTTGTGATTTATCCAAAATCCTTGAATGAATATTGTTAGGCATGGTGGATCTTAACTCCTGCAATTTGGCAACAACATTTAGAATCTGGCTGTGCATGGCCTGGCTACCTGCCATCTAGACTCCTCTTTATATGTAGGCAGTGCCTGCTAGGCTTTGGAGGGCCCTTGGGCAAGACACTCTGGAAGGGTCCCCTCCTCAGCAAGTCGACCTTTGCACCCTCCTCAGCAGCTGCTCTTGCTCCTCCTCCTCTCTCTCATCATTGCCACCCTGTCCTGCTTGACAGCAGAGGACCAGTGAGGAAGTAGGCTGTGGCATTTGGTTCTCCTCTTCCTCCCCAGCTACTGCTCTCTGGGCCAAAGTGAGAGGAAGGTGAACAAACAAGCTGTATGGAGGAAGAGAAAGGACTGTATGGGGCTGGAATTCTTTTGCATGCGGGAGGAATACTGAGTCATGAAATCCCAGGCAAACCCTGCAACCCAAAGTTGTATACCCAAAACACACATTTACCAAAGACATAATCTGATGCCAGGTTTGTAAGCAGGGATTGAACTGGGCTTACCCTCTTTTTTTAATGCTGCCCTCTCATTTGAACCCCCTGTTTGGGTTAATTACTCCAAACTACCTTTCTAGAAGCTAATTCAAATGGGTTTCTCTCATTAGCCTTTCCGAAGAGGAAGCAGAACCCCACTTTAACACTTGAGTGGAAGGCATTTTCTTTGCTGCTTCTATGTTGGATGTGTCACCACTGCTGGCGCAGTTTTCTGTCACTGCTGCACCTCACACTCTGCATTCCAGGTGTGTGAGGAATCCATTTTGGGGGTGAGAATTCATCCGATTCCCTGGGCTCAGCTCCCTGGCCTCCAGTTTTCTTTGTCACAACTCTGAGCCTGAATTGCTGGTAAGAGCACCCCATGTTTGCAGGAAGCCACCAGGAACTGAGTCCGGTGCTCTCACTTTCATGCTGCTTGCAGCTCCCTTTGTTTGCACCACAGTACATGGCACAGAAGCAGACTGCCAGTTGCACACCCTTTGTCCCATGAGCATTCACAGATCTCCTCTTGGCTTGGCTCACTTTCTAAGACTGGGTCAAGGATGAGAGTGAGTTCTGATTGTTAGAGAAATGGATTCCACTAGGAACCCTAATCTGCCCAACCATCTTCAGCTATTTAGATGAAGCACCACAGACAGGGAGGGAAACAGGTGGGTGCATCATTTGAAACCAGGCCTCACCCCTCCCCATCCCATCATATCCCCCCTTTCCTGCTCTCTGGGGCTGATTTGCAACCTCAGAGAGTCAGCCTGTGCAGCCTTTTCTGTGCTGTCCGCAAGGGGTGCAGGGCAGTGGCTTGGCATTCAGAAACTCAGTGCCCAGAACACAGGACCTTGGGACTGGGCTCAGAATAACTCTGTAGTCCCCCGAAACAAGGCTGGGAGGCCATACAGTTGCTCCCATAGATGGTTAAACATGGATTTTATGCAGCGTTATGGCAGTATCTGTACGGTTTTTGAGTTTTGTAGGCTATCCTGAAGATCTATTGGACCATACAGATATAATAGCTAACTAAATAAATTCAGGGGCAAAAGCTGATCAAAACAATTTAACTTCCCTGGTGATCAATTCCCTGATATCACTCCAATTTTAATTCACACTTTGCACAAATTTGCCTTAATGACTACTTGTATGAGTCAGGGTTCTTAGTTTGACTCACTCCTGGAGCTAATATTGGAATGGGCTGTTTCTGGAATTTGCATCCTCTAGTAACATAAGGCTGAGCGCAAAAGGATTGAGGCCTTTGAATTGTGGTGCTGGAGGAGACTCCTGCGAGTCCCTTGGACCGCAAGGTGATCAAACTGGTCAGTCCTAGAGGAGATCAACCCTGACTGCTCTTTAGAAGGCCAGACACTGAAGATGAAACTCAAATACTTTGGCCACCTAATGAGAAGGAAGGACTCCCTGGAGAAGAGCCTAATGCTGAGAACAATAGATGGCAAAAGAAGAAGGGGACGGCAGAGGATGAGGTGGCTAGATGGAGTCATTGAAGCAGTTGGCGTGAGCTTAAGTGGACTCTGGGGGATGGTGGAGGACAGGAAGACCTGGAGGAATGTTGTCCATGGGGTTGCAATGGGTCGGACGTGACTTCGCGACTAACAACAACAACAAGTAACGTTACCTGGCAGTCCATGTACGAAGATGGATGGAAGTCTGGAAAAAAACAGCAGTGGGATGCTGGAGGACACAGACAGGAGCAAGAAGCACAAAGATCCAGCCAGATATGAGAGTGTCAAGGCAGATCTGCTTCCAAACTTGTCTGCAAACCTGCCATAAGAATGGTGCAGAATGCTCAGAAACTGAACTGGTTGTGTAGTAACAAAAGCAAAACCACTAAGCTGGAAAACCTGGCCTTCCAAGGAAAACCAGATTTGGAATGTTGGGCTCAGGTTCAGGCTAGATGGACTAAAGACCTGACTCAGTACAAGGCAGCTTCCTACTGGGAATGGGAGAAGCTCTCTGAAATGGGTGGATGTGACTCTCAGGATACGGTTTCTCAAGGGGTTGCTCCCAATCCCTAATGGCAGGAGGCAGCTTGTGGCACAGATCTCTCAGTCACATCTCGCCTGCTTCCCCTCCTCCCTCTTCTACTTCTCTCACAGAAGAAATGCATGCAAGTCAGGTTCTGCTAATCTGACCCTGAAAGGGTCATTCACTCTCATGCACTTTCTTCTTGGTTTTGAAAGGTGGAGGTCTGTGGCCTGCTGTTCAGGTTTTGAACCGATAAATTTTTACCTAGATTCAGAAAGACAAAAGTAGTGGCAGCAGCATTGGTCTCCCCGGTCCCCGTTGCGTTCTTTCTCCTTAGTTGTCTTCCTCTCCTATTGTAATTGCCACTTGTGTGCATAGCCCTATTCATCAGTCTTGCCTGGCCAAGGTTCAGGGCAACCAGAATATCAAAGTAAAATACAATAGGCAATATACAGTCCAATGAGTCCATATAGTATATAGCAATAAGGCATCTTTCATTCCTGTGTTAGCAATTTAGGAAATCCAGATAGCTATTTAAACTATTTTTGCTGAATACAAAATAAAAGAGAACGATTAATTCCAAACAATGCAGCCATTCCACCAAGTTCACAAGAATAGCTTTTATATTTACCTTCCAAAAATGGGACCTCCCAGAAGCTGAAGAACACCAAAGATTGTTTGCAGGTAACCAAATCCAACTGCATCCAAACCCAGTCTTGTTGCCAAATACTGAAATAAGCGGGGTGGGGAGAATCAAAGAAAGATGTTGCATATTACATTTTTAATTGAAGAGCAGTTAGCCTCAAAACCGAAGATTTGAATGTAACCAAGGTACAATCTTACTAGTTTGCATTTTAAGGACATTTCAGCTAAGTTCTCAAAACCCAATTTCCCCCCCTGCAGCCTAAAACATGCAGGTATCAAAGATGGCCGTCCTCTGTGACAGGGGTGGGGAGTGTGTGGCCCTCTAGATGTCATTGGACTGCAACTCCCATCAGCCTCCACCCATTGTAAGGGAGGATGGGAGCTGCAATCCAACAAGAACTGGAAAGCAACATACTTCCTGTGTTCTGTGGCACAACTGCATAATTTCTTAAATCTGACAAGTTTTGTTTTTCTGGTCATGCAATATGTGGTGTTATGCAGTGATGCTGTTCCACTTTTCCACTAAAGAGCAGGAAGGCAGGATAAGTAACTTTGCCACTTACGGTGATCTGTCTTCATCAGGGAAAATGAAGCAGTTATCTGAAAGAGCGTCTCCTTCCTTACACACCTGCTCACCCCCTAAGATCCTCTTTTGAAGGTGATCAAAAGAGAGGCTACCCAGTGAAGGGTGGTGGCACCCCGGCTTTGGAACATGCTCCCCAGAGAGGTGCGCCTGGCACTGATGCTATATTTATTTCGGTACCAGGCCAAAGCCTTTTTATTTTCCTGATATTGTAAGAGTTGGTTAGTTTTAACATTGGTTTTTATCTGGTTTTGTTTCTTTGATGCTGCTTTTTTACTGTTGTATCACCATCCTGAGACCTCAGTAAAGGATGCAACAAAAATGATAGATAGATAGATAGATAGACAGACAGACAGACAGACAGACAGATAGATAGATATCAGCTCAAATTTAGAGGGGTTCCTTTAAGTGAGCTTGGTGACTGACCCTGGTCAGAAGTGAGGAGTCCCTGAGCTACGCAGGGAAACTGCACTACCACCTCCTTGTTTTAGAGTCGAGGGGGAGACAGATGGACAGAGGGTGAAAGCCAGGCTATATGCTGTGGGCTTGTGATCAAAACCTGAAGGTCTCACAACTACACTTCTAAGGTGTGTCTTTATTGTATTTCACTGCTCTTTAAAGGAAAAAAGGGTAGAACAGCATCACTCTGTGACTCAATAAAGCATGAAAAGCAAAGCCATGTTTGTAAAATAGAAAGGATTTATGTATGAGTCTGCTATGTTTTGTCTTCACAACAACCCTGTGAGGTAGGTAAGGCTGAGGGTGAGTGACTGGCCCAGTGTCACCCAGTGAGTTTCACTGCTGCATGGGGATTAGAACCCAGAATTCCTGAGCTCCAGTCCAGCAATCTAACCACTAGGCTACACTGACACTGCTTACATGATGTCAGAAAGATGCGCCTGTCGACAGCTGCACAGCTGCCACTTGCAGACCAACCCTAAGGGAAGCTCCGTGAGAGCGATTGCAGCACTTGAGGTTCCCAGTACCTGGGCTACCGTGATCAAGTGATCCCAATCCAGGAATGGCTGTAGCTGTGGCTTGCATCCTAGCCAGCAAGGCCATCATACCTGGAAACCCCTGGACAGGAATACCCCAGCAGAACATTTCAGTGTGCTGCTTTTTGCATGTGTAGGTGAGGTATGTGAAAACAGGTGCCCAAGAACTTATCAGGCAATGTGGACAAGCACAAAAATATGTTGTGCTGCTTGTCCTAGCAAGGATGATAGTACATCATTAATTGCCTTCTTTGATGGTTTGTTGCAGCATGCTTTTCAGGGAACTACATCACCGGACAACAACTATTATTTATTTCAACAGAGCCCATCCGTGCAGTGATCCCCACAGAATAGGCCACTGTTTCATATTTGGCATTATTTGGTCACCTCTTTAAACTAGTAAAAGTCCATCCTCCATACTCACTGGAACAATCCCAAATTGCATGAATAGGCAGGTCTGGTCCACAACTGTAATCAGGTAAGTGACTCGGATCACCCATTGTGCTGAGCTTTTATTTACTGTTCCGTTAATATCCTTTTCCAAAGGCTCTTCTCTCAATTTCGGTTTTTGCCGCTCTCTTTCAGAAGGGATTCCTGTACTCATGCTGTTTGGGAGAAGCTGTGGAGCACGCTCCCTTTGTTTGGAGGAATGTAAATGAAAACAAATGTTTAGGCGCTAGGAAGGAACACAAGCTCATTACCTTAGAAGGTGCAAAAGTCCTTATTTTTAACTTCCTATTTCAGCAGAAATATTATGTAACTTCCTAAACTGTGTGATACACTATTGTGATTTGGAGTCAGGTTATCTGAAGGAATGCCTGGTCCCATATATTCCTACTTAGTCCTTAAGATCATTTGTTGAGGTCCTTCTCAGGGAACCCCCCCCCAAAAGAAGTGGGGTGACAACCAGGCGAAGGGCCTTTTCAGTAGTGGCACCCCATGTCTGGAACAGGATTCCCAGAGAGGTGCACCTAGTGCCATCCCTGACACCTTTTTGGTGCAAGATGAAAATCTTCTTATTCTCTAAATATTTTAATGGTTAGTCTATCTGTCTTAATGCTGAGCCAAATTTGAATATAATTTTTAAAATAGTTTTAAATTGCTGCCATTCCTGATTGTTGTCCCATGGTTGTTGGTTGTCATATTGTTTGTTTTATAGTATTTTATGAATATATTCTTTATATTGTTTCATGAGTATTTTATGTATAGTATTTATGATTTTAATAATTGTAAACTGCTTGGAGAGCCTATGAGCTATGAGGGTGGCATATACATGTAATAACTAACAAACAAACTAACTAACATTTATGCTATTTGCCTCAGCATACACACAAACTATTAAGTGACTTCTGTCCTACAATAGCAGGTATTTGAAGATTACATCCAGTGCCAGTTCTGGACACAGTTATGTAAATGTGGTGCCCTGGCACTAGGGGATGCCTATTCATTTCAAAATAGAAAAGATGAAAAGCAACTTACAGTCAAGCAGATGAAAACTTTCAGTAGTTGAGGTAGTATTTTCCAGCAAAGAACAGGACTCAATAATCTGGGAAAGTTCTGACCTGTGTTTCTGGGTAAGCCTAAACCTGCCATTTCATGCACAAAGTCCAGCAAGCTATCAGCCTGCACGCATTGGTGGAGACTGGGGGAGTTACCTTAGCCCAGGCACAGGGCTCCTGCTTCAAGATCAGTCCCTGGTATCTCCAGTTTCAGAAGACCAGGTAGCTGGTCAGCATAATCAATACTGGGAAGTAGCAAGGTAGGTGGCTGTGGTGCTTTGAAAACAAAGGCAAATCTGATCCCCTTCTTGTTATTGCTTTCTTCATCCAAAAGATACCATGCATGTTAATAATTAAACTGGTTGTTGCTGGTTTCACGTTAGAACAAGACAATTCTGGACCTAAACACACCTAGTAAACTGTCCAGTATTAAAATATCACGCAAAATGAATTGCAAAATAAATAGAAGAAAGTAACATTCTGAGCGATGTTCATACTGTGGCTGAAGAAGCATTTACTTACGGACTAATAACAGGTCGCCTGCAACATTCAGCTCTGCTAAACTTGAATGACTCTTCCTGCTTGTCTTCACTACTAAACAGTTAAGAAAGCAGGGCAGGAAAACTGAACTTCCTGGTTTGCTTCCAAGAGGGACTGTGGGAAAATTGCAGACAGTGAGCAGAGCAGTAAAAGCAAACCTGCTGATCTGCCAGCAGCGTGCAATGACCCCCTTTTCCCTACTGAGCCAGCCCCCTGCCATGTTATGCAAAACCTTCCTCAAAGACTCTTCAGACTGGGTGCTCTGAGAAAATACAGTCACAGAGCAAGGAAATTTTGCACTTACCATTGGTTTGCTACTATTCAAGGATAATGTTAGCTTGTTGCTTTGTGATTCAGAGTATGAGAGGGAAGTTCCCTTGTACACACTGCAAATCTTTCCAGAATAGGATTGCATTGTGCAGTGAATGCAGATAGAAGCCATACTCCATTGTTTCATGGGATCTGAAATCCGTTTTCCTCTAGGTTTGCTACAGGGAAACTGGATTTTCCCAAACGTTCAGGCTGCAGTAATATGCAGGTAAGGAAATGTTTAACATGTTGTCTAAAATGTTGTGTTGCACAGAATAGGTTTTCACAAGTGTCGTGAGCTAGCGTGAGACACCCCTGGTGAAAACTAGGGGTGGACCAAACAGTCTGTCCCCATCCATGTCAATCCTGCCTGTCATTCATAAGAACCTCTCCAGTTTCTGTGTCAATCTGAAATAAAAACAAAAACTGCAGGACAATCACTCTGATTTTTTAACAGTTTCCCCACAGAAAATGTACATGTCTGCATGCAGTTTAACCTAAAATAGACATTTCATGAATTGAGGAATGTACCACACAATTTTGAGCACCAAGAAAATCAAAGGATCAATTTGTTCCAATCTGTGCATTAGTGCATGTAACTGAATAGGGTTGGTACAGAATAAAACGTGGACTGCATGAAATCCTCCAGCATCACAAGTGGCAATGCTCATGCCAACCATTCGTGTTTACCAGGGAGAGTAAACCTGCTTTCTGGTCCTTGTCCCTGGTGAATCCCTGCCCAGGGCTGTCCTCATTTTTGCCTCTGGGTGTCACCTTCTGAATATTCTGTTCCTGCGTGACAGTGGTCATTCTTCATGTTTTAGCTTTCCAACTCCAACTCCAGCACCAGTACATGGATACTAATCGACCACAACCAGCCATTCCAAACAGTGTAACTGCTGGAGTATGTCTGAGCTGCTAAGACTATATTCTGGCACAATTATTTATATACCATCTTTCTTCCTCTTGCAAAGAACCTCAAGAAGGCATACGGGGTTCTCCTCCTCTCCATTCTATGCTTACAACAAAAGAGTTTGGGTCAGTGAGTGGCCCAAAATAACCTAATGAGCAATCCCAGATCACTGGGTCCCACAAAACTCTGTACTGGTGTTTTGCTTTAGAAACTAAAGAAGTTTGCAACATTATCTATGGGGTGAAGAAAGTGAACATGGAGACATTTTTCTCCCGCTCTCTGGAACCCAGTGGGATCATCCCACGACTGGTGGGAGACTTAGGACACAGGTCATAGTCAAACTGTGGAATTCACAGTTACCAAAAAGATGTGGGGATTAGCTCCACAGATAGAGCAAAGAAAGCAAAAATTTGCATATGTTAATTTGTTGTGGTTACATGCCATCAAGTCCTCTCCGACCCTATGAAAATGCTTTCTAAAATGTCCTGTCTTTGAAAGCTCTGCTCAGCTCTTGCAAACTCAGGACTGTGACTTCCTTTATGAATCAATCCTTCTCATACTTGGTCTTCCTCTTCCTCCTCTTCTTCTGCCTTTGATTTTCCCCAGCATGAGTGTCTTCTTCAGGGAGTCTTGCCTTGTCATGATCTGCTCAAAGCTCTGGCTTGATCTGATCTAGGACCAACTTCTTTGTCTTTGTGTCAGTCCAGGATATTCACAAAATTCTCTTACAGCATCATATTTCGAATGCATCCATTTTCTTCTTCCTGTCAGCTTTCTTCACTGACCAGCTTTCACTCCCATACATGGTGATCAGGAATACAATAGTGTGAATGATCTTGGCCTTGATTTCCAGCGAAATGTGCTTACACTTGATGAGCTTTTCTAGTTCCTTCATTGCTGCCCTTCCAAGTCTCAGTCTTCTAATTTCTTGGCTGCACTCTCCCTTTGATTGCTTGATTTATTTCCTTATACTGCCTGTAGCCAAAGCTCTCTGGGTGTTTGATGACTTTGCCAAGGCATTCAAAATCATACACAATTTCAATTTCTTTCTTGTTGACCTTATAGTTGTGTGATTCTTCTATAATCGTGATTTTTATTTTCTTAATGTTCTGCTGCAGTCCTGCTTTTGCACTTCTTTTGCTTTCTTCAGGAGTCTTTTCAACTTGCTGCTGCTTTTTGCCAATAATAGGGTACCATCTGCATATTTTAAACTATTGATGTGTCTTCCACCAATGTTCATGCCTGCTTCCTCTGGCCCTAATCCACTTTTCCTTATGATGTGATACACTAATATGCTCTAAAGATTGTGTGTGTGTTGAAAGGATCCTGTCTGCCAGGGACACTCCTATCTGTAAAAAGGGATATATGGACAGGAGAAAGGAGGGTATTTGATATTTGGGGGATGAGGACCCTCAGGCAACAAGATTCAAGGGGTGGGACAGCAGAAGATATATCCTAAATGGGCAGAAAACCAGTTATTCCAGGAGATCAGGCCCCTACATTTATTTCAGCAAGTGCCCACAGACAGCAGGGTGGTAGGGGAGATGGCATCCCAGGGATATGGGGCTCCCAGCGAAAGATTTGGGACTCCAGCCACAGAAGGCTGTCCCCCAGCATGGCCTGTACATAAGATGTCGCGACAGCCATTAATCTGGATGGCTTTAAAATGGATTGGACAAATTCATGGAGGAAAAGACCATATGTGGCTATATGCTGTCTCCAGTATCAGAGGCAGAATGCCCATGTACACCAGCTTCTGGGGAACATGGGTGGGAGGGTGCTATTGCACCAACATCCTGCTTGAGGGATCCTCATGAGCCAGTGTGTGAACAGAAGGCTGGACTAGATACATCTTTGATCTGATCCAGCAGGGCTCTTCCTATGCCCTTAAGGTGCAAGCGGAGAGCTGGAGTGTGAGCACCAGCCTTGCCACCTTCCAGGAGCTGACAGCAAACCTCAGAAGCACAGAACCCTTGGTATTGGTGTCAGGTTTCCAGGCTACTTAGAAACCACTTTTTCCAGGGATCTTTTCCACATACAGAAAAAGTTTCCTGCTGCAGAAATTCATCTTCAACATATGGAGGGTGAGAAGGACAAGAATGGATGAGAGGTTTTTGATCAGGTTCTTACCTTCTGGACTGAGCAGGGGTTGCTAGCAATGTGAATCTATTTCTAAACTTGCAATGTGATTTCCAGGCAAAAGGGGGGAAATGTGCATGAAATCCAGACATTTGAAAAATGTGCTTCATCTCGTAGGAGAACAGATACATTTCAGAGATGTGCACAATTGATGGCTACATCAATTAGACACACAGAAGTATGCATGGCAAATCATACAAGAAGAGAAAAACAAAGAGTGCAATCTGAGCTTGGAATGAGCTTCAAGATGGAATTCAGAGAATTTTGGCCAGCTCAAGTTTTGCTGATTCACACATCCCCAGATGAAGACAGAACATGGGGGCAGAACATGTTCATTATTCCCTGAAGCAAAACATTGGAATAGGATTTATATCTCCTCCGCATCCAGTACGGCTTTAACCAAAAATAGCAATATCTTCTTACCACTTACACTTTAATAGGCTACTGCTGATTCAATTCGTGCAACATTCCACGGGCAAAATAAACCCTTCAGCAAGGTGTCAAAATGTGGTGGGAAGGAGAGAATGATGCACTGGGTCGCGGCTGGGGTGTTGTCACGATGTCCCTATTTTCATCTACAAAATTTTGGGGAAGGAGAATATGACATGTTACTCCATGACTCCTACATTTTTATCTGTTTTATCATAAAGGGATGAAATACCTGTAGTTTTCAGTTGCACTGGTAATATTGGGAGAAAGAAAATTGGTGCCTAGGGACTAGGGACTTGCACAATTTCTTTCCTTGTGACAGTACGACTTACTGTCTAACTGAGAAGATTTCACTAATATGAGAACTAGGAGGAGGAGCTGAGTGGGCTCCCTGAAGAGAGAAGACCAGCCTTTCCACTCAGGTGCTTTTCCTCCTGCTCTGAAGCACCCCCCCCCCCTTAGAAACCTAGAAACCTGCCATCTAGGAGTCTTGCATGTAGGCAGGAGTGCAAAGGTAACCTTCACCTTTGTGCTGCTTCCACCCTGGATAGGATGCCCATAATCCTCCAAATTCAGAGGATTAAAGCTGTCTAGATTGGATTGTGAATTTGCAGTGCAGTGCATACTAGCTGAGCCGAATAGATTTAAGGATTTCTATATTTCTGAAAATTCTTCTCCTTCTTGCATTTCAATACTGCCTGAAGCCAAAGCTCTCTGGGTGGTTCACAACATTTTAAGTCACCCATCCAGATTTCAACCAGGCCTGACACTGCTTAGCTTCCAAGATTACGCATGATCAGGCACTTCAAGCTATACAGAAGCTACAAGAATTCCTTCTTGTCTTGTATAAGGCTACAAGACTACAGAATACCAAGAAAATGTACAACAATTCAAAAACAATAACAACAAGAGTAATTAAAATGTTTTAACAGCAATTTACCATTTACTCCCATGTAAGTCTATAGTCATGCGTCTGTAGGAATGCTGTCCATGGGATCACGATGGGTCGGACACGACTTCGCAACTAACAACAACAACAGCAAGACTACAGGGTTGTAGCCCTCAGTAGAATGATTATGGGTCTCTGCCCCAGTGCTGGCAGCAACAAGCTCAGTCATGTTAGAATTACAGAGTGAGTAGCAAATGGCCACTGTACTTATTTGGAATCCATTTAAACTTCGATTGCATTTTCTCACAGTCTTTTCTTTCACACTTCTTGACATCTGACCCCACTGTGTACTTCCTACCCCACAACCTCAGCCTGCCTATACACCAGCCAACTGTGGTTAACACCTCATGTATTTGATGCATGACTCTCCGGAGTCTAGTTCACAAAAGCTTAAGCCGTAATAAATGTGTTAGCCTTTAATGTTCTATAAAATTCTTCGTTGTTTTAATTAGCAGAGCCCCTGCTTGGTGCAGAATAGATTTCAAGCTGCACCAAGGGTTGCTGGAATAAAGAAACTATAAAGGTTGTTCCCAAAGTTTTTGAGAATATAAAATCGAGCAGTTACTGCAATCTCTTTCCAGCACTACCTGGAACACACAAGGCAACCGTGAGGCAGAGATCAGCTCAGCCTGGAATGGTGTCTTTTCAGAAGAGTAGCGCATGGACCATGCCATAGTTATTCCTAAAAGTGTAATTTCTACAAAGGTAAATAATGATATGGGAAGGAGGAAGAGGAGTGGTGTTGTAGCAACTTGTAGCTGTTATTCCTTTTTTTCCTTTAAGGGTCAATGAGATATCTTTATATAGCTCAAATTCAGCAAAACATATCCATTTTAGTCTTATTTGTTTCCTGCTTCTGAAACTGTAAATTATCTTTGCATCTGAACACCTTGGCTTTTATTTTAAGCTTTTTCACTTTCTAAAGCTCCCAGTTATGAAAAAAAAGGTTTGTAAAAATAGCTACAGAGTATCTACAGTGGAACCTTGGCTCATGAATGCCTTAGTTCATCACCAAATTGGGTTGTGAACAAAAATTTTATAAAAATTTTTACTCAGGTTGCGAACTCCGCATTGGGTGGCGACTGTGATCGTAGCCATCTCCACATCCCCTGAGTGGGGAGATGGCTGTGATCGTGCTGGGGGCGGCAGGGAGATGGCCGAGATCACGCCTGTCTTTCCTGCGCGAGCGTGCCTCTGACTGTGCCCGTCTTCCTTGCTGGAGTGCAACTGTGATCTCGGCCACCTCCCCCACAGCACGATTGCGCCCATCTCCCCCCACCCCGAGCATGTCTCCCCCCCTCCAGCGTGCCCGCAATCGCATCCATCTCCCCCCTCCCCCCGAGTGCACCAGGATGACAGGCGTGTGCAGGGATGATGGGCATGATTGCAGTCGTGTTGGGGGCGGGGAGATGGCCGCACTCGTGCTCGGGGGGGGCGGGGGGAGATGGCCACGATCTTGGTTGCTCATTGTCACTTTGCTTCATATTTTTTGATTAAAACAATAGTTACCGAACGGATTAACCTTATTTACATTGAACCTTATGGGGAAATTTAACTTGGCTCATGACCAATTTGGGTCACGACCAGAGTCCTGGAACAGATTAAGTTTGTGAGCCAAGGTACCACTGTAAAACTAAATATAAATCTTGGGCAACTAAATTTATATTTAGAAAGAGAATGCTGATTTTGAGATATAATATTTTATTTATTTATTTATTTATTTATTAAAAGCTTTGTATGCCATCCCATTATTCAAAATCTCAGGACAGCTTACAATATTTAAGAAAACAAATATAACAACAATTTCTAATAAATAATAAAACCAAAACAAACCATACATCACAAAGCAACAGAGCAACTAAAGGTTAAATGTTATTAAATTTTAAAGTACTGTTTAAATAAAAAGGTTTTGGCCTGGCACTGAAAAGAGTATAAACTTGGTGCCAGGTGTACCTCTCTGGGGAGTACATTCCAGAGTCTGGGCACCACAGCAGAGAAGGCCCTGCTCTGAGTTGATGACCTTTTTGCCTCTCTTAGAGAGGGTTCCCGAAGCAGGGCTTCTCCCGCAGATCTTAAGGGCTGTGAGGGCGTATAAAGAAGGAGACATTCCTTCAGGTATCCTGGTCCCAAGCTGTTTAGGGCTTTATAGGTCAAAACCAGCACCTTGACTTGGGCCCGGACTTCAGCTGGAAGCTAGTGGAGCTGGTAGAGGGCCTGCGTTATGTGAGAGTAACGGCCGGTCCCCGTCAGCAGCCTGGCAGCTCTATTCTGTACCAGTTGCAGTATCCGGACCATTTTCAAGGGCAGCCCCACATAGAGCACGTTGCAGTAATCCAAGCGGGAAGTTACCGGAGCATGTATCACTGTTGCTAGGGAGTGCTCATCCAGGTAAGTTTGCAGCTGATGGATCAGTTGAAGTTGCAGAAAAGCACTCCTTGCCACCGCTGCCACCTGGAACTCCAGTGACAGCTCAGGGTCAAGGAGTACTCCCAAGCTGCAGACCCTGTCCTTTAGAGGGAGTGCTACCCTGTCCAGAACTGGGTCAAAATCACCTACCTGGAGACCTGCACCACCCACCAACAGGACTTCCGTCTTATCTGGATTGAAGCTGAGTTTATTGGCCCTCACGCAGCCCATCCAGCCAGGCGCCAGTTCAGTTCAGCTACCGCCTCACCTGGATTAGTTGAAAAGGAGAGGCAGAGCTAAGTATCATCAGCATACTGATGACTCCACAGCCCAAACCTCCTGATGACCTCTCCCAGCGGTTTCATGTTGATGTTAAATAGCATGGGAGACAAAATAGAGCCCTGCAGAACTCTATGGCAAAGCTGCCATGGCGCAGCCTCCTAACTCCCAAGTCAGCCAGCCTATCCAAAAGGATACCATGGTCGATGGTATCGAAAGCCGCTGAGAGGTCCAGGAGAACCAACAGGGACAGACTCCCCCTGTCCCTCTCCCTGCACAGATCATCATACAGGGCGACCAAGGCAGATTCAGTATCATAACCAGGTCTGAAGCCAGACTGAAATGGATCCAGATAATCACTTTTATTCAAATAAAACATCTCTCTCTCTTGCAAACAGGAGGGCTCATGCCCTTTGTGTTAGTCCTAAAGAGATCACTGCAGAGAATCCAACTCTTCCTATTTCAAATACATATATAACGTCATAAAATGTATTTATACGTGACACACTTCCTTCTTTTGCACATACTTGACAGGGTAAGGAATTAACCATCTTTGTAACCAATCCATTTTAAGTCAACCTTTTGATTAGTGTTATGTTGCTTCCACTTTTTAAACAGCAGATGGAGCAAACTATATATATTACAGGTAGGCAGAAACTTTAATGGTTCTTAATGAGCAGAGAGTAGACCTGGCTAGTTCTAGAAACCACAGCAAACAAGCATGAAAGAAGGTTTAGGAAAGACAGATGGGAAATTTCCAAGAAAGAGAAATTAATTTTAGGTTTACAACAAAATGTTTCTACTCAGGCCCCATCGGTGAGGGTGTTCAAGGATAGGCTAAACATGTGCATGGTGGGCATGCTGTGAGTGGAGCTGGCTGAAGCCAGGGATCAGACTAGATGGCCTGGGAGGCCCCTTCTGACTCGTTCTGTTTCTATGTTTCTATTTCTGATTAAGAGATGGAATTCAGTTACCTGTCACAATTCTTCAGCTTTGTTGTCTCTTTGGAGCTCAACGTCCAAAGCCAGCATCTTTTCCCTTCTGCCTAACCGCCCTTTTGGGATTTTCCTTTTCTTCACCTAAATTATTTTTCCTGGGAATTTCCACAGGAATTTAGTTTGAAATTTTTAAATTCTTTATTGTATTTTAAATCTTTGTAATGCCACTAGGCTTGACTTTATGTCTTCTATTACTGCAGATTTAACCATTTAAATTTTATGCTGTATTCTATTATTTAAATTGTTTAAAATGGTTGTGAACTACCCAGAGATGGTGGGTGGTATAAAGATGAAAGAAATGCATGCCTCTTCTGGATCCTCCACATTTTCTTCACATCCGATCCCCTCAGCCATGCTCCCCCGGGCCCCAGACCCTTTTCTCTTTTTGGGGCAGGAATGGACAACTTGGAGAGCAAGTGCTGCAGGAGGGATCTGCACCCCACCTCATCCATGCTGCTACAACATCCAATATCGGGGGCAAAATTCAGCAGCAAAATGCAAGGAGGCCTTTGTCAGGACAAATCTAGATTTTTATTTTTAGGCCTGTGCTGCCAGAAGGGGCCATGCTGTGCCCACCCCCGCTTTAAGCCTTTGCCCCATGTCTGCATCTATCTGATTCTCAGCTCCCAGCCCACTCAGCAGTTCTGACTCTTTCCGCACTCTGTCCGTCCGTCCGTCCGTCCGTCCGTCCTTCCTTCCTTTCTGCTTCTCCTCCTCCTCCTCTTTTTCAGTAGTTGTGGTACTGGTGGCTTTCAAGTTTACATTACAGAAAGAAGTCTCTCCTGCCCCGCCCCCACCAAATTCCCTCACCCTTTCACACTTGCACACATTCTTCATTTAGAAATAGCTTATTCAGATCTCTTTCCCACATGGTTTTGCTTCTATCTTCACCATTTCCTTAGATCTCATAAAATTTTATTCATCTTGGGCCGTAAGCCTTTGCTTTTTTATTGAGCCCTTTATTTCAACGATGTTTCTGTTTAGGAGAAATAAGCAGTGTGCTGTGAGATTGTGTTCACTTGATGGTCTAAAATATAAGTATTTGGTGGTTAAAATATTATATACAATATTTGTGTTAACTGTTGCAGGGAAAAATTGTTTACAGAAGACTGGTGTGCTCAAGCCAGGAACCAACACAAGTCAGATTTAAAAGAAGAAGCCAGAAATTTTCTCTCTTCATCCTGTTTACCTCTCCCCCTGTGTGAAAGTCCCCATCCAAATGTCAGTGAGCTTTCTGGCAGGAAGGGTGTGCAGAGGCACCTAAATTCAGACCCTCCCTTTCTATGAAGTGAGCTAGGAGATCAGCTATCTTTACTCCCAGATGTTAAATACTATTGCATGTCAGCTATCGCTGGAAGGTAAATGCAAACACAAAATATTCAGTAAATGTACTAACTGTCAGAGAATATCTAGGGAAGAGTTGGCATCTAATCCACCAAAAAAAAAAAAAAAAAAAAACCAGCAAATTTGTTTCATCTCTGAATGAGTCTGCTTTACATAAGAGTCGGTCTCTATGATATGCCTAGGACAATAGCAAGTGTAAGAAATTAAAGCAAAGTATCTCATCAAAAGTTCTGCCTTCATATTCTGCTCTCCCTTACCCAGCTGCTCTGCTTCTCATGTGGGGAAAAGTTCTTAGGCAGCTTTGCCAGGTCAATTTCCCTTTTAGAGAAGAAACCTCCTCCAAAGTTCATGGCTACAAAGTCTGCTTACAAATATACAGGTTGAAAGGGAGTCTGCGATCATGTACACAGGATTGGTCCTGAAGCAGCTTGGACCCAAGCCAGAAGCCATATATTCAAGACAGGCTTCCTTATGCACACCAGCTTCCAAAATCCCCAGTCCAGGCTGGTGGCTGTGATACATTTCAGTTCCTTAGAACGTCCACCAAAGTCTACTAATATTGTTTACTATCAAGTGCTGGATGCATAAAAATCTAGAGAAAGGATCATTTTCAATAACAGAACAACATGATGATGACAACGCTATATAAGTTCCTTTCAAGCTTCTGATCACCTTCCAAACCAATACAGGCAGACCCCAGGTTATGAATGTCCAAGTTACGAACAGTCGATGCTTATAAACAAACTGTTACAAAGCCCATTGATTAAAAAAAAATACTGCAGAAAATCATCATCACCACAGAGAGGGAAGAAGCAAAAGGATAGAGAGGGAGGCCTCCAAAGCAAGCTGTCCTGTGCTGCCCATCCGGAAAAGGAAACCTCTGGCATTTCCTTGCTGCAAAGAGGTGCCACTGGTGAGTTTGGGGGGGTGGGGCTAGAGAGAGTCTCAGTTTTTCTGTTTTCAAGGGGATCCTGTGACCCTAAGCCCAGTGAAATGTGGAGGACTGATTTAAACATGATCCAACTTACATACAAATTCGACTTAAAGACAAATTTATGTTTTCTCAGAAACAGAATGTGTTTGTTAACTGGAGACTGCCTGTACAGATATATACATGTGTCCTGTACACACACATATATCTGGATCTACTGGTTAGATATCCAAACTCTCTTAATAGTTAGTGAGGCCAGGAGTGGGCAATGTGTGACTATTCAGAATTTCTTGGACTGCAGCTCCCATCAGCCCCAGCCAGCATAGCCAACTGTTATTGCAGTCCAATAACATCTTCAGTGTCACATGTTCCCCATCCCTGGCTTATACTGTTTTACTCCAATTTTCCTATAAGCATACCACACTACAAGGACTCTAATTGTTAGTTTCCTTTCCCTTTAATGAGCCTCTTAACATAGGTAATAATTGTTGCGTATGTTGCCTGTCTGTTTTTAGTTTAAATTCAAAATAAGTCACCATACTAAAATAAAAATAGAAAAGTTTCTTAAATCCATGGAGCCCATCAGAAATATAGGTTAGTGCTGTGCCATTTCTTCCACATTTTTGCTGATGGCTTTCATTCAATTTATAGGAAAAATATCTTTCCAGAAGAAATTCTAAGGAGAAGAAAGTTTCACAGGAATTCTCATGAGTTGGGTTCAGGCTGCTTATGAGATGAGCAGGCATACTGTAAGTACGAATATCCTGCCTTTCGTTGTATGTTCGAGTTTCTGGCACCCGGTTCATGCACTTTAATTAAAGCCCAGGGTAAGACATCATGACACAATTCTTCCCACAACACTTTTTTCAGACTAGGAAGTGCAGGTACTCTGGGAGATTGCAGAGTAGTGGAACCATTTCAAATAAAAGGAAAAAATTCTGTGCTATTGGTAACCCCCAAATTTCTCCATTATTTTTATTCTCTTCTCCCACCCCCTGAATGATGCCCTGGAATGACACCAGGTACAATAATGGTGAAGATGCAAGATAGGGACTAATCTGCCAGTGTTTTTGCTACAATTGCCACTTGCAGTGGCAGCACAAAAAAGGAAAAATCCTGCTGTGCTAGAACCGTTCTGAGAGCAAATGCCACTTCTGAGAAACCGCAGGAGAATTGCTCTTCTTCACAGAGAAATTTAGTGAAATTGTCCTCCATTTTCTCTGCCCACAAATAGGATAGAGAATTTTGAGAGGCTGCACAAGTATAGATAAATTATTACCAGTAAAAGGGTCCCTATGCTATACAAGTACTTGCAGTGTAATCTTAGGAATGTTTTCTCAGAACTAAGTCCGACTGAATCCAGTTATTCCTAGGCAAGTGTGCAAAACACTACAGGCTCAGTATGTACAAACAAAAAATGTAGCATTTTTCTCCTTAATCACTGGATTTGTCAGAGCATTCATACTGATTGGGTTTGAATTTTGTAACAATTTTCAATTTAATGTTGGGCTGGAGGGAATGTCTTGGGTCTTTGCCTGAGAATAAGAAGGGAAGCTTTGGGAAGGGTGGAAAGTAGCATTGTAAGCTGCCTAGGAAGGTCTCGGCAATTATAGACAGCCTATAAATATATGTAAATAAATAAATAGCTCAGGAAAATGGAATTCAGATACTTACAACATTTCTTGAACTCTGTACTCTAACACAAAATTTTCTGGGATGTGTTACAGTTAGGGATATAAATTTTGTCAAATCTGTTCTGTCTGTGTTTTGCAGCTTGTCAGGAATCTTTTGTTCCATCATCAGTTCATTGACAGAATCAGATTTCTTTTTGAGGAAATACAAGTGTTTCATTCCTATTTGCAAATGCG
Source organism: Varanus komodoensis (assembly GCF_004798865.1). Taxonomy (NCBI): domain Eukaryota; kingdom Metazoa; phylum Chordata; class Lepidosauria; order Squamata; family Varanidae; genus Varanus; species Varanus komodoensis. The sequence continues at coordinate 9,676,996 of NW_025335468.1, read as the reverse complement.
CATTAGCACTAATCAGTATTGCAACAAAGCACTGGGGAATCAGACCCCTCACATGTGTGGACTTCTTCTCATGTTTGGCTCTGTATTAGAAAGCAAGCCAAGCAGAGAGGAATTCCATGAACACTCACAGAATGGAGGCATCTTCACCTGCATCATGTGCCACACGAACAAAGGCTGCTGCACTTGATGTGGAAGAGGGACACCGCTTGTGCAGTGTTCATGAAGGGTTTGATTCCTGGCATGCTTGCCAGGAACTCAGGGCCATGACAACGTGGGTTGGAATCCAGGAAGCTGAGCCCAGGGAATCTGATGGATTATCATCGGCAAGTCAGATTCCTCACATACCCCTAGCTATAATGAACATTAGTGCACATGTTTCCCCAATATAAAAGCCAGTTTGCAGAATCCACACACCTTGGAGAAAGCCAACCTGATGCAGAACCTGCAGCTCATAGAAATCCAAGCTCATTGCAACTCCTTGCAGATTTCTCCCACATCCCTAGCTGCAGTTATACTGGGGAAATGTGGTGTGTTAGCATGCCACTGTAAGTGCTGGATCTTCAGCAGCCTCTAATACAGTGGCTACTGCTGTTGCTCGAGACAAATCTTAGCCTGACCTGGAAGCTTTTGTTTAGTCAGTTCTTCCAGGTTTCTGCCCAGGGAATATTCCAATTTACATCCTTAAGGAGGCTCAAGTCCTCCTGCAAGCATCTCATGAGAACCATGGCTTTGCATAAAATGAAAAGTACGTGGAGGAAATTGACAGCATTCCTCCAGCAAACCACAAGAGGCTGTAGGAAACCCTCACCGTTTCCAACATCTTCATAACATATTAGATGTTAAATGAAATCATAGTCAGTTTTCACATTCCCAGCATTGCTATGATTCCAGAAAGGGGTTGTGACAGTCTAATTTCAATATTTATATATTGACATGTAGTATTAAGGTTTTACTCAAGGATTTAATCTGCAGATGCAGCTGTAGAATGATTTATGCCCTAACCACAATTATTTAGAAATGTTCCGTTCATTTCAACAGAACTGACTTCCAAGCAAGTGTTTTAGGAATGAAATCAGGCTTACATGGCCCAATTCAGAAGGAAATCTGCCTGTGCAATACTGCCGTGCTTGTGCAGAGCTCATTTAAGGTGCAATCTCGTGTAGGTTTGAGCAAAAAACTTCCTACAACTTCCAGCATGCCCCAGCTGACTTTAAGTAGGATTAACAATGGATACATCCCACAACTAGTTCCTCTCATTGTCTGTGCACAAGTACACATGCACATACATATTAATATGGAGAGATAAATTGTGCGTGTTTTAAGTTTCTGTCTCTCTCGCTTACAGAGAGACACGCTTGTGTTTTGTGACACATTGACTATGAGCTTTGAAGCAGTTTGACTGTGATTCTGTCCATTTTTGGAAAGATATGGCTTGGGACTAAGCATTGCCCAATATATGCTACATGCTGTGTGAGAAACACTCCTGATTGGCTGGCTGGCTGACAAGTCTATTGGGCTGCATGGCTTTAACTGGCCTTGCCCGACACTTCGGATCAATAATTCACTTTATTCCCAGACATGCAAACCGAAAAGGCGCCAGTTAAAGCTCCAGGCCTGCCACAAAAGTACAGAAGCAATGGAGAAAATATGCTTCCTCTTTTACCAAAGTAAAGAAAGCTGCTCCCGGATACCAGGGAAGACATGCAAATAGCAGCCAGCCTGCGGAGCCACCACCCAGATGACTAGACACCTCCCAGCTTTTCCAGGAGACCTTTTCAGGTTTTTCTATTTAAGTCCTTGACTGCAACTGCATTCAGATGACTATGACCTGTGATTTTTTTAAAAAAAACTCAGATCTATTTGTTTCTTCCATTGGATCATTCTAATATATATTGTTCATATCATTATTTGCCACCTTGGCTGATATTTTAACACAGGGGTCTCAAACTCGCGGCCCGCGGGCCACTTGCCGGGACGGGCAGGGCCTGGGGGAGGGGCCCTGCGGCCTTCAAAGCGCCGGCGGCACCCGGGCTGGCCATGGGATGAGCGGCCCACCCCCACCGCGGTGGTGGAATACTTGATGCGGCCCAGCCTCACCCAGACTCTACTTCCCGCGGCCCCCAGGTAAGTTGAGTTTGAGACCCCTGTTTTAACAGAAAGGCCAGAAATAAGTGCTGGTGGACAGCACAGGCTGCAGAGCAAGGTGAGGTGGCCAGTGCTGCAAGACAGCACCTAGAGTGCCATGCAGCTGCTTCTGAGCCCCGCAACCTAGCCTGCTGCCTTCAGGTGGAGCAGGGGAAATGGCTCCATCACTGGCTCTGAAGTCAGAGTTGGTTGCCAGGGTAGCCAACATCTGTATGTGGATCTGGGAATGTCATCTTGTATTGCACCTCAGGCAGCCGAGGGGCTGGCTTGGTGTCTGGGTTGCCCCTGTGAGTTCCTGGTCACAGCTTCTTCATTCTTGTTCTTCTTTGCTGGATGACCATAACCCTATTTGGGTGTTTTGTCTCCCTTCCTCCCTTCAGTGCCATCATGTGAGGGGAGAACAGAACAAGGCCACTGACCACTCCCTTTCCCAGGATACTCAGCATCAACTTCATTGTCTTCAACAAGTTAGAAAGGTGAACTTCTTTAGTGAGGATATCTCTGTTCAGAAAGACTCTCTGTCTGAACTGGAACACTAGAAGATCTCCAGAGAGGGAGAATTTTGCCAAGTGTGACTTTCTCCTTTGAAGAGCTGAAGAAGCTGCACTTAGGTGGCAACTTTGAAAAGTGCAAGAATAATTCCAGGATCTGGTGCTGACAACACTCCCCCGTTGCTTCTCTGTGATAGTTTTCATGGCTTTTTGAACATTAGAGGGCACCAAAGTTCCACAAACAGTTAACATGAAAGGGACGTATGAGAATTCCATTTCCATTCACAAATCAGCCAAACTTTCCTTGTTCACAACCCAGAAAACAAATCGGTGTACATTTTCTCAAAAAGGTTTGCATATTCCCAAAATTGAAATTAAGCCTTTTTTAAAAAAATAACTTTGAAATGCATTTCTAAAAAGATACGTATGTTCACATTTTAATCAAAGGGGGAAATGCATTCTTTTGAAAACTATGCACAGAAATGCACACTTTTTCTATTCAAAATACACATTTTCCTGTTCAAGCAAATCAATAAATAGGTAACAAATGAAATTGGGCGCAAGATGAACTGAACTGTGAAGTGAAGTTCAGAGAATTTTGGCATGCTTGAATATCCCTCATCTTCCCATCCCTACAAGTGGATCTAAGTGCATATGTTCCTCACTATTGCATTAGGAAAAAATTAAGGACTACTTTAATCATTACTGTTTCCCACCCGCTGCTCCACTACATAAAGATAACCTCAAAGCAGGAATACACATATAAGCTATCGTTTGAAGTTCAAGCAGCATTGGTGCAATTAAAAGAATCTTAGCTAATTTGCAGTGCAGTCCTGTACAGCTGCCTCCTATTCCTGATGAATCCAGACCTGGCCACCACAACACATCTAGGCTGGATGATTGTCAGGTGTTCTGTTGAAGAGACCTGAAAATGTCTGTTGGTCCCAAATGTGACAGCATGGAGGCTGATGGGGAAGCATCCCTGAGACTAAGCCACACCGGTCCTGCAGAAGCTACACTACTGACCAGTCTCTTCCCACTGACAAGCCAAAAGATCGGTGGTTATCTTTAAAACCTCAAATAGCCTAAGTCCTGGATATCTAAGGGATGCCTTCCATTTGTGTCAGCCTATTTCCTAAGATCTTAGGGGGACTCCATGCAGGGTGGAGGCAACATAGTGGGAGGAGAGAAAGGCTTCTCCTGTTAGCCTGTGGCCAGATTATGAAAAGCCTTGTCTCGGGAGGGTCTGCTGTTCCCCTTATAAAAATCCTCACCAGCTCATGAACATCCTTCTATTCTGGCAGGAAGTTGTTGTTTTTTTTAAACCAGATAGATTATTTCCTATGTAAATTCTCTGCAGTATGGTTCTGCTTTGTCATGTTCTTATTTGTATGGAATGTTGTTATATTTTCTAATTGTACTAGAAGGGCAGGAGATAACATTTTATGAAGAAAGAAAGAGAGAGAGAGAGACAGACAAACAGACAAGCCTTTTCAGAAGGAAAGTATTTTGAATACAATAAAACTCACTCCTAAGTAAGCGTATTTAACAGGCCGGGCAACTTCTGGGAGTCAGAAAGTGGCATTGCTCCACCAGGGCTGAATTTCTGCCACCGAGGCAAAAGAGACTGATTTTCCTTGAAAACAAGGCATACTCCTCACCTGTTCTTTGTTCTGAAGGAAAATGATGTTCCAGGAGCAAGGTCCAGCTTCCACACAAGGCTCCCTGTGCACTTGTTTCCACACCACGGCCCATTGAGGGGCTCTCAAAAGGCCAGGGCAGCATCTGTTGCCCACCCCTTTTGTAGCCTGAATGCACATACCAGGGAAGAAGTCTCAGTGAGGTGAATGCGGCCTACTTCTGAGAGGCATGCGCAGGATCGCGCTATTCATTACCCAAGCAAAGTTTCCATAGAGGGTGGCTCTAAAAATGGTTACTCCGGTGTGGATGATTCTGTGGACCAAGCAGCTAAAGTTCAACATGAGTGCTTTTTCTCTCCCTAGGGATACAATTTGGAAACCTGGTTAGTGCGTCATAAAATGACCAGACTGAACCAAGGAGAGGACTGCTCCACCATTACTGGAAGAGGCAAAAAAGGCCTTTTGGCCGCCATTTTTGGAAAGTGCCATATGAGGAGCCTCACTTGCTCAAGCCCCTTCTGCAGCTCTGCAAGGCACAGCAGGTTGTGCTCTGTTGCCTCTAGTGATCTTACAAAACACAAACTGGCTTCTCAAACTGTGCAGTCATATTAAGCAACACCAGTCGTACTACTCATACAGTGTATTTCTGTAATGCAGGGGTCCTCAAACTTTTTGAATATGGGGCCAGTTGAAAGGTACCAGGGATGAACGTGGGCCGCCAAGACGGTGGGGGCAGGAGGCGCGGGCCGGGGGGGGGGCACACACATGTGCGCAGAAAGGCAGGGGCATGCGTGCGCGGAGATCATTTTCTCCCAACAAGTCCAAAAGGATCTCCTTGCAAGCAAGCCGGCATCTTACCATGCACACGCGCGCACGTGTGGTGAGCTATGGCGGGCGGATAAATGGGCTTGGCAGGCCTGATCCAGCCCACAGGCCGTAGTTTGAGGCCCCATGCTGTAATGCTTTCCTCAAGATTTGCTGACCCATTTGCAGGAGGTAAACTGGGGGCCCTGCTGTGGTGGATTGATGGTGAAATTAAGTGCAACATTTGGGAGGCAGAGCCTATTGGAGAGTGCCAGCCCATTCCCCCTTTCTCCTTCTCTTGCTTGTGGTAGCGGGGGTCCTTTCAGCACAGCACCTTCTCAGCATGATGCTCCATCCTTACACAGTGTCATTCCTGGGTGATGGAGGGAGGCAGCTCCCTGTTGGGGCTGCCATTTTGCCCCGCAATGCATCTTGCATAATGCTATCTAATCACCAGTTGCTTGGTGGCAAATACAAATGAACAGACACTCATCAGAACAGGTCCCAAATCCAGGGCCCCAGAGAAGGTCCAGAAATGTAGGGAAAGGTTCGTACCTTATGTCATAACGGCAAATATAATACACTTATATTAACTTCTACCAGTTTCCATGTCCAGGATGAGCAAGTCTTATATAAATCCCAGCTTCTCTAAAGGAGGCTGCAATCAAGCCACTCCAAAAAAAAGTCTAACTTGGACCCAGTGGATGTGAATAATTATAGGCCTGTGCCAGCATTCCATTCCTGGGCATGGTGCCTGAGCATCTCTAAGATGGGCAGCTCCAAGCACTCTTAAATGAAATGGATTGGCTACTGAGGTCCTCAGAGATGCTTCCCCCCCCCTCAAATAAAGGGGGTGGTGATCAGGAGAAGCGCCTTTTCAGTAGTGGAACCGTTTTTGGAACATGCTCCCCAGAGTGGTGCACCAGGTGTGCTTTACTTTCTTTTTGGTGCCAAGTGAAAAACTTTATTTACTAGATATTTTAATAGATGAGTGCTAGTTTTAATAATGTTTTTATGATCATTGCTGCTGTGCCGCGTATTAATCCTGACTATAATCGCTGAGGGTTGTTGATGCTGTTGTATCAGTTTTGCTGCTTATTGTGTTTTTAAATATAATTATACTATTGGTTGCTGTGTGTGATATTTAAATATACAGGGCTTTTTTTGTCATAGAATGCACCGGAACAGCATTCTGGCACCTTTTTTTCAATGGATTTTATGAAGTGATTTTGGCTAGCAGATCAGCAGCAAACATCATTAACATAGTGCCTGCAGCCTGCTATTGTGTCTGTGATCTGCTATCTGATAGTGAGAGAGAGCTCAGGGGCGACTTGAGTTCTGGCACTTTTTTTTTTTTTTACAAAAAAAGCACTGTAAATAAATATAAATTTGTGTGTATGTGTGTGTATAAATAAATAAAAATTTGTAAACTGCCTAGAGATCCTTTGGGCTACGGGGCAGTATTGAAGTGCAATAAATCCATTCAGCTAATAAGTCTTAATTGCCCATTCAAGACCTAGCTATGCCAACATACTTTTGTGGGAATGACAGCTGCCAGGAGGAACCCCACTGTCAAGACAATGGGCGGTTTGCCAAGTGGTTTCTTGGGCAGACTGTTGTGCCATCCAAACCCTGTCATGTTATTTCAGCATCACATGGTTTTTTAGAAACCATGATAAGAACCAATGGCCTGTTGTATGGTTTCCATTGTTCCCCATGGTTTATCTCATCTTCCAAACTTGGCGTTGCTATTTCCATTGTTTTCTATCACAGACTCCCCCAGAATGACTGCCAGCTATTGCAGGAGCTGTTCCAGCCATCCAATGTGAGATTGCCTTTCAGGCATGATGTCTGATGGGATACATGGCAACAGTAGGAGGACAGAGCAAGGAGAGTAGTAACCATCTAGTGTGGAAACCACTTAATCATCTGCCAGGAATATCTAGGCCAAACATTGGACACCATGGAAAATACACAGGGTTGCTTGTTGTGACATGTGAACCCAACCAATAATACAAAGCAAAAGGAAAAGAAAGACCTGTGGGTGTCAGGTAAGTCTGCACCCCAAAACTGGTGATTTCAATACTTTGTGCCATTGTCCCAAGACTAATTTCTCCAAATTCCACTCACTCTGGGTGACCTGATTTACACAATGCCACTTCCCCCATTTTTAAATGAAGATGAATTGTGGAATGAAGCCACTGCATAGGAAGGCCTCCATTTAGAGAGCCTGCATTCCATGTTTCCTCATCAGCACAAGGGACAGGAGAGCTAAAGGCACTATGTTTTCAAGGGCTCTTAGGCAAGACAACCACAAAGGGCCCACACCCTCAGCAAGTCTACCTTCTCACAACCCTTCTGCTCCTTTTCCTCTTCCTCATCATTGCTGCCACTTACACACTTGATAGGCAAACAACCAACAAGCAAGCAGGAAGTGGTCCCTGCTGCTCCTCTTTCTTACCAACACTATTCTCTGGGCTAAAGTGAGAGGCAGGTGAACAAGCAGGTTGTAATGGTGAAGGAAAAGAGCACCTCCAGGGGCTTTGGTCAGAGGGAGGCCTGCTGGTGTGTGGGCCCTTGGCAGGGCCCAATGATGCTTACTCTTGATACTGGCATGCTGGTTCTTTCGGCCTGCAACTAAGCCCTGAAACTGTGGGTGCTGTAAGGTCTGGGATGTGGGTAGCAAGGTTGGAATGCCGGGACCAGGGCACAGGAGCAAGGTGGATCCCTGCAGCAGGGCCAGAGAGCCAGCAGCAAGGAATGTGCTGGCTTAACAGTCCGGGTTCAAAGCCAGTGAGATAGCACAATCCTATAACACGTAGTCCAAGATCACAAGAGTCCAGAGGTCAAGTACAAGGAAGACAGTCACCTTCTGGAGCAGGCAGGGTTGAGGAGGAAGAATGCAGGTCCCTGGGAAGGCAGGGTGGGCTGGAAGCAAGGCTGGAAGCAGGGCCAGGCAGGACCAGGCTGGAGGAGGCAGGCAGGAACCAGCATCCAGGCAAGGAGATGCAGAGAGCCATAGCACAAGGAATCACAGAGACAACGTGCATTGCTGTGGCAAAGAGCAGCAGTGCAGGGAAGCCTTTGGTGCTGGTCTCCAGGGCCACCACTGCACTGCACACTTGCTCCTCAGCTGCTCCCTGCAAGCCCCTGCAAAGGTGTTCCTGGTTCTGCAGGCACTTGCAGGGTCACTCAGGCCCTGATCCTGAAAGGTGCGATCCTACGGCCTCCTGCCATGGTCTGGGAGGCTGCACATGGGGTCTGAACACCACAGTCCTCCAATGTCAATATACAGACTCAGTATGCATGAGCCCCTGCCCATCCCCGTTGAAGCCGGTGTGGAAAGACACGTCCTGGGTGCTGCTCACCCCACCCCAAGGCTGTAGCTGGGCCTCGGAGGAAGGAGTGGGACGTGAGAAGGCTGGGGCTGCAGACCGCCACTGATTCCAATCAGTGCCTCACTGCCAAAACACGAGAAGTACTACTTCCCCTATACTCAGCACTACCTAGAGCTCACCTGGTGTACTGTGTCCAGTTTTGGGCACCTAGGTTTTAACAAGATGCAAAAAAGCTAGAAAGGGAACAGAGTGGGGCAACAAAGCTCTTTGAGGGACTGGAGACAAAGCCCTAGGAGGAAGGATTGAGAGAACTCAAGAAGAGTTTTTGAGTTCAGCCTTGAGAAGGTTGGGGGTTAATACAGTAGCACTTTACAAGTACCTGAAAGGCTGTCACAAAGAGGAAAAACAAGGTATCTTGTTCATTCCAGAGTGCTGGACATGGAATAAAAAACTGAAGTTAAAAGAAACCAGATTTAGAGTAGACACCAGGAAGAATTTCCTCACTGTCAGAGCAGTATGACAATGGAGCCTATTAGCTGGGAAAGTTGTGGGCTCTCCCTTGCTAGAGACATTCAAAAAGAGTCTGGGCAGTCATCTGAATGGGATGGTGTAACATAGTGTCCTGCAATAGCAGGAGGTTGGCCCTGATGGCCTTCTGATCCCTTCCAATTCTACCATTCTATGTTTCTATGATTCCTTCCCTCCCCTCACCAGCCCTAAGTCTAGACAGCTGAAAATAGTCATCCAGAGAAAAAGCCCAGCATAAGGCACGGAGATTGTGGCTCCTTGTCCCAGGCAATAGAGCCAGTGTGGTGTAGTGGTGTAGTGGTTAAGAGCATGGGACTGGGACTCAGGTGATCTGGGTTCGAGTCCCCGCTCAGCCATGGAGCCAACTGGGTGACTTTGGGCCAGTCACAGACTCTCAGCCCAACCTACCTCACAGGGTGGTTTTTGTGGGGATAAGATGGAGGAGGAGATGTAAGCTGCCTTGAGCCCTTTGTAGGAAAAAAGCAGGATATAAATCACAATATAAATAAATATAAATAAAATAAGCCCCCGAGTGCAGGACCTTGGGGTTGACAGGAGGCACCCTGAGTGTCTGAACCAAGTTCCCTGCCCAAACTCAAGGGGGTTTTTGAAAGTATAGGGACATTGCATTTGCTAATAGAAGGAAAAGAAAGATGCATGTGTGGAATGATGAACAAGAGTAAGGGAATCAGGAGCAAGGAACAACTCTGTGACACAGAGGGAAGGCTTGTGCTGAGGGAACCACAACCTGGAAGTGACTCAGCACAAGAGCCCAGAAAGAGCGCAATGCAGAAGAGAGTTCAGCAGGTTACTGCAATAAAAGAGAGTTTGCTTTAGATAATCCTGCCTGACTCTTTATTGGTAGCAAATACCTCTGGAAAAGATTCTATATTTTTAGACAAGGGTGAGGAACAATCAAGCACTGTTGATTTAAGAGCCCATTGTTACAAAAACGGGAGACTTCTTTTACTGGCTTCCTCATTTTGAAGCTTGAGAGATTTCACAGGAAGCCACAAGACCATAGGATGGACTAAACGAATGAACTGGGGTTTATTGACAAAATGGGGCACAGAGGAAGAGAAAACGATTTAAACATTCTGGAGTTTAGCAGCAGAACATTATAAAACCTATTGATCTGGTCCTCCCCCGCTCCGGCTGGGCATTTCCAGATGGAGGGCTCCTAGCACTACAAACTAGAAGGCACTATGAAGTCATTCCATTTTGTTCCCCTGGATTGATTTTTCACAGGGGGAAAGACAAGGCAGCACTGGAGAGTTATGAGTACGAAACGGCCGTGGTGGAAGGTTGATCCCTTTGCGTTAGTTGGGAGGGCAAAAGTGGAATTCTCAGGCGGGAGTGATCGACGGCTTGGCACGCTGATTCCTGCAGCCCACTGCAACTCCTTGTAGGAGTCTTAGCTCAAACCCTGACAATTGTGGTAACTGCTAAAGTCAACAACCAATCAACGTTGATATTATATACTTGGGCTTTTCAAAAGCGTTTGGAACAATCCTTCACTAAAGTATCCAAGCAATTACTGCAGTCCTGATATAAGGAGATTAGGGAATGAACGTGTGTGAGTTTCTCCAGACAGCATGGGGTAGCCGGAGGATAGTTCAGATGCCCACTGCCGAGACCAGAGATAGTGCCAAGCTCTGTGCTGGGAATCTGTACTCTGAGGCCACCACCCAGCCCTGGGCCTTTGCAGCTGGGATGGAAAGGACTGTGGCTGGTGTCTGATATTAGCAAAGTGACCCTGGAGGGGGAAAAGGCAAGGAGGAAACTGGAGATGGCAAGATATGAGGTATCCTGCAAATGCTTCACCTTGCCCTCCAACGTTCCAGCTCAATGGGTGAAAAGGGGCCATTGAGCAAAAACTGTGGGGCAGGAAGACAGCAAGGGAAAACTGTCTCCACCGCTCCTCCTGCTCCAGATTGGATGCCCGTTAAGCTTCTAAATTGGGGCCTTACAGGCATCCCAGTAGAATTATGCTCTTAAGCCACAGGCAGCAGAGAGGAGGAAACTGAGAGTTTGCTCAGTGGGGGAGATTAAAAAAAGTGAAGTTGAGTATCTGTGCTGGGAATGAGACTGTATAACACGCTCACGAAAGAACTGGTGGGGGGTGAGGCAGGTGGTCCAACTTTGCAGATGATATCATATTATTCAAGATGGTGAAAATACAAACAGGCTACAAAGAGCTACAAAAGGAGTTCTCCAAACTGGGTGAAGAGAAAACAGAATGGCAAATTAAGTTAAATGTGTCAAGTAATGCACACTGCAGCAGACAATTCAAATTTAGCTCACAGAGTGATATGGTTTGAACTGGTGGGGACTAACAGGAAACTGATCTTAGGGACATAGTGATGGGACTGAGAGGGCATCTATGGAACCAAATGGGGAGATGATGGGGTCCCAATGAGTATAGCGATGGGTAGAGGAAGATATGGTGCTGGGAGGAGGACTGGCCAGGTAAGGGGAGCAGCTAATGGCTGTCTCGTGTTCCAGTCTTACCCCACCCGTGGGTTTGATGGCTGCCATGCCAGCCAACCCCTGGGTCTCCAGAAGCTGCTTCTAAATACTAGATTGGTGCAGAATAAAACCTCCCTCATCTACGATCTAATTGTGGCTGAGGCAGCCGGTCTGGCATATATAAAGGAGACGTGGGTGGGTGAACAGGGAGGAAGGAGTTAGTCTTTCCCATTTGTACTCACTTGGGTACTTGGCTCATCGTCAGGGGCTTTGCAGTGGTCTATAGGAATTCTGTCTTCTTCTCCAGGCATTCTGTCTGTCTGATGACTAGTCTGAAGTGTTCGCACCATGTGCTGGGCCAGCAGGACAGACTGTGGATTCTGCTGGCATACCACCCGCCCTGCAACCCATCGGTCTCCCTACCCGAGCTGACAGTGGTAGTCTCAGATGTGATGTTGGAGTCCCCCAGGTTGTTGGTCCAAGGGAACTTCAACATTCACACTGAGGACATCATTTCTGGGGCAGCTCAGGATTTCATGGTCACCATGACAAACATGGGACTGCCCCAACATGTTTGTTATTTCTTGTATTTTATGTTGTGAGCCGCCCCGAGGCTTCGGCGAATGGGGCGGCATAGAAATGTTTTAATAAATAATAAATAAACAAACATGTCACTGGCCCAATACATGTGGTAGGGCATACTCTAGACTTGGTCTTCTCAGTTGGATGTGAGAATGTTGCTCTGAGCATGCGGACTTTAACTCAATCCCTTTGTCATGGCCAGACCACCACCTGCTGAGATTTAGACTTACAGTGGCTTTTCCCCTCTGCATGGGTGGGGGAACCCATTAAAATGGTCCACCCTCAGAGGCCAATGGATCTGGATGGTTTCCACAGGGCTCTGGGGGATTTTCTGGCTGACATGGCTGGTGTTCCTGTCAAAGCCCTGGTTTCTCTGTGGGTTACAGAAATGACCTGGCAGTTGACACAATCACTCCTAAGTGTCCTCTCTCTTGTAGAGTGCATACAGCTCCATGGCATACCCCGGAGCTGAGAGCAATGAAACAACTTAGAAGACAGGATGAGTGCAAATGGAGGAGAAGTCTCAGTGAACGCAAGAAAATCTGATATGTGCCTACAACTGGATATATTTTGAGGCAGTAAGGGCAGCAAAGAAACAATACCTCATCATTTCTATTGCAACCTCTGTGTCACCCAGCAGGACTTTTTAAGGTTTTCTGGGACTTATTACATTCTGGCCCCAGGGACACCTTGGAACCATCTTTGGCCTGCTGTAACCTACCTGCTGTGCACTTCCTGGGAAAAAATTCTGTTGCATCCACCAGGACTTGGACTTCAGAGATGCAGCAGTTGAATTGGTGGAGCCATCCAGAGCACAGTCTGGCCCAGTTGTACTGGATGAATGACAGTTCAGTGCAGTTTGAAGATGTGGTCACGGTGCTTGGACAGTGTCATGCAACCACCTCTGTATTGGGTCCTTGCCCCTCCTGGCTTATAAAAGCCAGCAAGAAAAGGATAACTAGCTGGGCCAGGGAGCTCATCAGCACCTCTGTGTGAGAGGAAGTGGTCCCATGCTGCTTTCAAGAGGCACTGGTGAGACCACCTCTCAAGAAACCCTCCCTTGACCTGGAAAATGTGAACAACTACAGGCTAGTAGTAAAAGTTCCTGTTGTGGGCAAGGTTCTAGAGAGAGCGATCACCAAGCAACTCTTGAAGAGCCATCTCTAGAAGGTAGTGCTTGGGGAATATTGTTCAGTCCCATGGATTCTCCAGTATGGAGTTCCTCATGGGTCTGTTCTGTCCTCCATGTTGTTTAACATTTACATGAAACCACTGAGTGGGGTTATCTGGAGTTGGAGTTCGTTGCCAGCGGTATGCAGATGAGATGAAGCTCTATTCCTCTTTTTCATCATCTGCAGGTGAGGCTGTGGAGGTACTGAACCGTTGTCTGGCTATGATGATGGACTGAATGAGGGCTAACAAACCGAAACTCAATCCGGGCAAGACTGAGAGTCCTTTGACCAGATGAGAAGTGTTCAACCTGTTCTAGATGAGGTTGCACTCCTCCTGAAGGAGCAGCGTCATAGCTTGGGGGTGGTCTTTGGTCCATCTTCATAGCTTGGGGGTGGTCCTTGACCCTAGCAGCTTCTCGGCAAGCTATCAGTTCCCACTTCTTAAAGTAACAGGAACACTAAGCAGTAACCTCGCTTGGAATTGGAGTGCTTTCTGAGAAAGGGGTACAGGTTTGACTTTATAACACAAAGGCACATATAAGCAACATTTTTCTACCAGGATTTATCTGAATTTTCCCAACAGTACATACCAGGGATGTGCATCAGATTTGGTCAGAACCCAAGTCAAACTCTACCACTGCAGGTCATTTCTGGCGCTTCCTGAGGCCGACTAGGCATCCTTCCATAGCAACCAGTACCGCATGTGGACCTGGAACAGTCTTCATAATTAACTTGGGCTTCAGAAGCACAGGCGTTCTGTCTCCTCTCCACACAGCCTCCTTCGGCTTTGTTCCTCTGAATTCTGTGAGTGCAGGAAGGGGGGGGGGGCTTGGTTGAGTAGCTGGCAGGTGTACCTTCTAATTCACAAGTGTTGCTCCTCAGTCCCATGGGCCACATGCAACCATCTTAGGATCCAGCTACCCCTCTGCAGTTTCCCAGATGGCCATGCCCCTTTTGCTGGCCTCACACCCTTTTTCTGGAATGCCAATCACTGAATGGTTTTCCAGTGTTTTTATGCTTTTCTCCATTAGAAAAGATTGAAATGCCTCTTCTAATGCTCAATTACTGGCTGACACTTGGAGTGTTTTTGGCCTTACCCTTTTTGCTTTCAGCCCAGCAAATTCTCCACCCCAGTCACATTTTTACTAGGAATTCACCAATCACAGTGCATTGGAAAAGGCCTAAAAGGGGCTGGTGGGATAATTTTTCTTCCAGGGCCGCCAGGTTTCATTATGAAAAAGCCTGATACTTGCATTCTGTCATCATAACACCCCAGCCTCTGTACCTACCCTTATGAAACTTGCCTTATTTTTCTTTATACAGTTGCAACAATGATACAATGAGGAAAAGAAAAAAAATGTACTGTAACTACATAGATCTGAATGATGTCCATATGTATGATAATACAACCAGCTAAGAATTATATGTATTTTTTTAAAAAGCAGACCAAATATCCATAATTGAATGCATTTGCAGGAGGTGTCTATATAACACCTATTCAGATGCTGAAAGAGCTGTTTGAACTTCACTTCACTGCATTGCAGTGGAGGAGGAGGTAAATATTTATCCTTCCAGGGTTGTAATATCAGTCTTTTACTGTGCAATCGCTTGCATGTTTGGACAGAACCCCCCCCCCCCCACAACTCCCCCATGGCTGGCTGGGATATGTGAGTGGTTGTAAAACTTTTTTCTTCTACGTATGTAGAGCATTCCACCCTCCTTCTGAAATTTTGCATCTAGGGACACCTCTAGGAACCACGTGGGGATATCACTAGATTGTCATTTTCAGAACAATGGCCCCACAATATGCAGGGTGTGTGTGTGTTACCTTCCCTCCAACTACATACAAAATCTGATAGGCTCAATCCACTTACAAGAGGCAAATTTCATCCAGTTCTGCCAAGAAGTGGTTTGTTCAAAGTTCACAGTTCCCTGAAAAAATCAAAACCTAAAGGTATATAGCACAAAAACTCTTGCAATCTTTTTTCTGCTATTGGTAGGCATAATCCCTTCCCAGGGGCTTCTCTTCCTACAAATATCATCCACTTCTGCTAAAGAGCACGAAAAAGTTATTGTCGGTGTTTGATGTCCCATGATAGTCAGTGGGGAGATACAAATGCTTGGCTTTCCAGATTCTGGTTCAAAGTAATCAGTCCAAACCAAATCAGACCACTTTCTGAAGTGCCAAATTGGAATCCAAGTTGAATCTTGGGATCAGTGTAAACCTCTAGCACAGATGTATCAGGAAACAGACCAGAAGCAGCTGAGCAACTGCACCTGTCTGAGAAATATACCTGGCAGTCACTCCTTCATCAAGTCTCCTTGGAAAATCCATTTCCAGTAACTTCTCATCTTTGTCTAGTCAGAAGTAATTACAAAATTATTTTCAACGGCGCTCACTGTCAGACAGGTTTGTCTAGGATTGCCTTTGTGCCCCCCTACAGGACTGCTTCTCCACCAGCCTCAGGTCTTTCTTTCAGGGACTGTGGTTTTTTTCTGCCTTCCAGCCAATTTTAGTGTGTACATTAGCACAGGTCTACATAATGTGCAGTTATGACTAGTATAGCATACCAAAAAGATAACTCTTGTTCTTGTCATCTGGAAGCACTCCCAGCCATCTAGCTGTAGCAGTTGAAAAACATCCTATGTTTGTGTGTAAGGAAATAGTGTGATCAAGCTTGTATTTTACCGCTGCAAATGCTTCTCCCACTGCATGGTTCACATTTGACCAGACACAGTTTGGAGTTAAAGTTTAGTTGGCTGCTTCAGGTGCAATTTTCTGCTGTTTCCCCAGCCTAATAGGAGAAGAGTCAGTATGCTTGGTTTGCTGGCAGAGATAGTTGGCTAGATTGTCCTGCAGTATCACTCACGTTCTTTTAATCCGTGCAAGAGAATGTGGAATACACAGCCACTACGTTTTGCCTCTGCCTAGGGGCAAAATGGAGGAGCTGCAACAGAGTGGAAGTGGAAGTGAAGTCCTTTCTGCTGAAGTTAATCTAGCAAAAATCTACTGCTCATTGATAAAGATGTGTGAAGGTCTTTCCTTCTCAACATTCTTCTCAACTAACTCCATGAACATGTTTGCACATCACAATAACAATCCATGGCTATAAGCTACTGTATGTTGACTGTTATGCAAAGGGCCCATGAGGTGTCCAATACAGTGCGACTCAAGTTCTCCCATGGTTATGCCAGAGGATTCTGTGGCAAGGCTAGCTTTATGGCCTTTCCTCCCACCATGATCTTTGCAGCCTTCAACTTTTTTTTTTTTTTTTTTTTGAGGGGGGAAGGTGTGAAATTTGCAAACACTGACCTCCAGAACTGACACCAGTGACGGCCCCTTCAAAGTGCTCAAGCAGCTTGTTGAAAGGGCTTCATTGACAGGCCATTTTTGTGCCCCCAAATATATATATATATATATATATATATATATATATATATATATATATATAAAGTTTTTATATGCCGTCCCCATCGCTACACAGCCTCAGGACAGCTCACAACACAAATAAATAAAACAAATAGAATTACAATTAAAAATTGGAAACACACTATGAAAACTATAAATATTAAAGATTATTAAAATACTGTTTGAATAAAAAGGTCTTGGCCTGGCACCGAAAAACAAATAACGACAGCACCAGGCGGACCTCTCTGGGGAGCGCATTCCACAGATGGGGTGCCACCGCAGAGAAGGCACTTTGCTTCCTCCACCTCCACCTCCTCCACCACCTCCTCCAGGTACTTTGCTTCCTGATATCTCTTACGGAAGGCTCCTGGAGGAGAGCCCCTGCTGCCGATCTCAAGGGGCGGGAGGGCAAATATGGACGCATGCGTTCCTTCAAGTATCCGGGTCCCAAGCCGTTAAGGGCTTTATAAGAAATTACCAACACTTTGAATTGAGCCCAGACTTCGATGGGAAGCCAGTGAAGCTGGTAGAGGACTGGGGTTATATGAGAATAACGCGCAGTCCTCGTCAGCAACCTGGCTGCTCTGTTTTGCACCATCTGAAGTATCCGGACTGTCTTCAAGGGCAGCCCCACGTAGAGCGTGTTACAGAAATCCAACCGGGAAGTAACCAATGCATGCGTCACTGTCGCTAGGTAGGAATGCAGCTGATGGATCAGCCGAAGCTGAAGGAAAGCACTCCTCGCCACCGCTGACACTTGAGCTTCCAAAGTCAGCTCCAGGTCGAGGAGCACTCCCAAGCTGCAGACCCTGTCCTTTAGAGGGAGCGCAACCCCATTCAGGACAAGATCCAAGTCACCTACCCAGGAGTTCGAACCACCTACCAGCAGGACCTCCGTCTTGTCTGGATTGAGCTTCAGTTTATTGGCCCTCATCCAGCCCATTACCTCGGCCAGGCACCGGTTCAGTACAACCACTGCCTCACCTGGATTGGTTGAAAAAGAGAGGTAGAGCTGGGTATCATCAGCATACTGATGATTCCGCAGCCCACACCTCTGGATGACCTCCCCCAGTGGTTTCATGTAGATGTTGAAGAGCAAGGGGGACAGACTAGACCCCTGCGGAACGCCATGGCATAACTGCCATGGTGCAGAGGTAAAGTCCCCCAGCACCACCTTCTGGAATCGGCCGTTGAGGTAAGAGTGGAACCACTGCTAAGCAGTGCCTCCTACTCCCAGCCCCCTTAGTCTATCCAGAAGGATACCATGGTCAATGGTATCGAAAGCCGCTGAGAGGTCCAGGAGAACCAACAGGGACGCACTCCCCCTGTCTCTCTCCCTGCACGGTCATCATACAGGGTGACCAAGGCAGATTCAGTACCATACTTGGGTCTGAAGCCAGACTGAAATGGATCCAGATAATCAGTCTCATCCAAGAGAGCTTGGAGTTGTCCAGCCACCACCTGCTCCAGCACCTTGCCCAAAAACAGGATGTTGGCCACCGGTCTATAACTGATGGCCATCTCTGGATCCAGGGATGCCTTCTTTAGGACCGGCCTGACCACCGCTTTCTTTAGAGGGGCAGGCACCTGGCCGTCCTTCAAAGAGGCGTTGATGACCTCCCGGATCCAGGAACCAATCCTGTGTTTGGCTTTGGATAGTAGCCACGATGGGCAGGGGTCCAGCACACAGGTGGTGGTACGTACTTGTCCAAGCATCTTGTCCATGTCATCAGGCCGCAATAACTGGAACTCATCCAACAATGTGTGACCAGACGGTAACATTGGCACCTCCCCTAAGGAATCTGAGTCACTAGTGGAGTCCAGCTCATGACGAATCTGAGCGACTTTCTCCTTGAAGTGCTGGGCAAAGTTGTCACAGCGGGTTATCGAGGGTGGTACAGGATCTTTCTTGGGGCCTGGCTGTACCAGCCCCTGTACCACCCGAAAAAGTTCCGCTGGACAGCACTGTGAGGAGGCAATGGAAGTGGAGAAGAATTTCTTTTTCGCCGCCCTCACCGCCACAGCATAGGCCCAATAATGGGCTCTTAAGTGTGTTCGGTCAGATTCATCCCGTGATTTTCTTCACCTACACTTTAGTTGTCTCCCAACCCGCTTCATAGCCTGTAATTCAGGTGTGTACCAAGGGGATGAATGGGCTCTGCCCGGCGGGAGAGGATGCTTAGGAGCGAACGTGTCAATAGCTCTGGTCATTTTCCCATTCCACAGTTCGACCAGAGCATCAACAGAAGTGCCAGCTTTATCAACCGGAAACTCCCCCAGAGCTTTCAGGAATCCATCCGGCTCCGAGGGCGGACCCACACAATAGGGTCTGCACTCTTACAGAGGGAAAGGCCGCCATCGAGCTCAACCATCACGATGAAGTGGTCTGACCATGACGGGAGTCAGACACAAATTCCTCACCCTCTTCCTGTCCCATCGAGAAAACCAGGTCCAGCATGTGTCCACATTCATGGGTCGGGCCAATGACATGTTGAGACAGCCCCGTGGCCATCATGGAGGCCATGAAGTCCTGAGCCGCGCTGGTCAGATCAGTCTCGGCATGGAGATTGAAGTCCCCCAGGACCAGCATCCTGGGAGTCTTCAGCACCAGGTCTGAGATGATCTCCGTCAGCTCAGGCAGGGAGTCTGTTGGGCAGAAGGGTGCACGGTACACCAACAGAATCCCCAATCTGTCTCGGTCGCCCAACGCCAAGTAGAGGCACTCTAGAGGTCTCGAGAGGACAGGAAGCCCCGCAAGGGAAAGAGAGGCTCGATGAACTAAGGCGACCCCCCTCCCCTCCCCTCCCCCCCCGGGCGTGGCCGATGCTGAACCAAAAACACAGGCAGGCACAATTGAGAGAGGGATACGTCCGCTCCCTCTCCCGCCCAGGTCTCTGTGATGCAAGCCAGGTCGGCCCCCTCATCCACAATTAAGTAGTGGATGAGGGATGTTTTATTATGGACCGACCTGGCATTAAGTAACAGCATTGTCAGGCCCGAGGGGCGGCTGATAAGCATACCCGGAACCTTCCAGCTTGGGGAATAACCAGAAGGGGGGACAAGTGTCAACCATCTGTCCCGCCTTCTTCTATGCGGATCTGTTAAACCCCCAACACCATAACGCCCATTGCCCATAACCACCCCAATGGCGGCGCCCACTCGCTCCCCAGGCAACCCCATAGAAGCAGTTCAGTGTGAATCCATTAGAAACAAATAAAATAAAACCAGATAAAAACAATTAAAAACAATAAAACCTCACCACCCCCCAACAGCAGATTAAGGAAGCCAACTCACAGAGTCCCTGGCCAGCCCAGCCCCCGCACAGCCCCGCACGGCCCCAAACGGCATCACCACCCTTAGGCCGATGCCCTTCGACCGACGCCTCCGTCCCAGCCGGCGAGTTAAAGCCCGTGGCGACTCCTCCTCCATGTCCTGCCCCCTGAGCGGCGCAGCTCTCACCCATGCTAGGGGTGGGGGCCGGAGCAGGGCGCGCAGAGCACTCACTGGCAAGGTGGTGGAGGTGGGCCCACAGGCTGGCAGCTTCCCGGCTGTGGTCTTCCGGGTGGCGTTGGCGGCGCGGCAGGTCTTCCCGGGCGGCGAGGGTGGGCGGTCCGTCCTTCCGTCCCTTCCGTGGTGCCGGCTCGGTCCCGGCCGGCAAGTTAAAGCCTGCGGCGGCTCCTCCTCTGCGCCCGCCCCCTGAGCAGCACAGCTCTCACCCACGCCGGGGGTGGGGGGCTGGAGCAGGGCGTGCGGAGTACTTGCCGGCAAGGTGGTGGAGGTGGGCCCGCAGGCCGGCATGGAGGTGCCTCTGCACTTGATTGCCCTGATGTGTACCCTTTGTGTTGTTGACGAGAAGCTGTTCTCCTGCTTGGCAGGCACATGTGCTACATATGGATGCAATGATTCAATACAGGCTCAGCTTCTCAAATGGCTCAGAAAAGATACTGGCTCTGTTTGCATGCCATGCTAAGCCACTCTGCAGATAAGTTATGCAGTGTAGGTTGTTCTTCCTTCCTACCACTGTGGTTCATCAGCCAGTATCATGTGCACATTTTATGTTTTGTTTTGTCAAACGTCTGAAACTGTGAAGATGCGTCCAAAAATGTAGGTTCTGTAGGTCCAAAAATGAAAAGCTTCTAGGAAATTTTAGGGGTGGGTGGGGAAGAACATGCTGTTCAATTCTATGTTTGAACTATGTATACCTCCCTTTCCAAAAATTATTGTGTTGAACCCTTCCTAAATCTGTTCTTAGAAGCAAGTGCTAGTAGAAAAGAAAGGGTAAACTCTTCTACTTTCCCAGGCACCAACATTTTCAGGAAAGGGTGTGAAAGTGAGAGGTGTCCAGTCCAAAATATTTTTTTTAAAGAAAATCCTTGAAAATTTCATCATGAAGTGGGTGATATACTGGCCATTCCCTTTTTGTGAGCAAAGGTCACGCATGGCTTTGATTCCTTAGGAGAGTTATCAAGACAAACTGAAATCAAAAATAAAGCCCACAACAGCCTCTCTGGTCAACAGCCAGAGGCCGCCTGCTGTACCTTGTCAGTAAATACTGTACCTCCGAGCACATTGTACAATTATAAGTACAATTATCCAAAAACATTTTTAAAATCCACACAAAATGTTTTTCTCCATTTGGGCACTTGAAGGGGGTGTCACACAAGCCCACAAATCAGATGGCAAATAGAGATCCCATAAAAAGAAATAATAAATCTTTTTACAAGATGCAAAGAATTTTTATAAGAGCCATGGAGCACTGGGCTGTTTTGCTCTTCAGGCGTTGCATCAAAATGTTTTCCTCCAAATGGAATGTAAAACTGGAAAACTAAGCAAGTCAACGTAACAATATGGTAAAGTATGGATAGGTCCTGTGGAGAAAGATTATGCAACTGTTATGTAAATTGAAACAGAAGCATTTGGTATTAAATGTCTCATTTGAATTGTGAATAGTAAAATGTGAAAGATGGAAAGGTTGGCAGTTTACCTTTCATTTGAGGCCTCAACAATCACAGCCTTTAGGGGGAAGAGAGGTGGCACCCTGCCAAGTGTCAGAAGAACTATCACCAAAGAAGTGACAATAGCCTAGTGGGTTTACGGTTAGGTCCAGTTGCTTTTGTATTGGATTGTGGAATAAAGAGTGATAAACTGTGATTATTCCATTACAAAATTACCTGTCTACACTCTGTGGCTCTTCATGGGCAGACAGTTAGGAGGATGCTTAGACGAGGTCTTGTTCAAGAGGTTCAGGCTGGAGCATATGAAAGAGCAGCCAGCAGGAGCTGAACACCCAAGTCTGCCTGACTTTAGAAAAATTGGTGCGGTGGCTGCGGAGAGGAAGGTTTTAACAGCAGTTCTACAGAGAAGCATCGGGACAGGTTGTCAGCAGAAGGCAGTCAGCCTTAAGAAATGAGTCTTCTGAAGCAGGCATCTAGAGACTTCCTCTGCGTTGTGTCTAAGCCAGTGGCTCCTGTCCAGAAAGAAGATGCATGCCTTCTGGCGAGACTGGATTGCCTCATGGACAACAGTTGCCATAAGGAACTATGTGTTTTCTAGGTGAGACAACGAAGAGGCATAATTTATTCTTATAGAAAACTAGTAACTGGTTTTTATTAGGTCAATGAATTAGGCTGTACTAATAGCTGCTTCCTTAAAGTACTATGATTGTTGCTATTAATATTATTAGCTAAACCATTATCCAATTATTATTGTCAAAGTTCTCTGAGTGATTTACAAAACACAGTATAACACATAACATAGCATAACATAAGTAGAGCTGGAAGGGGCCTATAAGGCCATTGAGTCCAACCCTCTGCTCCACTTCCACATGTGGTCACCCATCTGGCTGCAGGCCCACTGTGCCTTTCCAGCTAATAAAGTTACTCAACATACTAGCTTGAGATATAGCTAGGCTGGAAAAATAATATAAAAATGATTTACAGAAGCAGTTTCAGCATTCAACAATGAAAGAAGTTGGACCAGTTAAAACCATATCAGATGCTGTCAAATGTTTGGAAGTAGGCAAACATCTTAACCTGGTATTAAAAATAAGACAATATTAGACTTGACTAGGGAGAGAATGTTCCATAATTAGGGAGCCCCCACTGACAGAGTCCTTTTCCTTCAAACCTTCTTTGCAGGACATACCTGGAAGAGGACTTCAGATGATTTTTATTTATTTAGTAAACTTCTATGCCGCCCCATTCGCCGAAGCCTCGGGGTGGCTTACAACAATAAATAAATACATATAATCATATAAAAACAATATAATTGGAAATTGGATGATGATTTTAGTTCATGAGTGGTTTCAATACCAGGACAGATGCTCCATCAGGTATTTCAGTCCTGAAGTAAGTATGGCTTTCTAGATCAAAGCCAACACCTTGAACTGGGCTTGGAAACAGAATTGGTATCATACATTCAGACCTTTTGGTCCTTCATATTTAATCTGGCTAACACATTTTGCACAAGATCCAGCTTCTGTGCTGTCTTCAAGAGCAGGCCCACGCAAAGTTGATTATGGATGTCACCATAAGCATAAACGTGGATGTCACCAAAGCATAGATGACTGAGGCCAGGTCTAGATGGGGCATAACTGAGCAACCAGCTGAAGCTGGTAGAAGGCGCTGAGGTGGTGTTGAAGTCTCTGAGCCTCCAGTGGCAAAGGTGACACAAGCTTTATACTTACCCCTTCAGAAGAAGTGCAGTTCCATCCAGAATAGGCTAAAAAGTAATTACACTTGTATCCAAAATATGTAAATACCCTAAGCTTTAATGAATATTTGTTTTTAAAGGACATGTCCTTTTTTGTTTGGTCATGCAACCATGCCCTGTGTATTAATGAACTTTTAAGGGGAATAAAAGTTCATTAAAAACTGGATAGTGGCAGTGGAAAGCAAGCATTAAAGAAACCAGGTAGATCTATTATATGCATTATTGGTGTGATCTTCCATTGGAGGTGGAAATGACTGAAAGAAACATCTGAACAGTATTCTGATCAAAATGCAGTTCTGTATTGAAAACAATTGCACAAAGAAAATCTACACTAGTGCTTCCTCAACTTGTATTTGTGTACGTTCAGCTGAGTTGTCCTACTTGCACTGAACACTAAATAGAGTCTCTCCTATGAGGCTGTTGGAAAAGTATATTTCTTCTGCCTAAGAACAGGGAGTCCTATTGCTGGGCAATGAGAAAATGGTGTGGGAAACAAGGTACATGAAGATTCAAGGTCCTCTTTTGCATGCACTTAAAATAAGGTTGAAAACTCGCACTGGTTTACAGTGCAAGCCTGTGCATGTTTAGTCAGGAGCAGCCCGCTGAAGAAAGCTCTACTGAGTTTACTGGGACTTACTCTCAGCCAGATATATATAACTGCATCTAAAATGAATGATTACCATCCCAAATGGTCACAGCAGATCTAGCTTTCCTCTCAACCTCCAGCAAAACTTTAGTGTTTCATAAAGATAATATTCCTAGGAGAGGGATAAGTTCTTCTAAGTCTTATGAGATAGCCCAAAGTGCCTGATCCTGCGTAATCTTGAAAGCTAAGCAGGATCAGGTCTGGTTGAAGTCTGGATGGATGACTTGAGTCCTGCATTGAGCTGCATTGGTTGGACCAGATGGTCTTCCAACTGCACCTCTCACTCAGGGCCTTGTAAGACCCATGAGGCTTCCCCACCTAGTCCTGGCCCTGCTCTCCACACCACCACAACAAAGGAAAAGGCTCTTCTCTCCAGTGAGCACCTGATTGGATACAAGTGCATTTCCAGGCTGAGCAATGCAAAGGCCTCTGCTTCTAAGGGTTTAGCAAGGAAAAGCATCTATCTCTACTCATCAGATGATTGGAGAGGAGAGCTTTTGTGCGGTGGGCCAGGGGCAGGAGCTGTTGAGTGATTTCTTCTTGCTTCCTCTGTGTCTGGTCCTGTGAGCCTTGTCCAAGATAAGTCTGAGTATATGCACGGGACGGAAAGTGGAGGGACCAGCTGTCACTTTCAACAGCAGCCATGCATTAGACACCATCCCCAGTTTGGACTAAGGTCTACAG
Organism: Varanus komodoensis; assembly: GCF_004798865.1. NCBI lineage: Eukaryota > Metazoa > Chordata > Lepidosauria > Squamata > Varanidae > Varanus > Varanus komodoensis. Next base: position 9,652,377 of record NW_025335468.1, on the reverse strand, counting down.
GCCCAGTAAGCCAGACACAGATAAATGCATTCCTGAGGAGAAGTCACAGATGGATTAAAACCCAATGAAGAAGCAAAATGATGCTCCTGCTGCCTTCAGTAAGTGATGCATCTGTTTTTAGAAGAGAACATCAAGATATTCCTGGGAGGAAGGAGCTATTGAGCAGGTAGGCAATGATTTTTTTAAAAAAATACATTTATATTGTGTCTCTCAAAATAAAAGGATCTGCAGAAAGGCTTCTAAGCTATAGCCTAAGCATTGTGGGTAGTGGGAATCTGTGGTGGGCCTGGGTAACTCACTAGGCAGTCTCCTCCAACCTGGTGTCCTCCAGATGTTCTGCAGTACCACTCTGGTATTCTTCACCATTGACCAAGCTGGCTGAGGTTGATGGGAGTTAAGGATCAAAATACCTAGAAAGCCACAGGTTAGAAACAGCTGGGCTAGTGTGAGATCTGTACTACTACCCATACCATGGCTTGGCACATTAGAGGCAAACACAGTCCAAATCATGAGGAAGTCACAGTGGACTGGGCTTGTGACACACTTGCCAAAAAGAGATTTGCCTTCATTGAGTTAAACAGAATGGGTCAGGTTTTAAGGAGAAGTGCACACATCTAAAATATTTAACCAATCAACAAGAACCTGATTCAAACCAGATTAAAAATCTCATTCTATGTAGGACAAATTTCCAAGAGAAGAAAGGCTTACCCCACACTGAAAAGATGATGCCGCCTCATCAAAGAGATTATTCTAGAATTGGTGGGCCACCACTGAGAAGGTTCTCGCCCATGTTGCTGCTTTCCAATCCTCCCTTGGAGGAGACATCTGGAGGAAGGCCGTAGGTGATGAATGTCGCATACAGAGATGCAGTGGTCAGAGACTCTGGCAGGTACTGCAGTCCCAAGCCATGTATGACTATATAGTTCAAAGCTAGTACCTTGAACTGGGCTTGGAAATATGCAGGCAGCTAGTGCAAAAGGGGCAGAATTGGTGCTATATGTTCAGAACCTATGGCCTTGTGCAAATGGCAGCTTCTGAACCATTTTCAAAACATACACATTGCAGTAATCTAGTCTGGATGTCACCAGAACAGAAGACAACAAAAGCCAGGATGTCCCTGTCCAGGTGGGGGTTTGGGCTACTAAACCCATCCAGAACAGATTGAGCATCTACCATCTCTCAGAAGAGCCACTCACTAACAATCCCACAGTTTTGTTTCAATTCACCTTTCCCTTTCCCACCCCCCAAACGGCCCCTTGGCTCAAAAGCTCACTCTGTTTCATTTCTGTTAGAAATGATATGCAGCATTGTTGATTTAACTACCCTCATTTGCCTCATCTATGATATTATCTGTTCCCGGATACAGGTATGCATATCTATAGGATAGCTGAACTCACTAGGCACCAAGGCAAACCAAGGAGGAAACAAAGCTTAGTTTGTGGGGCTTATACTTTATTGGTTAATCATTACCAAGTTTTGGAAAGGAAGAAAAAAGAACAGCCTTCTTTTGGCAGAGGCCCAATTCTTAAAAGGATGACTGTGTACCATGATCATTTACTCTCTGAAACTGGACTGGCTCTGGGCCCATCATCTCCTTTGTGGACCAGATCTGATAGGCTGTTAAATCAAAGGAATGGTTTTTTCACACCTGTTTTCCCTTGAAGGCCTGGTTGGATGACTAATCTTCCTTTTTTTCTGCTCCATCAAAAACCCTTGCAATAGAGGTTTACATCTTGCCTAATGAGTGCATTGTCAGTGCCAATTAACTATGATAGCCTTTTTATGGACTTTTCAGTGAACAGCATATTTCTGGCTTGTAGGCCATGTTGCAAACAGTCCTCCTGGAAGTTTAATTTCAATTAGGAGACCCTATGAACAAACATTATCATGACATTTGCCCAAATAGCTACTTTAAATCCCAGGGTCCAAACTATTCAACTGAATTGTAATAATTTGAGTCATCTCATCTCAAATCTAGTTCTTATTTGCACCATGTCAAAGCTTTCCTACACCTTCTTGAAAGAGCTTTGTGCTGATGACAGGCCAATAGATTTATCATGTAGAAGGAGCTGTTGTGCTAAGCTCAGAAAAGAAGCAAGTTTTATCTGCCCAGAACGTAAGGGAATAACATAAAATGGGCATCTCAAGTGTATTCCTTCAGCAACATTTAGAAGCCCACTCTAAGCACAGTCCTGCAGAACTAACAGATGTAGGGCAGGCAAGTGCACAGAGGTAAAGCAAGCACTTGCTTCAGCAGATGTGCCGGATGAGGGAGACCCTTCCCTGAATAAAACAGCCCTGTTTGCCTGTGGCAGAGCAGCTGCTTTGCAAGCAGGAGGTCCCAAGTTCAATCCCCCAATTCTCCAGATAAAGCAAGGAAAATTCTGCCTGACACTCTGGACAGCCGCTGCCAGTCAGTGTTGACAGCACTGGGCTAGATGGGCCAAGGGTCTGACAGCTTTCTAGGATCCTAATGAATGATAAGTAAAACTTGGGCAGCAATGTCCCACTTGCCTAGGACAGGTTGCCAACTTTGCTGCTGTAGCTGAAGTCTCTGTTTGTAGATGGCTGCACTTGGAAGCTGCCCTAGAAGCAGGACCATTGTCTGAAACAAGCAAAGCAATAAGCCAAATAATTGACACTGGAGAGAACTGCATACACTATGACTTCCCAATTTTTGTAGAACAGGGCTTCAGACTCAACAATGAGTAATTGTTGTGAGCTGCACAGGCAGCTTCAGCCATTGGGCGGTAGAGAAAAGAAATAACTTCATGAACGCGAAATCAACTAATATTGCGCACTAAAGGGATTGGGGAAAAGACGAGAGAACTGTTCGAAAGTACCTGATTAACAGCGAAAGTAATATAACAGGCGCGTGTGGTTCTTGGATACTCCCTAACTGAAAAAAACAACATCTACCCTAGGGGATTTTTCTCATTCGCTCGTTGCTCGCTCTTTTGGGATGAACCATCAAAGAAAAAAGAAGGGGAAAAACCTTCATGACTGTGGTTTAGTTCGAAGCCCTACATTAAACCCCATCAGGACGCCTCAGCTTTCATTGCAAAGCCAGAAGATACCATTCCCACTCCACTGACCACAAATGGTAACGTTTGCAATGACCTGCAAAAATGTATTTTATAAATCAGTCAATCTTCGGCAACACAGTCTAGCGAGATTAGAAATTGGTTTGTATTTTGGGAGTTTATTATAATGGAACGGGACAAAATGTGGCGTAATTTATACACATGCCTCTACTCAAATCAAAACCTAGCAAGTGACTTCTTCCTTCCAAGAAGTCGAGCACAGACCATTTAATCCAGTCAATCTTTCGAGACCTGTATTTTTATCTTCCTAACATTCCCCTACGTTCTATGCCCGATCGTAAATAAGGTTTTTTTTCACAAAGTCGTTTGCAATTTTACTTTGTTGGACTGTTCAAATGCTGTCTGGAAAAGCTGTTTACTGTTGCAAAGGAGAAGAAAAAGCCCAAACGCAAGAATACAACCCTCCACTTCTGTGCTTGCACTAGTTCCCGTAAGTGCTGTTTAAAAAAAAGGGCAGCAGCAGCAGCAATGGTGATAACAAAAACTGCCATCGCAAAGAAGCGGCCGTCTCCGACTGCAAACAAAGAGAGCAGAGAGCTCTACGTGGGCTGGTGTCATGTTACCCACCCATCTCTTTAAATCTCTAGATACGGCCTTCCTTTCTCTCGCTCCTCTCCCCCACACAGTCGTGACGGACAAGCAACACTATCCAATAGCAAGGACATAGGCCTTTTGGCGCCTTGCCACACTTCGCTCTCTATCCAATGAGAATAGTCAAGAGGTGGAACGACGCCCTGGGTAGAATGGAGCGTCTACCAATAGCAGGAGTGTTATTGCAGAGAAATAGTATTATGCTAATCGATGTTTTGCTCGAACTCACTTGGTGAGCGCTTTAAAAGAGGCAACCAGGCAGGCTGTTACAAGCAGAGCCAGGCTCGGAGGGTAGGTAGGTACGTGGAGTGAACTCGGGCGCAGGCAGGTTGTTCTGCCAGTACGAGCGGCAAGATCCCTGCTTTTGTGTCCAGCGCTGTGATTTGGATTAGCAAAGGCTCCCGGACCCCCTGCCCTTCTCCGCCTCCCTGGGCGAAGGAAGGAACCTGCGCGCTCCTTGCTCCTTGCCTCCGCCGCCACCATGTCCAATGTGCACCTCTCAAGCGCCTCGGCTCTGGAGCGCCTGGCCGCTCGCCGGACTTTCCCCGTGCACGCCCGTACCGGGGTGTGCAGGAATCTCTTTGGTCCCGTGGATCACGACGAGCTCAACCGGGAACTGAAGGGGAAGTTGCAGGAGATCTGCGAGGACGGCCAGAGGCGCTGGGACTACAACTTCCAGACCGAGACGCCGCTGCCTGGCTCAGGCAGGCTGCAGTGGGAAGAGGTGGAGGCTGATTCCGTGCCTGCTTTCTACCGGGAAACGCTGCAGGTTGGGAGGTGCCGCTTCCCGGTGCTGGTGATTCGGTCGAAGCCTGGCAGCGCGGAGGCTCCTCCGGAGATGGAGCCCAGGGACTCTTCCCAGGAGACAGGGCTTTCTTCTTCGAGCCCCTCCCCTGTGAGCCCTCAGGGCAAGACGGCCACCTTAGAAAGCAGTATGTCGGCAGCCGCGGGCGAGGAACGCCTCAACCAGGAGAACCGGGCCGATCCACTCAACAACTACTCAGGGATTACAATCAAGCCTGTCCCATGTGCCGCTGCGGCTCTGAAAAGAGCATCGTCCACCAGTGTAGCTCACATCACAGGTAAGCACGGCCGCCATCGGCTTGCGTTGCACCGGCGGGGGTGGGGTGGGTTCTACTCCAGACTGGCCCTTCCCGCATTAAAGCAACGTTTCCTACATTTGCAGGGGGTGAGTGTCGCTTCCCCCCACAAGTTCCTAGTCTGATGCGTGCCCTGGTGGCTGTATAGGAACGTTGCCTGGAGGCGCTGGCGCTGCTTAAGATTCCGCGCAGGTCCCTGGGGCTGGGCTGGGCTGGGCAGGAAAATGCTTACGCAGCACCTCGCGCTCTGCAGGCGAGCCCTTCGCCGCCACTGCAGCCTCCTTAGGCGACGTAAACAAACCCGGCCAGCTGCAGCCCTACTCGTTGGCGGCAGGGGGAGCCAAGAGCCCGGCGGCGGCTGTGCGCGTAGTAGCCAAGCAGGGCGGGTCGCTTGTGCGCGAAGCGATTGTTTTTCTGCTGGTCCCGACTTGGCTGGGGTGTGTCTGCCTTTCAGACTGAAGACTTTTGGCTCAAATGACCTCCTTAGAACAGCACACACGAACACACTAATTTCTTTTCTCCCCCTTCCTCTTTCTCCTCCCCCTTCTTTCTCCTTGGCTCCGATTCCTAGATTTCTTCGCAAAGCGGAAACGGATCATAGACCCGAGAGATCATGCCAGCGCGTTGCCAGCGTCTGTCACTGCTGTCCCCTCTGAGCAGACACCCCGGAAAAGGCTCCGATGAATGAGGTGAGCGAGCGCTTGCTGGCCCTCCCCGCCCTTCTGCACCTCGACCTTTCCGCTGGGCTTTTATTGTTCAAGGGAAGCTTGAACGGTGGTGGAGGAGCCTATTTCTGTTCTGCGTTAGTATGGAACTCGGGGGTGGAGAGGGGTCTTAAGGTAGTTACTCCAACTTGGTCGGCATCTAGAATTTCAGGGGTGTGGTCTCGTGTGCGACGGAGCCACGGGGTGGGGCCACTTGCAAAACTGGCCGGGATTGGCCGGGAATGGCGCTTCTTGCCTAAAAATAAAAGCAGTGGGCTGACACTTGCGAGAGAAGCGGTCAGCTAGGGGTGTGTCTGCTCGCTTGTTTTCCCGCTTGCCTGTGCAGCTCTGGAGTAACTTCCTGATGGTCCAGTACTGCGTGGCGTAAAAGCGAGGCACCCCTCCCGAGCTCTCCTGGCTGGGCAGCTTTTGCTGACTCATCTGCTGCTTTGAGGGGAGGGAAGACCGGGAGAGGCGGCCAGGGACTTGCGACGTTCCTTTGTATTGAGCAAATGGCGGGGGGGGGGCAGAGTTCTCCGAAGTGTCAGAATTCCGGAATGTGAGAACTGCGGAGACCGCTCTTGTAGGTTGCCCACAGGAAGCAATGCCCACAGGAAGCAAACGCCCCGAAGCACGTCGGCCCTTAATCAGGTTGTGCGGTTCCCACCCTTTTGCTGTACTTCGTGCCTCTTTTATGGGTTTCATATTCCGTTGTAACTCCCCCCTGCGTGACCTCCGACAGGTGTCTGTGCAGGTTGACTAGTGGTGATCTTCTTTTGCAGATTTTGCACTATGTAACACCGAAGTGATTGTTTCCTTGGAAACACCAGAGCTTCAGAGAGGCCCTTCCTCTCTGCAGGTCAAAGGGAATGGCGAGAGAGACCAGAGTATGAAAGAAGAGTGGCCTGATTTTTTTCCATGTGTATGTTTTTTGCTTTTGGTCCTCTTCTGCTCATGCCCCAGAAGGAAGTGCTTGTACCTCCATGTAGCAAAAGTGGCTGCTGACCAGCCACGTGACGGAGCAGTGTTAATTTACAACTGTGCAATGTATTATGTGTTATATATAAAAAATGTATTATGCCTAATGTGAGTACACTGGCCAGAAGTGTAAAAGCTTTAAAGTCACTTATATAAATGTTTAATCTCTGCTGATTTCTCAGTGCAAAAAATGTATATTTGTAAAAAATAAAATAAAAATACAAACAACTTAAGAGTTATACTAACTTATATTTTCTATTTATGTCAAAAGGCGGATAACTTCGGTTGACACCCCGTAGTCTGTTCTGTGTTTTTGGTTTTGTTTCTTATTTGGTTAAGCCAAAGGGCACTATATATTTGCTTTTGTTGTTGTTATTTACAAAAATGTAAAATTATTTTTATAGTGGGTTTTTTGCATTCACAAAATGTAGCTATGAATCAAAATTACTTTAGTTATTACTTGAAAAAACTCTGATAACAATGGTTCCTGAGCCGGTCTGTACCACTGCCATTGCAAATTTATGCCACATTGTTAAAATAAAAAGGAATCCAATGTCAATTAACCTTCGTGTCTGTAGCTTTTCTCCTTCGGTGCTTAAAACAGAACAAACACACCTTTATTTTCTTTGGGTTTTAAAAATTACAGCACAATTGCTAATATTACACAACAGCTGTTTGTTCCTTATGTAATAGAGGTCCATCCGTTTCTGCCTGCTCTGGATGAAATCCAGCTGTGTTCATCCACCGACAGAATGGTACCCCCCCCCCCACCGTTCTAAAATCTGCTCTGGAAGGCTGGGGGGACCTCCAGAGCAACACAATGATGGACAGGAATTTGATACTCATATGAAAGTAAATCTAGCCTGTAATCCTAGGCATCCCTGTTTGGGAGCTTGCATAAAATTGTACGTGCATAAGAAAATTGCATGCAGACTGTTATGCAGCAATTTTTACAGCAAGGAGAGTAACTTAAGTGACACTACTCTTCCCCAAGATCAGCACTACAACTGCTCCGGAGAGGCTAAGTCCCACAGACATGAGTCTGCTAGATATAAGTGTATTTCCAGCTAACTCAAACCCTGTGGTTATTAAACAGTCCATTCTCTGAACTATGTCCAGCTACTGATTACCATTTGGGGATGGTAAGGAGGGCTGCTGCATCTATTACTCTTTCATTTAACTGGCTGTAAACTGTTCCGAGTTGGGAAGGTATAGAAAAGTTAAATAATTCGGACTACAAAAACTAGTCTAACCTCCAAAGTTATTAACTCCCAGTTGTGCCTTACCACAGAGAACATACTTGAATTGCAAATATGTGGGAATGCCATTTTTTTCTAGGATAGAGATAGATATTTTACTCCCATCAATTTACTGTAAATTGGCTACAAAGACTGCTTGAAAAGTTGGTTGCTAACCCATTCCTCAGATGTGTCTTCAAGAATGGAAAAGGGATGCAAAGTTAGAAGGACTCAATGCCATACAATGCATTCACTGCTGCTTCCTCCCCAGCTTGAAAAGGTGGAATCTAGGTGTGGGATGCATTTAGAGATTCTGTCTGCTTTGTTGACAGAACAGCTACCTTAATGGAGGGGGAACTTTGTGTCCCATGGCTTCTCAGAAAGATTGGTTTTACTGTCTTTGGGTTGTATCCAGTGGTATTTTATTCACCAGTGGAGTGATCACTGGCAGAACAGAGTCCCCCTCTCCTTGCAGTCCACCAAATCTTTTCCAGAGCAGCGAAGTTGTAAGTCTGTATCCAACCCAGTATGTCCTCAGGTCGGTGAGCTTTGGCTAGCAGCATTTCATTTCTGCATTAGAATAGCAAACAAGCACTTGTATGCTCCATAGACCAGTAGTAATTGTACTACTTTATAATTTAATTTCAGGTATTTTTTGTTTTTGGATTGTAGCATTAAGACAAGAAAAATGAGTGTGTTTTGATTCAGTGAGCTCAAGGGAGATTTTTCCATTGATTTCAGTCAAAAGTGGATTGTACTTTAACTGAGATACTGCACATTCAAGTAATCTTGCTGTTCATTCTTAAGAAAAGAATTGCTGTTGCTAATTATCCACGAAAAAGAATTCAGAGATGTAGCCATGTTAGTCTGTTGCAACAAAAACAACAAATATCTTGTAGCACCTTGAGGACAAATCTTATTCTAGCGTAAGTGTTGTGGACTAGAGCAGTTTGTCATCAGATGAAAAGGTGTAACAAGAAACTTCAAGAGCCATTTTACCCTCTTGCTACATAGACACCATCTTCTTGCAGAGAAGACCATGGCTGATAGGACCTTCTTAGGTACCTCCATTTCCACTGACATGTGCCACACACCTCACATACAACTGCAAGGATTTGAACTGGCAGATTAAATCTCCTAGTGACCTGTTATTTATGGATCACTGGCATGATAAACCACAGAGGTTCTTCTGCTGTGTCAATGCACTCAGGGAGCCCTTAATCCTTAACACAATAGCTGAGAGCCATTCTGGTCTTGTCCACAATAGTTATATCTTTACAAAATATTGCATCTGCTGTGCATGCCTCAAAAGGATGCCAAAGAATTACCTCTCTTCAATCTTTCTGAATGTTAAAATCTTGGCCTTCAATAGAAACTTGTCCTATTCTCCCACTCCACATGCACACACATTAAGATAAATATCTTTAAAGTTATGATCCTATGGTCCTTGGCAATAAGTTCCAGTGAAGCTGCATTTAAGATTGCCAAATAAAGACCTGTAGGATATTTAAACATAAGATCCATGGCTTTCAACTGATATTTTTCTTTCATATAAATGTGCTACTAAATATATCTCTAAACCCATTGAACTGAATGGAATGTACACCCACAGTTTAGATTTTTTTTTAAAGATACAATATAATTAAAGTTGAATCCTTTTTACCTCCACTGATTTCCGAATAAGAAAACTGAAGTATGTGTTTAACTTTTCATTGAAATTAATGAGTTAAAATTGTTCATCTGTGACCATTGGCTTTAATAGGGTATTTCAAAGTGATTGCCTTTAGGACTGCAGGCCTAAAAGCTGCTATCGGTGTGCTTTGTTAGACACACCTATTTTGCTCAAAGTTATTCCAAAGGTTTTTAGGAACGTGATATAAAATGGTTAGGAATTGGTGCTTAAAAGATAGCATGAGATGAAAATCCCTAAACTCAGTTTCACACACAGGAGAGGATGTGACCAGTAAGATTTGCTCCGGAGTAGCTCTTTCTGGAAATACTGTAAGTTTTCTATATTACCACCCATTTCCCGTCAAATACCTTCACCAGGCCTCCGAGGAGTTGCAATTAATGAAGTACTTATTAAAGAGCTTCCATGTCAGTCTGTACCAGCAAAAATAACAAAGGTAGCATTTTAAAGACAAACAGTTAGGTGGCTCAAGCTTTTGTAAGCCTACAGTTCATTTCTGAGGAGGAAAATAGATTTGCGGTGACCCATCAGTTTATTTAAATAAAATGGGAAACAATCGCTCGGTGTCGTGTTCACAGCGCAGATTCTACTAACCTGTTAATATGGTATTTCGCTTTCCTCTCTCTCAAAGAAAAAAGTTTTGAGTAAAAAGAGCTGCAGTACAACGAGCGTCGTCTGTACTGCCGTGTTACTAAACAACTTTCTCAAAGGAGGTTCATCGCCTTCAGTAAGACTGACTTCCTCGTAAACAGGCATAAACTTGCAATCCTGTAACAGCCGATTTGAGATTAAGTAAATAGGCGGAGTATGTTTGCTTACAATAAGGCTGTATGAATGCTACCTTTCTTGCATAAACTTCTTGAGCTGTCGGTGGGAGTTCCAAGTAAACATGTTTAGGATCAATCCGATTGTGCACGGGAAAATCCGAGCTCTGGTAGTTAACAAGAAAGAAGATGAACCTTCAGTCTGTTCATCTCCCCTGCGAAACAATAGAAAAAGGCCAGCAACGTGAAACTGACACGGCTTTTTGTTTGCGTGGACAAATCTCTTCTGGGTTTTACGGTAACTTCCGCGGCTCGCTTATCTGCTCCTGTGACGTACTGCTAAAATATTCATAAGTGGCACGTAGTGACCCCTTTGACTCCTCCCCACCCCCACGCCTTGCAAGCAGCGCGACGGTTTGGAGCCCGGCGCCTTCGCAGCAGTCCTCGTCCCCTCCCCGTGCCCAGCAGCAGCAGCGGCTCGGAGTCTAAACGTGCCTGTTGATCTCTTTGATCGCGAACTGAGGACGAGTTTCTCACCCAAAGCGGGCTTAAGGGGAAGCACGACGAAACCTGCTCCCCGCGTAAAGGGGCTTGGATCCGCCGCGGGGCTGCCCAGAGAGCCGGGTGGAGAGCGGCGTCAAACGTCTGGAAAGAGTGGCAGCGAGTCGCCCTTAGGCGGCTGCTCGGGCTTAAATGAGCCTGAGCTCTGCCCGGGAAGAGGTGCAAGGCTGGACTCTATCCCGACTCTTACCATGTCAGGTGGAAAGGAAGGGCGATCATTGCAGGCACGCTTGCTGTTAGCATTCAGGGCGTGGTGGTGTTTTAAAGAAGAGCAGCAGCGGGAGGGGGGACGCGGCAAGGATCGAGGAGAGGATCCGGTAGCAGGATCCGGGTTCCCCTGCCATCTAGAGGGAAGCGCGAACGGCATACGCCTTGAACCCGGAGCGCTGATCCCTTCCCTTTGAGTCCGAGTGCCTCGCCCTGGGGGGAGGGGGTGTCTCCTTCACAGCCCCCAATCATGATAGACAGAGAAGTTGCAAAATGATGCCCGTCAGCAAAATCTTCCGACGACCAGGCATGGGCCTGTGGTGGGGTTGTTCGTGTGTCAGCCCCTTCAACGGAAAGGGACTTGACAAAACTTTCAAGGCGCAATCGCATGCATGTTCATACAGAAAAAAGTCCTACAAGTCCCGGCATGTCCCAGCCATGCATAGGATTGCGCCCTTAGCAGTCGGAGCAGGCAGCGAGGCCTTGTTGGGGTCCGGCCTCGCAGCTGAATGAAATGAAGACTCCTGTTTTCCGGGTCCCTGTCTCCACCCCGGCCTTTAAAGAAAAATGAGATTGAGAAACCTCAGCCCATCTCTTCTGGACGAAGGGAGCTTTGCGAAGCCAGCAGCCGCCGCCCGGTGGGATGGATTGAAAACAAGCCCCCGCTCTTCCTTCTCCATCATCGCCTCTCTTCTGGCGGATTAATTTTAGGAAACGCCCCTCAAAATAAAAGTAACACTGATTACCGCCCAACTGTCTGATCACTTAATCAAGGAACGGGGTGATTTCATCGTCTGCCTCTGTCCGCGGCGAGGATTGGAGGCGATTTTCTTTTTTGAAAGGGTGGAGAGGGCGCGCGCATAGTCGGGGGAGGGAAGAGAATTGGTGCCCCCCCCCTCGCTTATGAAAAGGCAACAATACATGGAGGGAGGCAGCTGGATCCTCCAGGATTTACGGGCTTTTCTCTTGCTTTCATGCAAGCAGGTGTCTTTGGGACTCCCATTGTTTCGGCCCAACCCCCCCTCGGCTAATAATAGGAGCTTCTGAAATGAAAGATCCCTGCGCGCAGCCTTCAAATACTTCAGATGGACCGGCCCCTGCGGCAGCCCCCTTCTCTCCTCTTCCCAAGGTGCACGAAGCCACCCTCAGGCAGTTATTAACTGATTTAGGAGTTTAGCTGCCTTTAAAGCATCCTCTTTATCTGGACAGAAAGAGCTTGGCTAGCAACACTTGTCTGCCCCTAACCTTGAATCTTGGATGGTTCTGCAAAATGGTGAAGAGGGAGAGATTCAAGCTCTATGAGGGAGCTCTTTGGCGCTCTCAGTATTTGTTGTTTGTTTATATTTTCCTTTTTCCAGTTCCATTGTCTTTGGTGCTTACCCTGCCAGGTTACTCCACTAATCAAACTTTAAGCACACCTAATCCATTGGATGAAGGTGGCCTTACCATAACCTCTGTTGTTTCAATTTCCAGAGGGTCCAGAAAGGTGTATTATCGCACCATATTTATATCCTGCCTTTCTTCCTTTTTCAAGGAACTCAAGGCAGCTTCCAAGGTTCTTCTCCATTTTATCCTCACCACAACAACCCTGTGGGGTAGGATAGACTGAGAGTCTGTCCCAAAGAGGAGTGTATGTTTGACACTTAAGGCTGGATTGGAAAAGACCCAACATCAACAACACAGTACCCTGTTCCTCATATTTTGGGTGGCTGGGATAGGATGCTATAGTACATATTAATCATTGTGTTTTTTAATGTTTAAGGAACAATTTAGGAAGGCCTATGCTTAAGGGGAGGAAGTGCCTTAATGGAACTTTAAAAGGACTGAATGAATACACAGTCATCTGGTTCAGGACTGCTGAAGCCAGCCCTGGCCTATTAGCCATGGAGAGTTGCAACACCTGCAGCACCAGGTTGGCATTCCAAGTACAACAACCATGACATGTTAACCTGGTAAGCTTGGATGATTGTGGTGCTTGGCAAGCCATCCAGAACTCATGGGCTGTGTTAGGCTTGCTGGCAGCTTGTCAAACCTGCCCAGCAAGCCATCCTTGCCTGGTTTGTATGTAACAAGAAGCTCCACCATGCCCCAAATATTCAAAATGGTGGCTGCCATCATGACAAAAAGTCCCACAGGGAAGTTTATTGATGGCAGCTTCTTGTTACATGTGAATCAAAACAATGTCTGAAAAAAGAATTGGGAAGAAAGCAAAATGGTGAATAGTTTGTAAAATGGCATCGAAATGGGGAATCATGTTGCTTGGTACTTTTGCTGCTATTCAGTACATCAGCCTTCCCTGACCTGGTGCCTTCCAGATGTGTTGGACTACAACTTCTGGTCTCCCAGACAGCCATGTGTAGTCACACGTCTGGAAGTTACTAGATTGGGGGACAACAATACCAGGACTGAAAATTCCAAAAGGGCTGGTGAGGGAAATCGCATGGTCCAATCAAATCATCAGTTATGAATTTATAAACCATGCATTTGGATTCTACCTTGAGATGACAAAATATTAATGTGCTCATCAAAGTAACATCACACTAGGAATTGCTTCTATAAAAGAGAAGCCCAAGTAGTGGTTTTACGGGGACATCAGAACATAAGGTGCATTGTGCTGGATCAGACCAAAAGGTTATTGCTCCAACATCTTTTTCCCCCACTGTAGCCCAGTCAGAAGTTTCCCAGCAAGCCATAGACCAAGTCTGAAGTCAATATCACTTTACAACAACTGCTCCAGAATAGCTGGAGATTAATATTTGGTAGCTTATTCTTGAAAGTGCTTGAAAGGAATGCAGTGATTACTAGAAGCCTTCATGGATTCCTCAAGAAAAAAATGCTGCCAGACTCATCTGATTTCATTTTGTTGATTGGGTAACCTCCCCAGTGGACTGTGGAAATGCTGTGGACATAATCTATCTTGACTTCAGCAAAGCTTTTGAAAAAATGCTCCATGATATGTATATTGATTAGTAAACTACCTAAAAGTTGGGACAACAGTCAGGTGGATCCACAGCTGGCTACAGAATCAGACTGACAGAGTACTCATCAATGGCACCTTCTCAAACTGGGGAGAGGTAACAAGTGAGACATCACAGGGTTCAGTCCTGGGCCTTCAGTATTTTTATTAATGGTTTGGGTGAGGAAGAACAGGGAACGATTATCACATTTGCAGAAGACACCAAACTGGGTGAGATAGCTAATACCTTGGAAGACAGAAGATTCAAGGTGATTGTGATAGGTTGGAGTGCTGGGCTGCAAACAACAGAATGAAATTCAGTAGGGACAAGTATCAAGTTCTGCCTCTAGGAAAAAGAAACCAAATGCATTGGTACAAGATGGGGAATACTTGGCTCAACAATACTGCAAGTGAGAAGAACTTTGGAATTGTTATATAGCACAAGCTGAATATGAGTCACCAATACAGTGTGGCTCCAAAATGGGCATATGTTATTTTAGGCTGCATTAATAGAAGCATCACTTCCAAATCACATGAACTATTATTTCCCCTTTATTCAGCACTGCTAGGCCTCATCCGAAGTACTATGTTCTGTTCTGTGTACCACAGTTGAAGAAAGATGTGGACAAGTTGGAAGGGGTTCAGAGGAGGGCAACAAGGACAATCAAAGGACTGGAAACAAAGCCCTGCAAGGAGAGATGAAAAGAACTGGCATGTTTAGCCTCTAGAAGGGAAGACTGAGGGGAGATATGATAGCACTCTACAAATGCTTGAAAGGCTGTCACAGGGAGGAAGGACAAGATCAATCGTCCTGGAGTGCAGGACAAGGAATAACAGACTCAAGCTACAGGAAACCAGATTCCGGCTAGATACCAGGAAAATTTTCCTGACTGCTAGAGTGGTATGATGATGGAACCAGTTACCTAGGGAGGTTGTGGACTTTCCCACACTAGAGGTATTCAAGATGCAACTACACAGACATCTGAGAGAGATGGTTTAACTTGGGGTCTTGCATTAGACAGGGGTTGGACCTGATGGCCCTCTGGCCCCTTCCAACTGTACTATTTAGTGATTCTATGATTCGCCATGAATCTGTCTCATATCTCCCCTTTCATTTATGTATTTGATTTCTAACCTGCCCCACATCAAAAGTAGTAGACTTCACATTTTGCGTTACTGAATTCTATATATTAATGCTATGTGAGGTACTTTATTTTCTCTGTCCTGAGGCTACTGTGGATACATTTTACTACATGACCCTGAACACAGTTTTTTGAGAGAACAAAAATTACTGACTCATTTTCACCATACTGTGAACTTCAGTCATGCTCCCCTTTAACTCAGTTGCTCTTTTCTGTACCTTTGTTAGTTGTTTGCTATCCTATTTTAGCAGAGGTGACCAGCAGTATACAGAGTATTTCAAATACATCTACAATATCTATGTGTATCTCTGCCCCCAGTTACAAAAGGGCAGGTTTCATTTCAGTCCTGTCTAATATTTGTTAACATTGTATTGCCTATTCTGTAGCTGCCACATGCTGAGTTTCACTTTGAGATATCCATTATGACATCAAAATCTCTTTTCTGATTAACCACTGCCAGTTCCAAGCTCATCAGTGTATAGTGAAGTTAGGATCTTTTGTATTAATATACATCAGTTTACAGATACTTAGATTAAATGTTGCCATTTTGTTTCCCATCACTCAGTCTGGAAAGATCTTGAGATATTTTCAGTCCACTTGAATTTCCATGTCTCTGAATAATTTGATGTCATCTCCAAATCACTACCTCAGTGCTTGCCCCAACTGCAGACCATTTATGAAGAAGTTAAATAGAACTAGATTTAATCCAGAGTTGAGGGGAACTGGTTTCTACAAGGCATTTCTCTTTGTTGTAAGAACCACCTGTGTACTTCTAGTTCTGCTTTTCGTTGTTTTCCAGTTAATAATGTGCAAGTGGACCTGTCCTCTTATCCTAACTTGCTGAATTTATTAATAAGCCTTTGGCTAGGTAGTTTACCAAGAGCTTACTGAGTTCCAAAACCCATTCTGCATTATTTGAGCAGACAAGGAAATGAGTTACCTCTTTGTGCCTGTGACAGTCATGGATGCACTCTCCATACAAGAAGATGAGAAAAATGCCTCTTTCCCAAGAACAAAATGCTGTGGTTTTGACTGTTAGGCAAATATTATTTTGCTGCAACAGAAACAAAACACACACAGAGAAAGTTTGGCTAGGCCGCAAGGAATCATGCATTTTTTGTATTCAAAATGTTCCTTAGGAACGAAAAAGGCCTTTACCAGTCCCTAACATGCCACTGCATGTTTTCTGCTTCTGATAAGCATGATGCGGGATCTATAACATCTGGAACTCATTGATCTTGCATTTGCTTGCTGGTGTGTTTCTGAAATTATCTGCTGAGAGCTATTCCCAACTCCTATGCCTGCCTCTCATGTTTGAATCTTGTGATTTCAGTTGTAGGCTTTGTCAACAAATATAGGCTCTTGTGATGATTGTCATTTCACAGGGATGCAAGAGATTCACTTGGAAAAGGTTGAAATAGTTTTCCGAGCTGCCTTGCTTGCAGAGAGAAGAGAACACATTTTCGTCTCCCAGATATCTTTGAAAGGTGTGCCGTTCTGTTTCTTTCCTCTGCTTTGACTGGCTACACCCTGCATGGCACTGCCT
This sequence comes from Varanus komodoensis, assembly GCF_004798865.1. Classification (NCBI taxonomy): domain Eukaryota; kingdom Metazoa; phylum Chordata; class Lepidosauria; order Squamata; family Varanidae; genus Varanus; species Varanus komodoensis. The sequence continues at coordinate 9,635,796 of NW_025335468.1, read as the reverse complement.
CCTTCTTATTCCCATCACAAAGCACACTGCCCCTATTCTTCTGGCCTTTGTAGCCATATGGCAAATCCATGTAGACACAGCCAACATCCATTTATTCAGGCACATAATGTCCCGCAACAGGGCACAATTGGAACTTTGTTGGCTTCTATTATTGATGCGAATGGGCGAGAGAGGGAGAGCGAGGGAGAGCGAAAGAGAAATCATTTAACTATAAGAGATATCCAGCTAATTATGAGCCATATGTCCCTTTAGTGGCAAAGCAATCCTATGAAGTTCATTTTATACCTAGACTACTTTATTAGGTGCGGAAGACAGATGTCTCCCAACAGTGCATGCATTAGAGGAAACTCATGTAGCGGAGATCTTGAAATATTTAACTAGGGCTTTGTCATTCGTCAGGGGACTTTAAAGTGCCATTTGTCACTGGGATCTAGATGTGTGTGTTACACACATATTAGATTTATAATCTTTGCATTTTGGATGTGATTGACTTCTAAGGTAAACTTGCTACTTTACTACAGAAAGATATAGAATTCTATAGGATGCACAGGAAGATAAACTAATTAGACTGACTGGAATAATATTGACCTTTGGAGTTAATGAGAACTAGGAATTCTCTTTGTCTTTGCTCACTCTTCCAGGCATAGAGGTGCAATGTTCCTTTTGAGATATTTTCCTCATGTCCAGCACCCAGAAAGTGAATTAAGAATGTTAAAATCCGTTCCTTGTTGGAATGGAAGGCATGTCCTCAAGTAATAATCCTATAAGATTTTTCCAAAGGGGTAGAAAATGTTGCAGGGTACATTTAAGGCTAATACGGGGAAATTAAGGGAAACTCCTTAGGGGAAATCATCATTCATTTTAATATTGATGTGGAGAGTCTGACAGTTACAACTGTGCAAATACAGTGAACTCTTAGCTTACACATATCTAGATAGAGGATAATTGTATCTATCAATGATTGGAACTCCTATATGTAAATCAGATTATTTTAATTCCCTTCAGTTGTGTTTCAGGTTCTCCATGTGTCTTTCTTTTGATCAAGTGTTCCATGATGAAGTAAACCCTTACTTCTGTTATTGTAGGTAATATTTAAGGCATAATGTAAGTTTCTTGTTTCTCAAGTATATAGTCTCCCATTTTAAAACGTAAGTATCAATTACTTGAATGGTGTATGTGGATGATTTGTAAACACTGTTCCCCACTTATTAAGGCCCAGCCAAAAATTCACATTGTTAATTTTTCTAGCAGGAATGAACAGGTTAATAATACCAGTCCACCGGTTATGCAATCCCTGCTTTTTGCTGCTTTCATGATATTTATGAAAATCTTTCTTCACATCAAAATTACTCATTTAGCAGTTATATTTGGAGTGAGGTAAGGGGCAAATGTTATGCATTCTTTCTTTTCTTTTTTTTAGAATCAACCTATTGTTAGTATATGTGTTCACAATAAACAACAATGCATTAATATTTTGTTCATCTAATAAAAGTACCTAGAATGAGTATTTGCCAAAATATATCTTCTTGGATCTTTGTTAAAAAGAATGAGTTCATAACAAGTGTATTGTGTCTTTTTTGTTTTTTGGTGGCCAGGGGAGGGGAGGAGACAGACTGCTGTGTATGTATGCCACTTAATCAAAAGCTTAGCAAAGATCCCATCTGGGGCCTCTTTGGAAACTGAATTGATTATGGGCAGGAAAATAGATATGGTGGAGCATTCCTGCCCCGCCCCACCCTCTGTGTGTGTTGGTTGGGGGTGGGGGTGGGGGGGGGGGGAGAGAGAGAGAGAGAGAGAGAGAGAGAGAGAGAGAGAGAGAAATAGGTTACTGAAGCGGGGCTGGCCAATCTCTAATAAAATAACACCATTTTGCTTTCTCCTCCCCTTGCAATGCAGAATTCACTGTACAGCTGTCTCTCCTATTTTAAGTCATCCCTTAAAATTCTTCCTCTCCTCAAAATTTAAATCAAAGCACATACAAAAAGCCAACAACAGCTACAACAACATTTTGGAGTCTCTTGTCCTCTAATCAGAAAATATATTCTGAGGCAGGCCTTCTTCCCTCAGGCAAACATTGCTCTAATATTAGTAATGCCCCGAGTGTGGTGCTTGTAAAATGCAGGCAGGGACCTGAATGGGAAGAAGTCAGTTCTACCGATGAAGTTCTGTAAACTACCAATGAGCGTTGCTTTGCTGAACAATTTCCTTTCAGTGATGCTGTTAGGTAATTGTAGATTCTGGTCTTTCAGGGGTGGAGTGACTGGTAATGTGTTTTAATTAGCAATGTAATACCCACACTTTGGCCCTGCCATGCCTGAAGATTTTCTGACATTCTGAACAGTGTCTGGATGTTTGCCCCAAAGTTCAGCCCTGGCGCCAGGCACCACTGTTTCCTCTGGAATCATCAGTTTCCAAACTCTACATACTTCCACTCTTAATTACTGCAATGCTATCTATGTGGGGTTGTCTGGAAACTTTAACTGGTTCAGAAGGTGGTGTCCAGATTACTGTGTGGAGCTCAGAGAAATTACTCTAACTCGACTTAATCTATGTTGACTTCTTATGTGTTTCTGAGCTTCCTGGCATACAAAGTTCTGATGAATACTTAGCCTTTATATGATGAAGATGAGGATGATTTTCATGCTTAATGCATAGGATTCCCTTGATGCCCTGCAGATGTCTTGGACTACAATTCCATTCACTGGTCAGTCTGGATGAGGCCGATGAGGATTTTAGTCCAATTTACCTGGAAAGCATCATGCTAGGCCAGTGTTCCTGTAGAACTGAATTTGTCTTATTCTCTGCTAATTCTTTAAAAAATAGAAATTTAGTCTACTTGGGGATTATAGGAGTTGTAGTCTAGCATTGCTGCAGTGATCATTGAATGCTGTGGGACTTACATGCATAGATAACAAGCTAGTGTTGGAAACGGATCTAAAATTCATGGATTGTATACCTTCCACTTGTATGGAACAGGATATTCCAGGACAGCAGAAATAAACTTGTAGGTAGCCAGATGCATTGCTTTACAACATTGTAAAAGGAAACACAGTCCAGTAATTCACCAAAGGGCAAACAGTGTGTCTGTGATTACCACACATGTGTAGCATGTTATTGCACAATACAGAAATCAGATGTTTACTGGGCCACATGGCAAGCCTGCTTTTCTGTAAGCAGTGTAGTTTCTTTACAATGCCCCTGTATATTGAAACCTGGGAAATGAGCAAAACGAGGTTTGCAGGCCCATAACCTTCCCTCCTCGCCCTTCCACCAGTCTTTCTGGCCTACCTTGGTGTGCTTTTTTGCTCTTTGGGTTGGATTTGTTGCACTGACATAAACTAGAAAACTAAATTCAATTAGAATTAGTAGAAAAATAAGTAATCTATTCTGGTTTTCACACTACAGACTGTAGGAGAATGCTTTACACAGAAATAATAGGAAATGCATTGGAAGTTTAAAAACAATGAAAGTGCTGCAAATGTAAGTTCTTGGCTTCATTTGTGACATGTTGAATGTCACTGATCAGAAACTGGGAAAGCTGGCCTGCTCTGAGTGAACAGAGGTAGCTTGAAAAGTATATAATCATAATGGTGGAAATGGAAAGCCTCAGTTCAGGGGAAGGTTCTTTCTTAATTCCTATTTGTAGCTGCTTCCACAAGTCCCACACAAGGCAATAGGGAAGTGAAATTTACTGAACAAGCAGTATCTGGCCAAGTCAGTTTCACTCCCAAGTGAACTGGGTACCTTACTTAAGAGAGCTGACTGCACATTTATATGGGTGTGCAAACAGCATTTCAGTACTGAAGTGGAAAAAGAAATACTAAAAGCAAGTCATATCAAAAGCAAGTGGGGTATGAGAAAGGCTAGTACTGCTCTTCTAAACGCACTATACAATAAGCATCTGGGGCTGATGTGCCAAACTATATGCAGAAGTGCTGAATGCACTTCCCAAGGATTATAGATTCATAGAAAAGAAAAGTCTGAAGGGGCCAAGAAGGCCATGGGGTCCACCCAGCTGCATCACATCATTGGCTCATATTTACCTTGTTATCACAGCAACTCCAAAATCTTTTTCAGTGCTGTTCAGCCAAATATTCCCCATCTTGTATTGATGCATTTGGGTTTCCCCCCCTAGGTGGAGAACTTGGCATTTGTCCCTACTGAATTTTGTTCTGTTACTTTCCTCCCAGCATTCTAGTTTGTCTAGGTCACCCTGGATCTTCTTTTTGTCTTCCAGGGTTCCACCCAGATTTCTGTCATCTGCAAAGTTAATTATTGTTCCCTGGCCTTCCTCATTCATTAATACAGATTAATAGTAAAGATCAGCACTGGTCCCAGGACGGAGCCCTGTGGCACCCCACGCATTACCTCTCTTCAGCTTGAGAAGGTGCCATTGATGAACACTCTCTGTAACTGATTCTGTAGCCAGTTCTGGATCCACCTAATAGTAGTTCAGTTGTTTTGGTTTCCCCAGGAACTGCATGGAAAGCTTTAAAAACCTGCACAACACGACTAGAAAACATGGACCGCCCCCACAAAAAAAATCTTTTGCAGACAAAAACCATTTTGCTATATCATTTCCAAGCCTCTGCAATGCTATGATCTGTAAGCAACAACCTTGTCAAGGCATTCTGGATAAGAAGCATCTGCTGGAATTGGATAGACTATTCTAACATACAGAAGAATACAAAAGCCAGTATTTTAGGAAGGGTTCAGAATCGCAGAAGCTCCCAGGCAGAGCACCATTCCCCAAGGTTATGTGCTCCAGATGTGTATGCTGGACTACATCTTCCGTCATCACCAACCACAATTGTAGACCTATGCAGTCTGAAGTGGGTTGGCTTAGTGAGTTCAATTGCAGATATTAACCTCTTGCTTTAGCTCTCTTAGATTTCAGACATACTGAAATGGAGCCCTAGTCCAGGAGTGTGCAGACTTCAGTTATGTTGGCACTGCCTTTTCCTAGGTGTGGGGGTATGTTGTGTGAAGACAGCACACAGTCTAGAGGTGCTCCTAGTAAGTAACTTCTGCAACAGAAAATTTAGCTCAGACAAGATTTCCATTTTTACTGTGGCTACTCAGTTCAGCCACAATGAGTCATTCCAAGTATTTCACAGAGGTGCTTAGGTATTTTGTTTCTTGGGTATTGAAAGCAGGATAAAGCTATCACAAAATTACTGGCTTCTGAAATAGCAGCCTGAGTCTCTTTGCAGGTATTTCAACTAAATAATCCAGAATTATCTCTGTGTCTGCAGAATGTACTTAGTCTCCCGTTTCAGCACCTCTGTGCGTGCCTCTATTGGACTGATGTAGAACGCTGTAATGTGGTTAAAGATTGTGGTTCTAACACAGAAACAAGAAGAATATTTATAGCACAGAGAAGAGTCTAAACCTTGCTCCCCTTGTCTCTGCTGAAGACTTACGATCTATACCAGAACAAGGGAGGGGACAGAGCAGTGACTGCAGGTTGGAGCAAACCTGCTTGCTGTTTCCTGCATTTGGCACTTCTGGGGGAAGTGGTTATTAGTTGTGTGCTTGTTAATAGCTCAGTGAACTGGAAAGATCTGGTATACTTTTTGGCTGAACACTTACTGATTAATATCAATTGACCTTGTGTCTTCAATAGGTGATATTGTCTAGAATGGATTTTTCAATGCCATGCTAGAAGCAACAAAATGAATTGTCAGGGTTGTTACGGTAAGGGTGGGTTATTGCAACTGATGCCCTGATAGACATTCTTGGTTTTGTATCATTGGTGTTGTGTACTGAGCCTCTCTGGGTGCATCATGTGCAGAAATGGACTACATCATTCAGAATGATGAGAACACAAAATGTTAGAGTTGACCAGCTGAGCTGCACAAATACCTGTTGAAAGGCAAGCAATACTCCTATTTTACAGAAAGCTGAAGAGATAGCTATGGCAGTTCACACACACGCAGAGTTTTGCAGAAAATTGTTCAAACAGTGAGAGCAACCCAGCCAATCTGTTGCTTTACACCCAGTTTCTGCTGCCTCCCACTGCCAAGTGCTCTAATCCTGTCCCATTTGCTCTACATCACAAGTGAGATCAGAATTAGTTCTTATCTGCTGAGGGTGGCAGCTAAAAGGCAGAGAATCATTATTTTAATAATAGAAATGGTTATTAAAAAAACCAGATTACCTTTATAAAAGGGCACCTTACAGGTTACTTGCAAATGGATTCTGCATCATTTCCTTTGGCTAACTATTACCGTATGAAATCTCAGCCAGCTTGGGCTGGAAGAAGTGAAGCAGAATTAGTGCTCAGCAGCGGCCAGGTCAGCGATGGGAACCATGTAGCCTCGCAGGTGTCACTGGATGCAACTTCTGTCCTCCATCACCATTGGCTAAGCAGGGTGGGGCTAACAGGAGCTGCAGTCCAGCTGTACCTGGAAGCACACACATGCCTGCCTATTGCAGTTATGCGCTCTTTGTTTTTTTTCTTTTTATAGCTCGCTCATTATCCAGTGTGCTCCCAAGAAGAGTCCTCAACTATGGCAACCCCATGGCTGGCATAGGTACTTCTGTTCCATTGGCAAACATCAGAGGGATGGTAGGGGGAAGGTCAGACCTCCCCCCCCCCCCACATGTACACACCTCCTGTCATAGTTGCAGAACGTCAGCAAATCTTAGGGCACAGGCAAGAACCTCAGACCTGAGGGCCAAATCCAGACCTCCAGGCAGGGTCAGTTCTAGGTACAAAAAAGCTCCAAGGCTCAGGCACACAGGCCAAGGAGAAGGGGAAGAGGAGCACACATTTGCATAAGCTAACCTGAATATGCTCTGTATTCTGTGTGTGTGTTTAAAGGGCCCTTTTGTCTAAGGACACTCGATTGCGTGTGTGTGTGTGTGTGTGTGTGTGTGTGTGTGTGTGTTTGAGAGGGAGAGAAGGATATATATGCAGAGCAGAGAAAGGGATTTGGTTTCAGGAACTCCCCCCCCCCCCCAACAGACACAACACAGAGCATCCGGGCTCCTGCACCTCATTCAGCAAGAGTCCATGCAGAACAAGGTGATGGGACAGAAGGCCTTCCAGAGGTTTGGGGTTGTAAATGAAACCTTTTGTGATGGCAGCCATAGTGGGCTGCTTGCTAACACCACCTCTGCCTCTGGGGTACCCCAATGGCCAAACCTGCCCTCCCTTTTCCCATCCACCAATCCTTTGGTGGTTTCCTGGCTTTTGTGCACAGTTTTATCCTTTCTAACATGTTGAACTGTCTCTCCTAAGGCTTAATTTCAGAAAGTAGGTACTTCAAACTGAAAAATGCTTGTATGGGGGTGGGGTGTTCCCTATCTTGGCCCCACCCACCCTAGGAAGGGTGAGACCTTCTCCGAAATGAAATTTGGCTTGCAAGCTGAAAGAGGTTCCTGATGCTGGCTTAAGGAAAGGGTGGTAGCTCTGCCAAGCAATCCCACCAGCTCCACCTCAGAGCATCCTTTTCATACCCAAAAATAAGTGAAGCAGCAGACTGGAAACAGTGCATCACTGATTGGAGGTTGTCATATTATTTTTAGTAGCCTGCAGAGTCATGGCTTTGAACCCCAGAGAAGCAACTCAACTCCATGCTAGCAGTAGAATGGAAGTGGAGAGATAAGTTTCAAAGATTTTATCTGCTGGCTGCAATAGCTGAGCCTCAACAGGAAAACCATCAGACATTTCAGGGACCTGGCACACACAATGGCAACAGAGAGAGCAGGCTCCTTCCAGGAAACAGGAGCAGCTTTTATGAATTTGTTTGCTCACTCCTTCTCTCAATCTTCAGAAGAGAATGGCAGATCAAGAGATTGACCATTTCAGGAGAAGGCGGAGGATGCCTTCATTTCTCTACGTGACTGTAGATTATTTCGGCTTCAGAAGACAAGAATGTCCCTTTAACATCTGACCTGGCCTTTATTTAAGAGAAGCACTTCACGGTTCAGGAAAGACAGACAATTTTCTAATTCCCAGCACTGCTGGAGGCTGAGGCAGCAACTTCCAGACAGGACACCTGCTAACACTGGAGAAATGGCATTATTATGTCTACAAGTTTACAAATCTGAGGATCAGAAAGCTTTTGCTGCTGTTGCTGCTGCTACAACACAGGCCAAGAATGACGACTTCTTCGGAGTTTTTTTGTTGTTGTTGCAAGGAGCAGCCTCTTTTCACTTCCAGTCTCAGTAGATCGGTTTCCACGTGAAAAAGTCAATAGTCAAAGAGCCTCCTAAGTTTCATTGGTATGTAGCAGAAAGGGGATTAAGCCTTGGGGCCTTTTTACTGGCAAGCCTTTAAGCAAATAAAGGTTCTTGAATTATTTTCTTTTAAAGAACATGTAGGATGGCCTATTAAGCAGTAAACAAATCAATTGGAAGTATCTTTTAAATAAGAATATGGGCAATCTGTAGGCTTTAAAATGTGCATCTGTGATGTTTTGATCTTTTGCTTTGCTTTTGATCTTTGCTTTCAATGGCATAAATGTTTGTAAAGCTGTCTGTATGTTACTTCCAAACAAATTTACAGGAAGTTCCATGAGTTGATGGTCAATGGGATTCAAATGTTCAGTAAGACAATTTCTTCTGAAGTAGATGACTAAGGAAAAAGAATTCCTGCATATTGACATTTCTAATAACGTTATTTTTAGCATGTGGCAGAGGTTATACACATTTTGTCTGAAATGGCTAGAAACAGATCAAAATCAGTACTGAGCAGCCCTTTTGGAAGCAATGAAAGTTTATGTAGAAATTAACTAGAATTTTTCCTAAAGCTAGGATATTTTGTTTCATGCTTATATTGCATATGATAGGCTGGGGCTGAGAATTAAGGTGTAAGAATGCAGAGACAAAAATGTGCTTAAAACATTTAGTGTGTCTTTGATGATGCACATTTATATTACATTGTAGGTAGGATGTAGGCACATCATGAAAAGGCAAAACTCCCTGGAAAGACAATCATGTTAGGGAAAGCTGAAGGTAGAGGAAGAAAAGGAAGACCATCTATGAGATGGGCTGACTCCACAGAGGAAACCACAGCTCTGAACTTACAAAAGCTGAACAGGACTGCCATGGATTGAGGGCTTTCATTTCGAGGGTCACTGGCAAGTTGGAGACAACTTGACTGCACATAACAACAGGTAGGATTTTGGTTTAAGCATCTGTAGCATTACAATGAACTTCAATAATTTTAGAAACCAAGAGCTAAGCTTAAGTGACTTGTCTGGGCTCATCTAATAAATTTGTGACAGACTTCAGCCTGATCTCAAGACTTTTCCTTATCCATTAAAACTAGTACTAATGAACCCCCTTGAGTAACCAAAATCTTTCAAACAAGCTTTTCCCATTCTATGGCTGCTATATAGTATAACATTTCAGGACATTTATTGTTCAAAACATTTGGCATGGCCAGCTTTGGCTACCATACTTTCTGCCCATACATGTCTCTCTTCTGCCTTTGATCACCCCCCCCCCGCCCCAACTGCTTCCCCTTGCTTCCCCTCAAGCCATGCATTAGGGGTGATTTTGAAGGGATAGATGGTAGAAAGGGAAAGGGCTAAGCATCATACACTCTTCTTCCTCCATTCTTTGTCAACCAATTCTGCAGTGGACATCCCAGGGATCCTGTTACATGCCTTTGTGTGTAATAGGTAGTTAACCCCAGAGGCCATCCAATGTTATCTACTGCATTATGATTCTTAGTCTGTGGTGGTCTAACTGGTGTGCTCCAGTTTGCAGGATAAAAAGGTCAGGATACTAGCTTTCCTTAGCAGGCTAATAAATATTTTCACTCTATATCCAATGTAATGAGCATAGTTTTGGTAGCTCTCTTACCCAACTAGTTTAAGTCTTTTGCATTAAACAAATGCTTAACTGGAAGTATGGAAATCTATAGCAATAAAAGAGGATGTGTGTTTATCCTTCTATCAGCAGCACAGCTCCAAGACCATGAAACTGTTGGAACTTGACATACATGCTAAGGAGACGAAGGCCTGTGCCCCCTCTCTTGACATCAGCAGGCACAAGGCATATTTACTCAGAAGCAAGTTTCAGTGTACTTGATAGGTCTGACATCCTAGTAAGTATCTTTAGGATGACAGTCAACATCCTATATAAGGATGAGGCCTATTCAAGGAGCAGTATGAGATGGTACAGTGTGTGACAGAAGAAACCCTCCAATATCAGAGGTAATATGCCTTGATACACAAGTTGCTGGGGATCATGGATACAAGGGTGCCATTGCTCTCGTGTCCTCCTTGCAGGTTTCCCAGGGAGTTGGTTGGCTACTATGTGAACAGAATGCTGGACTAGGTGGACCCTGGCTTGATCCAGCAGGGCTCTTCTTATGTCCTTATGTGTCTATGCACTACTTTAGTCTCCAGGTAGGAGGATCACATCTCTGAATGCTACCCAACACTAAAACCTCATTGCAAACAGAAAACACAATGCAGCAGATAAAACTCTAGGACAGAACCAACCCCCCCCCCCATGCAAGTTTATTTGCAGGATGGGTTGCTGTTTTTAAATGTGAAGGAACATTCAAGGCAGAGGCTGCTTCATACAACTGACATACAACATACAGCTGAGCCCCCAAAAATGGTCTTGTCCATCCCAGGATTTCAGGTAAGAATCTTTCCTAGACCCACCTGAGATACCAGAGATTGGACTTGGGACCCTTCACATGCAAATCACATGCTTTCCTACTAAGTTCAAGCCCTTCCTTGCCACCTACAACAACCTGCCCTAGTTCCTTAATTATGTGCAGACCAGGTCAATACTTTGAGCCTTGAAGCAGATTTTGGTGAGAGAGATCCAGGAGGAACTGTTGGGTGTGCTCATGTTTCATTCTCAGTATCTTCTCTTGTCATTCAGTAGTGGTCTGGTTTAAATATGGCCCTTCTCCATTTCTCTGTTCATTGGATAGGAGAAAACTATATACCTGTACACAGGGCCTGCCCAAGCCATGTTGCTGCATCAGGCAAAGAACAAGATGATTCTCTCTCCTATGTTCAGAAGCTGACTGGGCTGACAGTTGTGTAGTTCTTCAACACTGGCCATCCACTTTGCATGGTTTTTATCCTCCATGCCACCTTGAGAAGCCTCCACACTAAAGGCAGCCTAGAAATAATTTGAGAGTGAACACAAGGCTGCCAAGTGGTGAATGGCTTCCTCTGCCAACCCCTTGCTGCAGTCTTCTGGCATCTGCTGCCCACAGTGACTGCATCATGGTAGGGCCAGCAGAGGCACACCTAAGCACCTGAAATGCTTTCCTGAAGGTTCGAGGCCCCACCTGACCATTCTCTTTGTGGTGCCTTGTTTCCTCCGTGAAGCTGCAGCCTCCAAGGGTGGCGCATGCATTTCTGAAGAATCCCTGGGCTGTGGTGCCAAGCACGGGCTCTGATCCTAGGAGGGTTAGCCTGTGCGGGGTGGGGAGGGGGAAAGCGAGAAGAGCATGAAGCAGGCCCCATGTGCAGATTTTAATCTAATCACTTCCCTGTCAAACTAATCCCTGCCTGACTCGGATAGGACTTTAAGAAACGTGCCTGGAAACCCAAAAGCAAATCTCATTTGAATGAAGCACACACTCCGCGGCCCCCATCTGCAAAGAGCCGCAATTAAAGGCGAAAAGAGAGAGAGAGAAATTAGCATTTTCCGCGGCCATCTGGCGTGAGGAGCAGGCGAGGGGGAACAAAAGGCCTCGGAGGCGGAGAGGAGAGGCGAGTGTGCCACGCCATTGACCTGCAAATGAGTCTTTGTGAGCGAATTAAAGCTTCCCGGACCCCCCGGGACACCCCAAAACAGGCACCATTACAAACCATCCGGACAAAAACCCACTCATCAAAACTGTCTGCGACGAGGGGGCCGGGGCTGCGGGCTGAAGGCAGGGCCGGCGCGGGGGAGATCGGCGGCCGGCAGAGCTCGCCTCTCTTCGGTCCGAGGAGGCCGAGAGTGGGCCGCGGCGAGGCGAGGCGGGGCGGCCGCTTTCCAAGCACGGAATTGCCCGGCCGCAATGGCGAGGCCCGAGGCTTCCTTGCAAGCACCCCGCAAAGCACAAGGCCGTGGCCGTTTAGGCGTGCAGGTTGCAGCAGTGATGATGGCGATTTTAATATTATCCTCATTATTCAGCCCAATTCTACGCTGCAGGGGAGGGAGACAAGAGAAGGCCGTTGGTGGTACGCTAATCCTCAACATGATGTTCATTTTATTCCCGCTCGGTTGTGCAGCCGGCGAAGGGAAGGGGCCCTCGCTCGGTGAAATGGAACACACGCACGGGAGGTCCAAGGTTCGGCCCCCGGCAGCTCCGCGTAAGGCTAGGAAAGAGTCCTGCTACAAACCTTCGCGAGCCATTGCTACCAGTCAGTGTCGACAGCATTGGCTAGATGGGCCAATGGCCTGGCTCCTTATGAGCAGCTTCCTTAGCCCCTACAGGCTGCATTCAGAGCAGTAGGATTTCTTTCTAGTGCTTCTCTACTTCTCACAAGAAGGTTTTTTTGCAGGGTGCACATCGAAAACAATGCAAATTCACAAAAAGCCACCCATGCACAGTATTATAAAAGACATTTTCATTACTTAAAACTCTCAGAAAACTGAACTGGACTTAACCCCCCCCCCCCAAAACCACGAGGTTCCTTTGGCTGTTTGGGTTGCCACCTCTTTCACTTTGACGTGGATATGGATGACTTCAACCTCAGCTACTTGGAATTTGGCAAGGGATGCCTTTATTGCCTGCCAGTCCCGACCCTGGTTGCCTGGAAGCACATTGGCCCCATTCCTTTCAATAATAATTTACTTCCAAGTAAGTTAAACTTGCAAGTCCAAGTCAGTGCATGCTGCTTTATGAAAGTCGGCCTGCTGACTACAGTGCTGACACTTACTCCTCAGTAAGTGTGTCTAAAATTGCTGCTTTGGATGACCCTAAGAATGGTTGTAGCTACCCCAGTAAGCAGTCTCCAGACCTAAATTATTACATCTTTCTTTTTGGAGCTGAGAGGCAAGAGACAGGTCTGGGGAGTCCCATCCTAGAAGAATTCATGGTAACCGAGCACAGCCAGCTTTTCTTGGACTACTTGGCTGGAGAGCAGCACTTGTGAAAGGAATGTCAGGGTACTTGTTGACAGCAGGCTGAACATGAGCCAGCAGTGTGACACGGTGGGTAAGAAGGCAAATGCCACCCTTGGATGTTAAGCCAGAACTGTGGCTTCCAGATCTTGGAAGGTGTTGATACCACTCTATACAGCTCTGGTGCACCCACAACTGGAGTACTACCTCCAGTTCTGGGCTCCACATTATAGGAGAGACAGCTAGGTTAGAATCGGTTCAGCTCAGGGTCACAAGAATAGTAGCTGGGTTGGGAGGGATGACATATGAGGCGAGATTGAGGGAACTGAATTTTTTCAGTCTCTGAGGGGATCTTTTAGCAAGTTATGGGTATGTGAGGGGGTGTCATGTGGAGGAGGGCCATGACCTGTTCCTCCTTGCAGTGGAGTGCAGGGCGTGTTCAGTGGGGTAAAGCTCAAGAAACCAGGTTTCAGGTTGTATGTCAGGAAGTACTTCCTGATGGTAAGGACTCCTAGGATATAGAATGGTTTCCAAGGGTGGTGGTGGAGGCCTCATCAGTGAGGGTGTTCAAGGAAAGATTGGCCAACTAACTGTTGGGGATTACATGAGTGGAGCCAGCTGAGCTGGGTGTCAGACTAGATGGCCTGGGAGGCCCCTTCTGACTCACTTTGTTTCTATGCTTCCCGGAGGATAGACCAGGAAATCTGTCATTGTGTGTGTGACCTCAGTGCCCACAAATGTGCTCTGCTAAAATTATTCCTAGCTGTATGGAGAAGTAATGTCTTTTTTGCAACCTCTCTCCTTTCCTACGCACTCAGGAATAATTTTAGGAGGATAGACTCAGTTGTGTTTACAGAGGGAAAATAGCTTGAGCAAATGCAATGACATGAATAAGGAAGAAATCCTATGCATGTTTAGACTGAAAAAAGTCCTACAACTCCAGCATCCCCAAATCAGTATACTTAGCTGGCAATTTCTAGGAGTTGTAGACGTTTTTCCTTTAGAGAACCAATAGCAGCCCATTGATGGGATTTAGGAGAGAGGATCTTGCAAAAAAACCCAAAACAATGGTGGTTAACCATGGATAAAATTCAACGGCTTAGGTTAAGTTCATTCTCATTACATATACATTATGCTAGGATAGGTGGCACCTTTCATGCAGTGATAGTACATGGGAGTCCTGGCAGGGAAAAGCTGACAGCCTGAAATAATCGCAACAATATAGATTAGTAGCATCATATAGACTGGTGAAATTTGCTTTCATGGGCCTGATAAAATGAGTCTCTCTCCAGCCTTGCTTAGATGGTGTCCCTGTTGATTGCATTGCCTTCTGTAATGGTAGAAAGCCACCTTCTCCAGGGCAATGCAACAACCTGGTACCATCAGCCATGCTGGCTGGGAGGGCAAGAGTTGTAGTCCAATACATTCGAAGGGCACTGAATCAAAGTAGGCCCTTGGAATAAAGCCCTAAGACACAGAAGCAGCCTACTAAACTTTGAATATTTACATGTCCCATATTTGCTTTTTTGGATACTAAGGTGCCCATGTTGAATGTCTTAAGGTGGGTGGCTACAAGAGAGGGCCTTTTTGGTGGTGGCACTTGCTTTGTAGAATGCCATCCCCAAGGAAGCACATCTGACAAATGCATTCTCACCTTTCTGGCATCAGGGGAAGCACTGTTTATTTTCCCAGGCATCTTAAGGACCATTTTTATATCACTGCATTATTCTTGCTGCCTGTTTTAATTTAGTTTTGTTCATTGTACTGTTTTTGCTCTCTGCTGCTGATTTTACCCTGTCTTAATTATGAGCTGTTTTTATTAATCATGTTACTGTTTGTATTTTATGGTTGTAATGCATTCTACACAGAGTTAGGGTACTGAAGACAATCCAAGTTAATGAGGCAAAACAGAAGGTTCGCAAATTCATTCTGACAGCAGAGGTGCAAGATACAGAACACACAAACATATTTTCACACATGACAATATAAGAGGTATTTAACTGTCACTTCTTTCTCTGTGCTTGTATAAATGTTGTGTAAATGAACTGTTTTTCAATGGAGTGTGCATTTGAGATGCCACCAAAATACAGGTTGTGCCCTTCTCCAAGAATGTGGGTACACAAGATGCAGAAAAAAAATACTGCCACACCCTCCCATCTCTTCAAATGCATAAATACTAACAAAACACCAGGCTGATTGACTCTTCAGCTGGGAAAAAATCTGTATCGGGTAGAAAATCCCTTTCCTGTTTTTTCTGGGATCCCCCCACAGCTTTCCCCATTCGGGCAGGATCTTCTAGAACATTTTGGGGGCTGGAAGGGGTGCCATGGGATGAAGAGGGTAGGATGTCTGTTTCCATCACTGTAGCTGAGCAGGAGTAAATCTGGATCCAAGTCTTTATGTGTATTCACACAAATCTTGATTCATGTTTGTATTGATGTATCTGTCTGCTGTATACTGTATACATACTCTCAGTCTCTGCTGCAAAGAGCAGGCATTTTCAGATACCAGTGGCTTGGGGCCAGGGCTGTGCTTAGCTGAGTTCAGCTCACATGGGAGGGGAGGGGATCCTCACAAACCTCCTTCCTCCTGCAGCCTGCTGTGCTTCTCAAAAAGCTACTCCGGAGCCCTTCCACTCAGAGAATGGCCAACCTGGAACTAACCCAATGTATTCCCAGTGTTCTCCCAGAGGCACAAAATAATAACAGGCTATTTGTTTTGAATGTAAATATTCTGGAGAGAGTACATGTTTGGGTTGCAATTTTATACTTATTTAGATGGGAATAAATCCCATTGAACTCAATGGGGCTTACTTCTGAATAGGCATGTATAGCATTGCACTGTTAATATTCTTTTAAAAACAGTCTTGCTCTTTGGTGTGCAGTCTGTTGTTCTAACATACATACTTTATGTTTTATAAGTGTGATGATCCTGCGTAACAACTTGATGAGCCTGACATCTGTCTGATTGTATTGTTTTTATTCAGTGTAGGTTCCCTTGATGAAGAGCCAAGTGGCTGTGCCTGCATTGGAAATGGTATCATGACTCGTAAACTCTTTTGTACATTCTTTCATAGATTTTTGTTTGTTTGGTTTTGCTCCACATTACTTTAGGAATGGTCAAAAGTCACTATTACACATCTGATGTAGCGATTTTGGAAATCAAAATCCAGTCCTTCTATAAATCTTCTAGAGTGGAATTCCATCATTCTGCCCATTTTTATGGATTCTAGCCAGAACAGATTTTACATTCTCCATGCACATGTGGGAAAAGGAAACACACTGAAAAAGCTGCAACTCTCAACATAGTAAATCTGCATTAAAATCCACAGATTGAGGCTTGAATAAACAATTTTTAGCATTGCAGTTTTACTGTCACATGTGAAAATACTCCCAATAAATAAATGCCATAATGCCAACACAGGAGGTTTGTTCTTTCATCGAATGCATATATTGCCTTTCATTAAAATAAACAAAACAAAAACACCAACCCATACAGCAGAAAGCACCCACCCCACTCCCATAAAGGCCTGGGTGAATATGAAGGGTTTTGCCTGATGTTTCAGCAATAGCAGAGTAGATAGCAGGTGGGTTACTTCAGGCAGGGAGTTTCTCACATTGTCCCCACTCTCTTTCTTGTCACCACCTGCCTCACTTCTGATGGCAGCAGGACCCGAGGAGGACACTAGGAGATAATCTAGGCAGGCAATATAGAGACAGGCATCCCTTTACGCTCTTAGGACACACATCATCAAAACCTTGAGTGTGCGCAACAGCACCTTGCCCTGGGCTAGAGAAGGAAGAGGCAGACGAGGTCTTTTAATATTTTTCCATGGAACTGTTCCAGCCACATCCTGCACTATCTGCACTTTCAGAACCATCTCCAAGGGCAACCATCTGTCCAAGAGGTTACCAGAGCATAGATAACCCTGGCCAGGCCATCCCTGTCTAGGAGAGACTAAAACTTAACTTAGCTGCTGAGTGGCATTCCGTGCAACTAGGGGAAGGGGGTCATACCTTGGCTTCTGCTGACACAGCTAGATCAGTAAGCACCCCTCACATAACTGTAACCTTGATCCTTCAGTGGAAGGATGATCCCATCCAGAACACCAGGAACCACCCCCTACAGAACCTCCATCTTGCTGGACTTTAATGTGTTGACCTCAACTGGCTCATTCCTGAATCTAGGTATCATTACAGAACTGGAGATCAATGCATGTGGTAGCAAAACCCACACTTCCTAATTCCACCAGGCTTATGCATGTTAGATCGGAATGGAGCCAGCTTTTTAGTTCCTCCTCTTTTCTCTCTCTCTGCCTAATCTAACATTCCTCCAGAAGTTTCCTTTTACTGTTTCTACTGGTAGCACACCAGTGTGGTATCCATGGCCACTGAAAGAGCTGCTCTGTGTTTAGACCTCTCTCTCCATGGGCAGATCCCCCCCCCATATGTTAAAATCTACATATGCATTTACTGCTTTTCAGATGAACCTTGCAAAGGATTTATGTTCAAGTATAAGCATATCAGTCACACACGCACACAGAATATTGTTTACATAAACAAAAGAATCCAATAAAATCAAAAAGACAAGCTAAAGGAAGATTTATTTATTTCTTGGTGGGGGAAGCAGCTCATTTATTTTGCAGGGCAAGACAGTTCTGCAGAAGGACAAAGGCATTAGTTGGGACAAGGTGGCTCCCAGCTGAGGGACTATATAGATCAGTGGTAGAGCACATCTTTTGCCTTCCAAAGGTTCCACATTCAGTGCCTGACATTTCCAGTTTGAAGCAAAAGAGATCAAGCTGCAGATGATGGGAAAGAACTCTGCCTGGAAACTTTGAGAGCCACTGCCAGTCAGAATAAACCAGGGACTGGCAGATTTTGGGCTTGTGGGATCTAGAATCCAAAGTTCCACTAGTCAGAGCCTGGTGCAACAGGCATTCACTCTGAAGCCAAGAATTCTGGGCCTAGGACTTTGTTTCTGAGTACTAGAACAGACTGACTCCATAAAAGAAGCCACAGCCCTTGAATTTAAAAGAGCTGAGTGGGGTGGTCATGGATAAGATTTTGGAAGACTTACTCATAGGGTCGCCATGGAGAGGACCTGATGGCATAAGACAACAACAAAATGAATTGGGCTTCCATACCAAAATCCACTCCTAAAACCTTCTTCATAGCATTATAATGTATAAGGATTGGGTTGGCTCTTGCTGCTATTGTTAAATAACACCGAAATCCTTGTCAGTCTATTGCAAATCACCCAGAGATCAACCAGTAAATCTTGAATCACCTTTTGCCTATCCCTGAAGTACACAGTGCTAGCCTAAATGTATAGTGTCTGAACTGCTATGATATACTTGCCTGTGTTAGCTGGAATAAAGCAATTGCTGCAAGATCAGACAGAGGGGTTCTGTTCCTTTTTATTATTACTGTTATAGTTATTAGTATTAGATCCCTTTTGTAAATCAGGGGTCAAGGTTGATACAAACATGAACAATTCTGCACATAGATCTTTCTTTCTAATCTGAAATTGCCTGTGAGATTTTGCAATGAAAGACGTGTATTTCCTAGTATTGGGGAAGGTGATGTGCAGCTTCTCAGGGATGAATGAGATGGGTGCTTGTACGCATCAACTCAACCGCAACCAGGATTCCCTACAGGGAAACCTGCAAGAGTTTCCTACAATTGCTTGGTTGAGAAGAATGACTGTTTTGCAGCCACTGCAGTTCATGGTCTGGTGGAGAACAATGGAGATGCATGTTTATCACTCATTGACTGTAGGGTGAAGTGGCCATTTGCATGTGCACTGCACTCTAACCTTCCTCTCACCTGGTGTCAACTCACATGTAATGCACAGCCTGTTCAAGAGAAAAGGAGGGTTTCAAGGGACTCTGCAAAACTTTGGAGAAAGCTGTCCAGCATACCAAAAGAGGACTCCAAGCTGACCTAGAAGGATCAAGTCCCCTTTCATTCTCCTACCTCTTTGCTTGGTTTCCTTCCTGCACAGGAACTGCGTTTAGGGCCTCCAGGTGCCGCTCTGCCTGCATTTGTTTGCAGTCCATATTCATGTGCCTCTGTCATCAGGGTGACTCTTTTCATGGTGATCAGCCAGGCAGAAGGCTGAGTGACGGGAGACTCGTGGCTCCTCTGCTTTCAGTTGGCAAAAAGAAGGAAGAGAATGGAAGGCACTTGGGAGCTTGCACAGGAAGGACTGCAGTTGAGAGGTGGGATGTGGACTTACTGTATAGCTCAGGAGTTGTACCTTCTTCCAAGAAAGGGTGTCATCTCTTAGTTATACAGATTGAATAGACATACTCGCAATGTAGCTCATGCGTATGTGTTGAAATCTAAATCAAATATACTAACAAGAGAAGATAAACTCAAAAGCACCAGCCTCAAAAGTTTGCAAAGCTGACCTTTGCTAGCCTTTCACTGTTTAACCTTCATACTTCTATTTACCAAAGACCTTGTGAGAAGGCACAACTGCATCTTTATTCCTTTATAGAAGGAAGAAGGCAAAATCCAAGAAAATGTACAGTGCAATTCTAAGAAAGCCTCTTTAGAAGTACATCCTAGTGAGATTGATTCCCACATACATGTCAATAGGATTGTAGCCATAGCTGAACAGATTTTGTCAGCTTCATCCTGTGCATGTTTATTCTGGTGTAAACTGCAGAGGGATTGGAGGGGTGTAACTCCTGATACACTTGCATAGGATTGCAGTGCAAAGGCAAAAGTTGTACACACTTATTTGCATGTAGGACCCATTGAGCTCAGTGGAACTTCCAAGTGAACATGCATATGGTTGTGCTGCATGCATGGGAGATAATGGCTGCATGCCCAGGTGCACTTGTGTGAAAGTTGTTCTATTCCTTTCAGTGGGACTTACTTCTGTATAAATATGCACACGATCAGACTGAATGCTAACTTATTGCCGCATGCATAGACTGCTTCAGTGGCCCTGTTAGAAGAGAGCTTGTGTAGTGGTTAGAGCTGGTTATTATTACCTTGGCAAGGAAGTTCTTTCAAAGTGCCTGGGTGGATCAATATCAAGCTGTCAAGCTAAAATCTAAAGGAGGCATCTGAGGGACAAAAGAGTATTGGTGTGAAGGAGTTTGCATGTGTAGAAGGGGAAGTTACAATGCTGCCTTCACCCACCAATGTCCAAGTGCTGGGCATTAATATTTGCACAGGGAAAGCTGACCCAGGAAGCCACCCATGCATGCCGGGACTCTGCATTCCATAATGCTCAGATACGTGTGGTGCTTCATGCTCGCGCTTCATGTTATCCTTGTTTAATGTGTGGGCACTGAAAGTAGGAGCATGGTGATGCTGGTGGCCAAGTGACCTCACTGCCCCCTCTACCTATGCAGACTCTTCATGCAGATAGTATATGAAAGAAGCACATTTAGTGGACAAGTATAGGTGTTGTCTTCAATCAGCATAATGTAAATCTTGTGAGCAGATAACTTGTTCCCTTGCTCAGTGTAACCAGGGCAGCCCCAAATCAGGGCAGCACCACTATTGTGTGTAGTGAGGTAGATGCTCAGATAGATGTTGGGGAGGTGGCTGCAGGGTGTTGGAGGGTGCCCTCTCCCCCTAAGCTAGCCTGCCGCCCTCAGGGATAGTGCAGGACGCTGATGCATTGCAGGAGTCAAAGCATGATGCAGCTGCAGGTCTTGTCAGCATCAGCACAATGGAATGAGTGGTGGAGGGTGTCTTGCCTTTTGTGTCAGGCAGCAAAATGTCTTGGGCTGCCTCTGAGGGTAACATGTGAACACCCTATTAATGACCTTTTAGGGAGGAAGTTTCCTGTGAAAGGAAGTGACATTGAAGAAGACACAAGGAAGAAAGACAATGGGTTGGATCCCAATTTAGTCATGCTTAGGCCGTTGCAAATGATGGAGCAACTTAACAATGACTACCCTAAGGATCATTGATTTCAACAGGTATGTGCAAAGTATGACTAAATCTGGATTCAATCCAGCAACCACAGAAAAAAGAGTGTGCTATACTGAAGATCATTCATTCCTAGGCATAGGATTCGGGAGCCAATACCCCAAACACACGTAGGTATGCTTAAGTCCATTGAAAGCAATGGACTTAAGTGTCCTTTGCTCTGTTTCAGTATGTGGCAAAGATTTCTGTTCTCCCCTTCACAATGGACAATTTCCATCACCTTCATTTCTATCAGGTGTAGCTTCAGCTGAACACATGAACAGGGTGACTTGATCTCTTTGACCTGATGATGGATAATTTGAATTCTCTGCTTGGTCATGGTCATTCACCAGGATGCATCCCAATACAAGATGAGGGACACAGTATGCAGAGGGTTAGAGGCACAATATTCCTTAACTTTTTATAAAATGCCAAAGCTAGTGCCAAGCAAAAACTTACTGGCTTCTTTTATCCATAAACATTATTCAAATCCATAATCAGCCTCTGCAGAGCAGTCAAGTCCCGAATTAATTGAATAATCCCATTGGGCAGACAGAGGAACTTGAGCACAAACAGAAAGCGGGACAGTGCAAGTCCTCGGTTTAACTGCAAGCTGTCAACTTATGAACCACCCCTGCAGCTGTGCCTTTAAGAGCAGCCCGCCCTGTAGCAATCAGCAAAGTGGGTGACAGTGCTCTGGCTTCCTGCCATGGAAAGCTTCACCTGCTGATTTCTGCACCTCAGGTTGCTGTTCAAGTCACAAGAACAGGCCAGGCCATTTCATCGCTGGTCAGTTGGCAACTCTGGTGTAACTGCCGGTGGCAGTGGAGTAATGCTTCCGGGCTTTGCTTGTGCCACATTTTCTTGCAGAGTGGTACGAGGCACCCTCCTCTCCGCCACCCCCACCCACTCCCTTCCCATGTAGATGAGCTCGGTGTCTTTTGCACAGGGCTTTCCAGAGAGTCACTGTTCTGGTCTTTGCAATCAATTGATACATGATAATTAGATTCCTCAAGAAAAGCCAAACAAAGGCTCCCATTCACCCCCCTGCTTCTCCCACATGAATCCCAGTGAGAGCGCTCTGGGACGTTCAGCAGAAACCAGACAGCCAACATTCTCCAGCACTAAAAACACAATTTGGCTTGGGGTGTTCATTTAACAAACAGATCCTTGAACCTTGCTTCTGTTTTCAGCTTATTTAAACCATGTTTCTTTGTACGCAGTTCATTAAAACATGTCTCTTTTTAAGATCTATTTTTACATTTCAAGAATCCAGTATTGTATTTTTGTGGTGGCAGATGGCCCTAAACATCCAAGCGTAAGCTCTTTTCCTGACGTTCTTTTCTTAGGTCCTTTCTCCACACCACACTCAGAAACCACAGAGTCGCTGTTAACGAGTTGGCAAGATTCAGTTGCACGCACACACACACACTCACTCACTCCGTCAGTCTTGGAGGAGACTTTTCGTAGCCACTCACTGCTTGCCCTTGCTCGGGCTGTAACGGGGGTGGGGATGGGTAGGGATTTCTATTTGCTGCAGGGGAAACCAACACATGCTAAAAGTTCTCTGGGAGAGACGCTATGCAAATTGCCCAAATTATGCAAATGTGATTAGAATAAAAGTCTGCTGCAGCCATAGTGAGAGGGACATACCCACAAGAAAAAGATCCGAAGAACTGGGGGTGGGTGGAGGGGGCAGAGTAAACAAGATGTCACCTCTTCCTTTTGCCACACCTCTCCCTGCACCCACTGGGAGGGCTCTGGAATATTGCAGCTCTGAGACTGCCTTTCCAAGCCTGGCCCCTTACAACAGAGCAGTCTCCCAGCAATGCGACTTGCAAGTGCCCAGTTTGGAGAGAGGGACTGCCAGAGCAGGTCTCTCCCAAGGGAGCCAGGCACGCACCAGGTCCCAGGCCACAGTTCCTCTGCTTGCACTGGATGTTGTCCTAGGTCCCACGAAGAGGTCGGACTCATAATAGGCCTTGTGGGCTGCAAAGTTAATGCAGGCAGGGTGCCTGTCTTGGGCTTGGCAAACAAATGTGGCAATCCATGTTAGTGGCACTGGGGCTGGAAGGGCGCAGGGAGAGGGTGGAGCTTCCCTTCCTCCTTCCCTCCCTTCCCCCTGTGGTCCCTGAAGTCATCAGGGAGGCTTGTTTCCAGCTGAACAGGTCAGGGCCTTCTGTGACCTTGGGCCCTATAGCTATTGTGGCCATGCTGACAGGGTGTCATGGGAGTTGTAGGCCAAAACATCTGGTTGCCTGCCCTGTGGCTTAAAGGGAGGAGGACTAGCTTTAGAAAATATGCACAAGATAAGTTGCCCTGCACCCCTTTGGGCCCTTTAAGCTGTGAGGACCGTGTCTCATCTTGGCTTAAAGCAGTGATGGGCACTGTGGGGCTGCCAGCATTTTTGGCCTGCAGTGCTCAGCACCCCTGCCTGTCATAGCCAGTAACAGGAGCCCTGGCCCCCAAAGCTGCTGTTCTGGTGGGAAGGAATGAAGCAACTGGTTTGAATTACAAACTGGGCCATTGTGCCGGATTACAATGTGCTGGGCCATTCCCTGCCCACTTAGGCCAGAAGCTCCCTTTCATTGCCCGTCAAGTGGCCTGCTCAGAGCTTGTGCCTGTACAGCATGAGGACAGCACAAAGGTGCAACCATTACACTTCCCCACTTGGGGCCTTGTACTTCCCCAGCAGGGTGGCCACATACTAGTCATCAAATAGAGGACAAAGAAGACACCTATTTGTGCAGGTCCTAATATATGTATAAAGGCAAATTTAGAAATAAGTACTTTAATTTTGATAGAAGTACAATAATTCCAGGATAGAAGGGAAGACTGTGACCAGGTGTCTAGGTCTCCATGTTCAGTCTTTTGCCCAGGTGCTAAATGGGGATGGGCAAATTTTGTAGGGTTCTTTATTTTAAATGGGCACTGAACAGGACTGTCTTTTATTTAGAAGAGCCATTCAAACAGAGGATTCTCCTCTGGAATCCATTTCAATAGAGGTCAGGTCATCTCCAGCATACAGTGACCCTATGAATAAGAGCCTTCCAAAATGTCCTATCCATGACCACCCCTATAGTTGCCCTGCAGTATTGAAGCAAGCCACAGTCCAATGATATGCAGCAGCAAACTGCACTGGTGTCTGAAAGCTTTCGTTGGCACTCGGGATCCCACTGTTTGCCTAAACACAAGCAGGGACCAAGGCAGGCAGGCCTCCCATGGGAGATATTCCACACCTGGAATGCCATGACTCAAAGGCCTGTCAATCATGGTCTTCACTCCTAGACTCAGTTCAACTTTACAACCCTGGGATGAAAGAAAAACCGAAGATTGGAATCATTAAAAACTGATCATTTGTTTGTAAAAATGATAACTTGTTTCCCAAACCCACTCTTTTCACATCAGAGATTCAAGTATATGACTGCTGAATTTTTATGTTTATTTTTGTTAGTAGAATGGAAAGATGGTGCCTCCTGTCCAGGTGCCAGATAGCGCTCTTTGGCAGGGGAACCAGAATAGGCTCCCGTAAGAAGGGAGAGGAAGCTGCAGAGCATGGGAGTTACTTGTCCTCGTTTTGGAAGGTCCTTTCCCCAAGCTGAGTATGAAAACCTTTGTATGTGTTCTGTTTGTAACTGTATATTTGGAAACTGGGACTCTGTGGAAGCTGGTGGATACTCTGCATGAAACCAAATCTTGTAATTTCTTTGACAACAGTGGCCATTCAGTATAAGCTGACATTCCTGCCTGCTGGTGGGCTTGTAACTAAGGCAAGTATTATGTTCAGTTTGGTTGTAATCCACAAGAAATAACGTGTGTGTGCAAGCGCACGCTTACACACACAGAGAGAGAATGTTACCTTCAGAACACCTATTCAATAATTGTTCCAGGGAAGTCTATTTGGTGGCAGTTGTCACTGGGACTGGTAGGGCAGAAAGCACCCCCTACCCCCCCTTCCTCCTCCGTCTTCTTCATCTCCTCCTCCCTCCCACGCTCTCTCTCACACACACCCTTAACATAAAAAGACAAGAGCTTGCAGGACTGAAGGTAAAGGGTTGTCCCTCCCCTTCCTGTCCCCACAATTCCCTGCACTACTCTTTTTGGATATTGAACAATGTCCTTGCCTTTGCTGCTCAGGCTTATTGTACGCAACTGAGGACACAGTGTCTCACAGCGCGAAACATAAAACCTTCCCTACATATCAAAAGTGTTCTTCTCCCTCCTCACTTCAATCATTTTTAAGGCAGCTTCCCCAGTTTACATCTCTATACTCAACTGATAAAAGAAAGAAAGCATAAATATCGTCTCTCTTCCACACTGTAGTGTTGTTGCAGCAGGAAAAGAAGTCTTCTTAGCAACAATTCAAAAGTGAAGCAACAGCAACTCAGGCAACTTAACTAAGGCACCCCCCTTACAGTGAGGCCAGACACTAGCACTCTTGCTGGATAACAAGAGGATGATGGTGTGGTTGGTCAATGGATTCCATGGGTATCCATTGCTCAGCACTGTCAATTTGTCCTTCTTTCTGTTGCTTCTCCTTCAGGGGCAGAGGTAGCCTCATCACCACCCCCAGACCCTCCAGTACCTGGAAGAAGCAGAGCATGCCTGTGAGTTTTTTGTTTACATAATGAGTTCCACAAAGAGAAGATGGAAACTGATTTAGGAGGAGGTGGCATCCATTGAGACTCCCTGGGCTGGACTTGGAAGGAGTCAGCAGGAGGCAGCTTGCTGTCTGCAGATGAACCTGGTAGTGTGGGTAGTGCCCTTTTTCAACCTAATGGATCAGTTCCCATGGACAAGCAGGACCCTGTTGCAGTTGGAACAAGAGGCCCAACGAACAGGACTGACTGAACATCAAGACTGCAGGTCCAGCTGTTACACACAGCTTCAAATGCTGAGCACTGACATTTTAGGCAGAATCACTACTTTGGCACCCAGTGAAGCTAGAAACGTCATGGGCTGAAAGTAAACTAGGTCACGATTTTTATTTGTTTTATTTTGGGTCCTGCCTTTCTATCCTGCCTTTTCAATTAGATACAAATAAAAATGATTAAAACAGTAACACATGTATATAATTAAAACATATAATTAAACACATATAAAGATATATAAAACATAATTAAAAACACAGCAACAGAATAAAAACAGCACCCCACCTAATAGGCCTGCTTGAATAACAAGGTCTTTGCTTGCTGCCAGAGAGACACCAGACAGGGCGCTAATGTACTACGTCTTCCTTGGCAGGGAATTCCATTGCCACAAGGCCTTCTCTTGTGTTGAGGCTGCATCTCTGGAGGTAGCAGGACCAACCCCCCACCCTAAAGTTCCTAAAGCCCAGGAAGGCTGAGACTGGAGAAGACTGTGGCTAGGTTTGCAGGTCAAGAGATGCCATAGTGAATTCTTGCCCTTGTTGGTCTGTCATGCTGTCCAGACCCAGTTGTAGAGTTTCTGTATGGTACCTTTAGTTTCCTGAACCATGGAGAGAATCCATGTTCTGTTCTCAGGTTTTTATATCTCACTGCTGCTTCCCTGATTGTCTGGAGCCTAGATCTCCATTTTACCATTGCTGGTATGGGAACACCATAGAGTCCCATGGGTAGAGCTGCCACTGAAGTGGTGACTCAGCCATCTGTGCTCTATGACCCTCAGTTGCCTAGCAACCCACCCATCATCACCCATTTTATGCCTATTGTCCAAGAAATGTGTCCATCTCCTGGTTTACTTCTGGAAGCAGGGAGAAAGTGGGGAAATGCACACAGAGTGAAGGGGGAATCATGGCAAATAGGTTTATTATGATTTAATAAAATATACTTTGGGGGCTGGCGTGGCTAAGAAGTCTTGTAGATATGCAGGTACATTCTGGAGGCAGAACTGAGAGAACAGACCTCAGTGGACCAAACAGGATGAGACTATGAGGTCCATAGAGAGCAGTAGCACAAGGAGGCTGATTCTGCTTGTGCAGGCTGTTGGAATTCATCGTGACAGCAGGGAGGAGGAGTAGGCAACATAGAAACTGCATTGCCATGAGAACTATATGAACATCTGACCAATAAGTTTGGGCAAAAATCTGCACACCATGGAAATGGTGCAGGGTTGTTTGCCATGGTGTGTGAATGCCCCCAGGCTTCCCAGTAGCTTGTTACTGTGTCATGTACTTCCAGTAACTGGTTTGAGTCAACTGTCTGTCTGCAGCTTTTGGATCAGTTGAAATTTCCAAATGCAGCTCCACATAGCATGTGCTACAGTGGTCCAAACAGGGTGTAAATAAGGCATGTCCAGCCCTGGCCAGATCCAGGAGCTGGCACAGCTGGCACATTAAGATCAGCTATGCAAACACACTCCTGGCCACTGCTGAAACCTGAGCATCCAGGTTGAGGGCCAAGTCCAGAAGTACACCCAAACTGTGAGACTGACTCTTCAGTGGGAGAGTAATCCCACACAGGACACACAGAGTCCTTGTGATCTGCCTTCTCAGTCACCAGGAGCACCTCTGTCTTTTCTGAATGAAGTGTCAGTTTGTTCTCCCTCATTGGGTCCATGACTGACATCACACGCTGATATAGAACTAGTACCGCTTTCTTGGATTTTGATGAAAGAATGAGAGTGGGGTATCATCAGCAAACAGTATGCTTGTATGCCCTTACTCTAGACCCGTGGTCCCCAGGCCTTTTCCGGCTATGCCCATTTCCTCTTGGGTGACAATCCTCATGCCTCTTTCTTTGTATTAGGTCTGTTGCACTACTGCAAATTCGAAACAGCCAATCACCACTCCCCTCAGGGGGGCAGTACCACCTACTTTGAGAATCATTGCTGTAGACAATCTTTCCCATCAGTTTCATGCATATACTAAATAGAATGGTGGATAAGAGGGGATCCTGGCCAACAGCAACGACATCCAACAGGCATCTCCCAATGAGAACTGCTGAACTTGTCCTTCCAAGGAGTACCAGAGCCACCATCAAATAACACCTCTCACTCCCAACTCGGGCAGCTTCCTCAGAAGGCTAGCATGGGTGATAGTACTGAAAGCTGCCAAGAGGATCAGTAGGGCCACATGCCTTTCTCTCCAGTTCCTGGTGTAGATAATTTACCAAGGTGACCAAAGCAGTCTCTATCCCATAATCAGGCCTGAAAAGAGATTGAAATGGTTCTAGGTAATCTACCTCATCTAGAATTCCCTAGATGTGAGAAACTAGCAAATGCTCCAGTTCATTGCCCAAGCATGAAATACTGGAGACTTTCTGGAACCTATATGATACAGTGGGATGCTGGAAGAATGTTTTGTTTTTGTTTTAAAAGCACATTCTTTCTTCTTTTTTTAGACAAAACAGAATCACATCTTCCCATTTATGCATGCTTATCACTATGCTTACACACAGTTCCCCCACTTGCTTTTCTAGCTAAAGAGGAGCCAAAGTTACACTCATCAGACCTATATCAACAGTGTTATCCAAGTTGGCATGAATACAATCCATGTATATTCATTTGTTATAGTTATACCCCACCTTTTATCCTGCAAGAAACACTATCCAAACTATCATGTGTTTGCTCCTCCTCATACAACACTCCTGTGAGACAAGTTGGTCTGTGAATCAGTGACTGGCCCAATTTTACCCAGGGAGCTTCATAGCTAGGGGTGAACCTGGATCTCCTGAGACCCATTTTAATACTAATCCACTGTGTCACACTGGCTCCCAGTTTAATCTGTGAAGTGTTGCACAAACTGGTCATATGAGGCTACCAAGTGATCCAACTTGTTTCATTGGTATTTTATCTCTAGATTTATTGCTCACCGGCAGCAGTATGCAAATAAGTCAAAATATACATTATTTAGTATCTCTACAGTACTTTTCCTAAGTGTTCAATGTACTCCACATAGATATTCTTACGACAGCCTTCCCTAGTCTGGAGGCTCAACATATTTTGAACCAACTCCCACTATCCCTGGTCAGAAATACTGGGAATTGCAGTCCCAACCATCTGACAGAGGCCAGGTCAGGCAAGGCTATAATATAGCATGATACTACTGATGTTGAAGACAAGATGTGGTGTGAGCCCATGAAGGTGCAGTGGAATCTGAAGGTCTGTGCTGCTATGATGTCCCTCAGTTGCAATTCTACTGGGACACCTCATTGCTAGACCTCAGATGCATGGGCACATTGCTAACTCCCCTGCATATTCATTCCTATACAGGGCGCTGTCTATGAGGGTAGCAGTGCATTTAGCATGTCATCAGTTTCATTTTGTCTAACACCAACAAAGCCGTAAAAC
This sequence comes from Varanus komodoensis, assembly GCF_004798865.1. Lineage (NCBI taxonomy): Eukaryota > Metazoa > Chordata > Lepidosauria > Squamata > Varanidae > Varanus > Varanus komodoensis. The sequence continues at coordinate 9,606,544 of NW_025335468.1, read as the reverse complement.
AAAGGAACCCCACCTCATAGGAGCACACAATTAAAGGGTCTGCAGTGCTCAGAAGATCAAAGTGATAAAACTGCAATAAGATTTCTTGCATTTGCTAAAGAAACTATGTTTTCAACACCAAAATAGACATCAAAACATAAAGACATTCATTTAAAATATTTCCCTAATACAGCTTTTCCCAAACTCATACTGTCTAAATGCATGGGACTGTAAGCCCCCTGCCCCCGCTCCCCCCCCCCACCTCCACAAGCAAGCATGAATTAGCTGAGCTGGCTGGTGGTGATGGGGTTTGTAGTTCAACACAACTAGAGGGTACCAAGTTTGGAAAGGCTGACTTAATGGAAAGGATTGGCTCTCTTGTAAATACTTGTTCCATTGAAAAAGAGGGTAACACAAACCAGAGAAGAGATGCGATTAAGAGTTCTAGGCCACAGAAATCCAAACATGTTGAACCTTCTTGATCCAACAATCACCAGCAAGTTGACACAAACCATTTTTTAAAATCAGACCCACAAAAGCACATTGTTGTATGTGCTCCCTCTACTGGCTCAGTTTCAGCACTGATGCTTGATGACAGCTATAATTTCAGTGCTTTAAAGATGTCATATGAAATGTGAAATATAAAATATCTAATACTATTTAATACTATGTGTATTGAACTTCCAGAATTCACTGCCACAAGATGTGGTGACAACTATTGCCTTATGCCAAGAGCAGGCAAGGAAAAATCGCAAATGCAAAATGATCCTTCCTGATGGATGAAAATTACATTGATTAGAATTTGGTGTGGAACAACAGTGATCTCTGTTCAGCTCTGAGCCCAAATTCTTTAATTCTGAACCCTCTTTAGGCATTTTGCCTGCACTGCATAGCATGCATCAGAAAGATGGTGCCATGCACCCTGGCCCCCACCCTTGTCCTCATGCATGCCCCTCCCTCTAAATCCCTTAGTTCTCCATGTTGAGAAGTGAGACCTGCAGGAGGCGTCTGGGCATGTTTGCCTGAACACAACCCTCAGCATGATCAGGAGCTCTGGTAAAGCAAAGTTCCCTGTGATATGGAGGCATCTACCCAGATTGTAGCAGAAACAGGCAGAAGTCGCACACGTACCATGGGCAGAGCAGGGATGTTGGGCTAAGGCTGGGGTTTGCCAGGATATTGGGGTGGGGCTAGTGCATGAGGTCACATCCCTCTTACTTGTATTAGGGTACTTTATTCAAGCTCTTTTGCACCAGATATTGATAGATATTGTGGTTCTAGTAAATACAAGGGACACCCTACAAGCCAGAAATCATCCCATCTTGACCTAGATGGCTTGAAAAGGGGTTAGTCAGATTGTTGGAAGTGTGTTCTATCAAAGACTCTTAGCTGTAACAGCTAAATGGAACCTCCATCTACTTCTGAATATGAATATCCAGGGCTGGGGGAAGTGTGGTGGTGGGGAACAAAGAGGTTTTCTTTGCCTCTGGGGCTGGAATGCCTTGCTTCCAAGTTTCCCGGAAATGTCTTCTTAATGGCCCCTTGTGGAAACACAGTGCTGGGTTAGATGGATCCTTGGACAGATCCAACAGGGCTCTTCCAACATTCCTACACAGCAGAACTAAGCAATGGAGAGTTGGATGGAACTGAATAAGGCAAATGTTTTCTGTGTGGTTAACTGTTATTACCAACCAACCTGTCCTTGTTGGCTTCTAAGTGACACACAAGTAATATCTGATAACAACAAACTTGACAGCAGTTATGTTCATAACCCTCACATTGGTTTTCTGATGCTTCCTGTGTTTGTTCTCCCAAGAAACAGCAGGAGGTTGCACAAAGAGGGAGAGGGTAGTATCAGACTTACCTACAAGACATTACAGAGCTCAGGCAAACACTTCTGTGAATTAAATGCCCCTGTCATTTAAAGCTGCTTACACAAGATCCTTGTGCTCAGAGAAGGCTGGGTAGAGTCTGTTTCTGATGGCTAAGAGTCCAGACATATGACCACTTCAGTCTGGGCTAATCTTGAGGCTTGTTTGTTTTTTAAGTCAGCTGACTTTTAGCCATGCTACTGCAAGCTGAACTGGTTGAGGGGTTGCCAACTGGCATATACAGGACATGGCACAGATTAAGGTTCAAATTCTCAAGAAGCTGAGCTTGTGCTTGAAGGCAAAGTTTGGGCCACAGCCAAGGAGGTTGGGTACTAGATCTGAGATGTCTGCATTAGCCTGCATGGTGGTGGTGCAGAGCCAGGGCGGTGAATTATAAGACAAGGAGCTGTGGAAAGAACATGGTTCTCTTCTCATTCCTCACTCCTTACATTCAAATCCAGTCTTCTGATAAGTTAGACCACAGCATATTGCAGCCTCTTCTGTCCTACTCCCTACCTTGCTGCTCATAATCTCTGAGACCCATGGTGACAGTCTTGACATCCTCGTCAAGCAATGGAAGAGGCCATCTTGCAGTCCCCATTCAGGTCTCTGGCTGATGCTGTGATGCACACTCTCTTCCTCTTTCTCTTCCTCACATATGCCATTCACACAATTCTTGGTGCATCAGTTTGGTCGGACAGAGGGTGAACACCAGGACTGAAAAAATGGGCTTTAATGCACATCAGGAAATATTGTACAGATGAAAAATTAATCACTCAAGTCATTGCTGTATTTCCTGAATGATGTAACTTACTGGAATTATTAAAGCAAAATAATTTGTTTGCATGGCATTAACTGCTTGTTTTTGGAGTCAACAAATTATTGTGGTAAATTGAAACAATTTTCTTTGAGAACTTGTAAGTCATACTGGCAGGTGATCCCACCCCACTTTTGCCTGGTGCAAAGCTGAATACCTGAAGGGAGCATGTGGTTTGTATTCAGGGCTGTCTGTATGTTACTGTTTTATGCATGCAAAAGAAAACTCAGAATGTGGTAGTTGGCACTGAATCTCACTTCCCCAGAAAGTGAGCGTCCATTTTAAAAAGGAGAAGTTTCTACTTCTTGTGGGCTGTAAAGATATGCTTCAAGATACAAGGGTAATGCCACTTGAAATCTCAAAAGCCAATAAGAGAGTTGCATAAAACATTCAGCAGTTCCTTGCTCTAACTAGCAAAACCAGACTGAATTATGTAAAAATAAGATAAATTATGTTAATTTGCTCAGTTTCCATAGTTCCTAACCATCACATAATTCAGCTATTTGTAGAGGAGAATCTAGATTAACAGTGAATTTTCATTACTTTTTATGCACACTGTCCTGTTCATATTTTTGTATAAGCTTTCTCTGGGAGAACAGGAAATTCCATATGTAGTCCCACTGAAAATGGAGGAGTGAAGGAGACAAAAGCAATTTCACTGGGGGCAGTGATGTCAACTAAAGATAATATCTGTCACAGAATGCATTTGAAGCATAATAAATATAACTGCTGAACATAAGAGACTAGGTTAAAACAACATGAAGGTTAATAGGACTCAAAGCAGATTTGATCTTCTCTGTTGAACATGATTTATAGTTTTAACCTTAAACTTTCTAAAACAGTTAAAGAAGCTTGCTCACTATTTCTTATTCAGTGTTTTTGAACAGATAGGACTCTGCTAACTTTTAAAACCCCAAGCAGTGGATGATACCCTTTGTAGGTACTTGTTAATTGTATGTTGACTTCAAAAGCTCTAAATTTGCAAAGATGCTGTGATATCCAATAAAGATTTGCAAAGATGCGGTGATAACTGCAAATCCAATTGTTAATCAGTTTTGATCACATTGTACAGACCCAGATGTTATTTATTCACATGGCTGCAACCTATTTTTAAAACATTAATTACTGTTTTAAGCTGCCTTTTAAATTGGTGAATACTACTGTTATAACTGATGCCATTCCCATCTACATCGGGAGAAAAAGCATGAACCCCATAAACATTCCTGTCCATTCCATCTATCAAAAAGTTTCAGATCTAATTATGAATTAGCTGTCTTAAAAAGATTTTTTTTCCCAGAAAAATTTGCTGATGCTCTCTTTCACATGGCAAGCAGATTCACTTGTGCCCTACAGAAAGAGCACAGAAATAAGCTCCATTGAATAAGCAGCTGTCCTATACCCTCTTGTGTGGGAATAAGTTGCACTGAATTCTCTGGATCTTACTGCTGGTTAGACATAGAATCACAATTATAGAATCAAAGAACAGTAGAGTTGGAAGGGGCCAGGAAGGCCATCGAGTCCAGGCCCCTGCTGTTGCAGGACACCAGTTTACACCATCCCATTCAGAAACATGTAAGTTTGCACTGTTAAACCACTATAAATGTTTAGATTTCGCTGGTAAAGAAGTAGAAGAAATACCTCATCTTTGCATTCACAACTTGGTCTTTGATCCATGAGTGACACATATTTAGTCGTGAAGCAATGATTTGTGTCAATGAGGAAAAGGCTTCAAATAACATTTCATTATGATTTTCCTTTTAAAAGATCTGTAATTTTGCATTTTGAAAAGCTTGCGCATAGAGGCCTAACAATGACCATTAGGAATATAGTCAGTGGCAAAGCCAACCATCTCCAGAGCATTCATATTATCCAGACTGGTCTCTGTATTATTATTATTATTAGATCCTTTCTCATCTCTTTTTTTCACACAGGATTATGCTTCTGTCCTTTCTTATTTATTGTAGATCTTAGATGGAACATCATTTCTATTTTGTGAAATGCTTGCATAGTTGGCATGTTTGGATGATACCCAAGATTATCCACATATTGGGCTGTTGATATATCCTGTTTCCAGCAACATCAGTAGGGATGGAGCCATTCCAAATGGAGTATTACTTAATGTTAAAAAGCCATGTGAGATCATAATTAATGAGCAGGGTTGGGAGTATAGCTGTGGAGGCAGATAAAATCTACAGTATTAAAATTGATTAGCGCTGTCACAGTTTGAACCATCATTGCTGGCAAATACTGGGTGCCATTTGCCTAATTATCTGTCCTGGCATGGCCTGCTGTATTTTCCAAACTTGGGTGAGATGGGTTGAGGGCTTGCAACAAGCCAAACACAGGTTTGGATGACACAACAAACCATGCCTGGCCATGTAATGAGTCAAATGGTGCCTGGGACACACAATGGCTTAAACAAGCTACCATGGCTTTTTTTAGGTTGTGGTAATAATGCAAACTGGGTCACTGAGATCCACAATATCTCTGCAATAGCAAAACATTAGTTTTAATGTCAAGTGAAATTAACACTTACCAAAAATGCAGATGTTGAATTAAGAGCAATATACACATAGCTAGGAAAAGCCTATGAAGGAGCAAACAGTGCTTAAAACAATATTTTTCACGAAGATTTGATATTGCTTTGCAGAGTCTGAAAGTATGTTTTGGAACCTTCACAGTGGCTACAGGGCAGTAAACCATAATATAAACAGAAATTGATGGTTGAACAAAAAATTAGTAATAAGCTTCCCGAGGACTGTAAAAATGTACCTTAAGCAATGCCTCAAGACATTTCAGACACTGACTACACACCTAGGCAATTCAGACTATTCCCAGTGTATTCCCTTCATGAAACTGGACAGTTTGGGAAAAAAAGAAATAACATGACTGAACATTGTTCAGCTTTTTGGCAAACGCAAGGTATTTAATATATGGAACTTTCCATATATTAAACATTTTTAAGAGTTTCTAAGAGTAGTTTGTAGATAATCAAGCTTTGTTTTCTATATAAGAGATACAGCCACAAGCTTTAAATAAGATTCTTGAACTCGTTGGAGATGAATTTTGAAAGACATTTGATTGAATAAACCAACCATTTGCTTAATAAAATTAAGGACATCTGAAAGCCAGCTCCAGGACCGCCTTTTAAAATCCAAGTTGATGCTATTGCTTTGTGTGTTGAAGGCCTTTTGGTTTAGTTACCTATTGATGTATGAATCTGAAACAGACTTTTTAGAAGCACCAGCCAGCCAGGATATGAACAGACCAAAGGACAAAGCTGTCCACCATTGTGGACATAGTCTATGCCAACAAGCAACTCCTAGGAGTGGCCAAACTGATCCATCTCTCTCAGTGACAGTCCTTTTGTCTAATGTGACTGTGGAATGAAGCTTTAAGGCTAGGCAGTAGATAAAAAGTTACAATTGACCATGTCCAATGACTGACTCAATCATGTGACGTTTTCACCCGTGTACATAAAGGCATAATTGACACTCTGGACCTTGCAGATGTTTTGTAATTCATTCGGTTCCCACAATGATATCACAAAATAAGTCTTGTGAACTGGCAATAACTGTGCTTTCCTCTGAGCATGTTCTTCTCATCCCTGGTGTCCATTTAAATGCAAATGGACTCCTGTTTTCATGACTTTTGCTTTGTTTTTTCCCTTTCATGTAGCTATTAAAATTATCTGTGGAATTAGCACTATCCTATATGTGGTAGGATATCCTATATGTAGATAAGATTGTTAATACCAAGTGCTGGTAAAGCATATTTTATATTTAATAGCATATAGATAGGTTTTTAATATCTCGATGATGGCTATCTAACACCCCCACCCCTGAAACCTCAAAGGAAAGAGATTTTAGGAAGCAGATCCCACAAATGAACTCTTGTTCAAATTGAGATATTTTCCCCAGTGTGCAAACTAGAGGTGGTGGTTTTTCTGGCAAGCTCAACACATGAGTTACTGCTGTGCTAGTGAATATCTGCACCCTTATGTCTTCCTTTATTTTGGCTTTGGGCAGGATGAAAGGGATGATGCTGGAGATAGGTTGGTTGCTAGTACCTGACAGGATTTAGATTCAGAAAGCTAAGAGAGTCCTGAATCTCTTCAGGGGGAAAACTGTGGCTGGGCCACCCCTGAAAAACCTCTTACTGCTAGGTCTTGCACATTTTCATTGTTATCGGCCAGCCACACACTTGTGGTCTATCTGGGGCTGACTGTGAAGGGTGCTCAGAAGTTTCAGTTGATGCAAAATATAATGATTCTATTGGGAACCTGAAGCAGTGGCGAAGGAGGGGGCGTAAAACACTAATTCAGGACTAATTCAAATTTCCAACAGTGGAACATGGTTGCTTCCAACAGTGCTTGTATCTCAGTGGCTGGGTTTACATGGCATGACAGGCAACCATGATTGGTTCCTATGCTGTACAGTTTTTTGCCTGGATGTGCCTGACAGCTTTTTTGGCTGGATATGCCTCTCTTTATGAGAGAGGGTTGCTTTTCTGCTGAGGTTTTGTTTTTTCTTTCTTTCTTACTCTTGTGGCTGTTTTGTTTATTATGATTCCTTCCTAACAATCATACTTAGAATCTCACAGTGGTTCGACTGATTGACACGTGAAATCTCTCTCATTTTCCTTCTCAATAAAATTTCTGGAGTGAGGACATCTGCATGCAAAAATGACTTCAAATGAACTCCCCTCATAATGCTAACAGTTGTACATGGATGTTATTTGAGAGAATCACAATGATTTCTCTCAGCATCACAGTTATTAGCAGAACAGCTTTTCTTCCCCTTGGTATGAATAAGTCTATGTTACTTTAGATTGTCCAAACTGTAGAAGTTTTTCACACACATTGATTTCCATAGCCCAGGCTGTCCCAAGGTTCACTCTCTCCTAAATGCCTCATTTTCACAGAGGACACCACAGAACAAGGTCCAGACAAGCTCTGGAGAGCCTGAGGAACAGCTTCCCAGAGGTGCCTTGCTCTAAGGGCACCTCAAAGTGAGTAGGCATGGGGTGCACAGCACCCCGAGGAGTCACACTTGGAGTTTCCCTCTAGCTGCAGCTTATGCTGTTACATTTGCCAGAGCAGAAGAGCGGGGCTTTGTGGAGTGGCTGCCCATCCTATGCCTTCCCTTGAGAGGCACAGAGATTCAGGACCCATAGTCCTGGTGGCAGGGTGCCCAGGCCCCATTGCCCTGCCAGATCTGAAGTGTGGGGTACCCCCTCCCTTATGAGATTGCTGGTCCTGTGGCTATCATTAAGAGAAACTGCAGGAATACCGCAGGCTTCACATCAGAGCCAGAGGCAAAGTAGAAGTTGGTATCATCTTTTGCTGGGCAGTGATTTTCGAGGGGAAATGGCAGCCACCACAAACAAACAATGCTGAGGTCCCACTGGCAAGCCACCAATTTCCCTGGAGTGCTTTGCTCAGGATTTTGGGAAAATAAGATAGAAGCTGCTAGGAGCAGCAACAGGAAAAAAAACAGCTCCCCATCCCTTGGGTATAAATAAAAAGTACATATTTATAACTAATTGACTTGATTTGATTCAGAATTGATAAGATATGAACTGAATAGCCCTCCGGTAATTTAATATTTTCACTTGATTTAAACTGCCTGGAGATCTACATTATTGGGTGGCATAGCAAATAAAATAATCTAATAACATTTCTAAAAAGTTCCAAAATGAATGTATATCATTAATAGATATCTGCATAATCTTTTTTTCTTAAACTATATCCAATATTTCTCCTCGTCTTGCTGTGCTATTTCTTGATAGATAAGCAACCTTTTTGTCAAACATATCTCTGCCAGAACTAAGCCTTTACTTTTTCTTCAACATCACTTTCTCTTGTTCATGATGATAGTTTTCCTCCACTTCCCAGGTTCTGAAGCTTGAAATATTCTTGATTCTTTGCATGCTGTTGCTGAATCCTGCTGTTTTCAGTTGGTCTGAATTAATTCCTTTCTCTCTACTGACATTTGAGGGAGCTTCAAGGCTTTTATCATGCCATCTTCCTGCCTCATTCACAGAATTTTACAGGGGCATCTGACTTCATCATCATTTAGAACTCTGCCATGTTTTCCTGCTGTTTCTTCCACTTTTTTCCTTTCCACAGAAAATCTGTTAATGAAGAAAAAACAATAGTGTTCACAGGCTGGTAGGGTTTGGAATCCCCCATCTGGAAAAACCCATTGTTATTTTTTTTAAACTTTAAAGGACTTTAAAAATAAACCCTTCTTCTGGTCCTGTTGATTCTATTCTCCATTCTCCCTTATATCCTCCACCTATTTTATACTTTCCACTTGTTCAGATAATACTCCCATACATTTCTTACTTCAGTAGATCCCTCTTCTCATTTTCACTTCATGTTTCTTTGAATGGTATCAGAGTCTCATTCTTCTACATTCATCTTTCTTCCTCTTTGACCCATTTGGAGGCAACAGCAGTTTTTGGCAGCAAATTATGGGATAATTAATGACTGGTTCTTGGGATAACTTGGAATTGTTTAGCCCAAAAAGAAACACAAATGCCCTGACCGGCTGTCACAGAAGCAACCTACAAATGGCACATTCATATATTGTTTCTGGAAACTGAAAGTGGCTCATGCACAGTATGCATCCTTGAAATTTGTAGGTTAATTAACCCACAGATTGCTGCCCAAAGCTGCCATTATGTCCAAACATAGATGAACAATCTGTTCATCTTTGAAATCTTTGCTGTATGCCTTCAAGTTCCTAGTTGAACCTAAGATTACCCATTCTTTTCCCCAGCTGAGTTGTTTTCCTGTCCCCATAACCCAAGACTATTCGCATCTTCTGTTACTACAGTTATAGTCCTGTTCTGTAATAGACTTTCATAGGAAAAAAAATTAGCAATGGCAATTTCCACTTGAAGGATGCAGAAGATAAGATTTGGAATGGGAAAGGTGCTTAGACATAATGAGTAGGTGGCATAATTCTATGGAAGCCATTTTCCAGTTAATCCCCTAGAGCAGCTATTACATGAATAATGGCATAGAATTCCATAAATTTATGTCAGAGAATAGATTTTGTGGTGTAACAAAGGGAAAAGTATATCTCCAAGGCTGTATCAGTGAACAGAAAGGTGCCAGGATAAATAGGTATTTTATAATTCCAAGATGGAAAAATTGTATTTCGGCATTTTTAGATTATATTTATATAGCAATTTATATTGGAATGGGATGCCTCACATCATACACCTAAACGTCTAGAAGAGTGTTCTCTATGGGATAGCAATGAATTGCATCTGAAACAAGGCTTTGTTTGAGTACTAAGCTCTCTCAGGTATGGCACCCACATGCCAATAATAACCAATTTGTGCAAACAAAAAAGGATTGAGGTGGTGCAGCCTACAACGAGGTTTCTATCACACATCATTTCCAGGACAGCATTCTTTATGAAATGGCATTGAAACACATCTGGCCCAATGTGTTGTTTGGGCATGCGACCCTAGTGCCCCTTTGACAAGAATAGGTAAAATAGCTAAATAAATAAATACTTAAGATTGCTAAAAATTTTAAAAATTCACTTATAGATTTTCCAGATTGGAATGATCAAGTGTATATTATTTTGAAACATTTTTGTATAAATGTATTTACATAGATATAGCTATATATTTATGCATATTTTTCTGATTATGTATGTTTTTTCCTTTTATAACTAGAAATGTAAAATCAATGGCCTATTTAAGTGTATTGCTTACCTGTATAATTTCAAAGGTTTTGCTGATACTTGTCTTTGTTGCACTGAAAACCTGCTGTCTGAAATACATTTATGGAGGTGGGTGACATGGTTCATAAGGTAGGTATTACAGATGACTGTCTGGTGGTCAACTTGAAAAATGGCTTCCATAGTGTTATGAAAATTTCCTCATGACATCTATCTAATCTCCCCCCCCCACACACACACACAGAGAGAGAGAGAGAGAGAGAGAGAGAGAGAGAGAGAGAGAGTTTTCCAGGTATGCCTCTGAGGTGGAGGTATTTGGCACAGCCCCTTTGCAGCTTGTGTGGTGATTTTTACCAGTTTTCCTGAGGAGGGCTAGACAAGAGACTGGGAAATTTAAGTCTGAGCAGTTGGCACAAGGAGCCATTTTGAGAACATGTCCTGAGCACTACCAGATGATGGCTGTCATGGAAAGCCTGGCAAAGGGCAAGTAACCAGCCCAAAGGTGGAGTACAAAGCAGAAGCAGGTTCTGAGTACCAATACATGAAACAATTCCTTTAAGCCCCTCATTTTCCAGCATCAATACAAGCCTATTTTACAGCAATCCCAGTGGCTGGTTAGAAAGTATGTTGTTTAGAAAAATATCTGAAGGGCAGGGCACTTTAGGGGTTGTCAAGAAAAGTGTCCTGGGGCCCACTGGTGCTTGTGGACACCACATTAGAAACATAGAAACAGAGCAAGTCAGAAGGGGTCTCTCGAGTCATCTAGTCTGACCCTCGGCTCCAGCTGGCTCCACTCATGACATTGCCTACCCCTGGGCTAGAGACACCAAGGTGGAAACTGGCCAGTAATGACTTTCCTATGGAAAGTGTCCATGGGGACACTTCGTAAGCCACTGGCTTTCATTCATTCTGCTCAGGCATAAGACTGTCACCTTCCTTCTTTTCTCTGTCCTGTCCTGTCTTTGCTTAGCCTGCAAGCCTCTGGGTATGGCCTGCTCTTTGGTTTAACTATTTTCACTCAATGGTTTCAGGCATTTTATAAATAAAATAAACGAGCAATAATAGCTTGCTGGAGAAGTTCATGTTCAGGCCTTTCTGAATCTGTACTGGTTAGAAAGTTCCATTTAAATAATTCTTCCCTTCCCTTCACCTTTGACACCCCCCTTCTGCAAAGGCCTGGCTCAGCCAAGCACTCAGCACTGTGCCCTGCCAAGCTCAAAGGAGCATTTGCAGCAGCCAGACACAATGGCTGCTGCTCTGGCTGTAGCCGAAGCCTTTTTGCTTTTCCCTTTTAACTGGCAAGAAGTCAAATGAGCAGGAAATTTATCCTTGTAGAAGAACCAGTAACTCAATAATTGAGTCAACACTGTGGTACAGCAGTTTCAATACCTAAGTTAGCCCTGAGTTTGCTGCATAGAAGTAGACAGCTTGGGAAACCGTGAGCCAGATAAAACATTTTTGAGAGGATCTGTACGTATTTTCCTTCAGGGGAAACTGCCCCACAGTATTTATCTTTATTAACTAACAGTTGTATGAAATTTCTATTTAAGTACTGTAAATTGACTGTATTTTCACCACCCCTGGACAGCATATATTCCTATATTAATTAATTAAATTTATGAAACACCTCATAAAATAATTTTCTCAAGGCGTTTTACAATAATTATAAAAATGCAAGTAAAATCCACAATAAAATAGTAATAAATGTGCCAACACAGCATAAATAGAGTATCATACAGTACAAATGAGAAAATAAGGATATTGCAGGGACTAAAATAACGATGCACCGACATACTCCTCTATTTAAAGATACTGTAAAAGAGTTTGATTTGTTAAAGCTTGATAGTACAGGGAAGTCTTAAGTCTGCTGGTAGAACAATAGCAGTGTGGGGGCACTAGCAAGTTTCCCTAGGAACAACATGCCAAAATTAGGGGGCCACCACTGAAAAAGCTCTTGTTGCCACCCTCTGAACCTTAGAATGAGGGGATGGTTGAAGAAAGGCTTCTCTGCAGAACCTCAAATGTAGCTCTGTACATTCAGAACAAATGCAGGTTTGTCCAAATACTGACCTGGTCTGTTTATTGGTCTATCCCGTGTTCGGACACCTCATAGTCTGTCTGGTCCTATGGGGAAGGAAAAATCCAGTAGCTTGCTATTGCTAAGGGATGTCTTTCTCTCTCTGTGTGTGTGGAGGGGCAGCATGTTGTGATGTAGTGTGACCAGATTCAGGGGAATGGAGGAGCTATAAATCTGCCATTGGGACATGTTTCCAGAAGTAGGAAAATACATGCTATTGCTACGTATTTTCTAGGCTGGGGGCGATAGAGATTCTTGGTGTGATTGTTTTCCACTCATAACCATCACTGCCCCAAGGCAGCCACCACTTTCATTTTTTTTTTCGTCCCACAGAAAATCCACCCCAGGAATAAAACAGAGAATAACTACATGAAGGCTTCTACCTGATAGTGCAAGTAGCTCTCAGAAAGCATCCCAGAAAGGAGGGAATGGTGGTAGGAGAGAGAGGAAGAAGGGGAAAGAGGACTTAAGATGGAGGATCCCCTTTCAGAGGGTCTACATGCCTAAGGGCATTTCTGATGACAATGCAATCATACTTGTATTTTCAATTTGGCGGCAATGATATGAACCGTAGGGATGAGGCTGTCAGTCCCATTTGCCTGGGAACTCTAGGCCCAGCTGCTTAGAGTGTCAAGGCCGCATGAAGAATGCTTAACTGCATTCTCCCTTGCGACAGAAGCAAGCAGGTTGCGTGTTTTCTTCAATGCAATGGCTGAGGTTCGACTAAGATGGAGCAAACAAATAAATAAGCTGCCCCTCAGTGCCCCCCCCCCCCCAGCACTTCACTGAAAGGCTGCCAATTGGAAAGGCTTGTCCAACCACAACCTAAATAATTCAAAGCTTTGTCATCAGGCAAGAGCAAAGCCCTCCTTCTAAAAAGGCACTTGCCTTATCCCTCTCCAGCAGATGCTTCAGTCAACCATTGGATATTGAAAACATAAATAATGAAACAAAATTTGGAGACAATGGCTTCTGGGGCTAGGGGACAAAATACTTGCAGATATTGTCAGTCTCTGAGTAACCAAGCAGCAAAAGCTCAAGTGACAACAATAGCCAGGCAAAGAATAGAGACAAGTTAGGAGGCCTGAATCTGAATTAGGCCTAGAGCTGCACATGCTGCTGTTACCGTAGAAACTAACCTCTCCCCTGAAGAGGTTTGCCAGGGCATTGTTTGTGGGACACAAGATGTGTCATACACCAGATGGTCGTGTGCTGTATAACTCAGTTATCTGAGAAGACAGAGTAAAGGAATGTGCACTACAGATCTCTTCAGAAGGGAGAGCAGGGCACCATCTGTTCCTTCAGAACTAAGGCACTTTTGGGGAGGGGTAAGAAAGGGGGAGATTTTAAAAAAGGAAAACAGACTGCCCCTTTAAAAATGCCCACTTTAGTCACCATATTCAGTTTTCATTTGGCTAATTTACCGCTGGGATTGATTCCAGGTAAATTACATTTCAGTGCACGAACAATTAGTAATTATTTATATCTCTAGAGTCTATCATTTAGAAATAAAACTCCTCTGAGACCTCCTTGGTCATTCACCATCAGAAAACCACAGAGCAATTTTAAACATATGGTCCTGGAAAATCCTGCTTCTTCCCCCACACCCTACCCCACTCTCAAAGCCTCCATCTTTTCGTATTTACATGCATTTGTTGAAAGTTGGATAGACTTGCTCTCCTCCTCAGGCCTTTTTTGGCTTTTGCAGATGATAGAAATTGGAAAAAGGAAAATGAGAAATGAAATTTGTAGTCTGGGTATGTCATGCAAGAAGAAAAATGGAATGGAGCCAAAGTACTGAGCCAATGGCTTATCTGCCCTGTAAAATATAATAAATGGATATGGGCAAAACTGTGCTTCTCTACATGTTGAGGGGGAAACATAACTGATTTCATTAGTCCATTGATTAAGTTTCATAAGAATTCCTGAACTGAAAAGAAAACAAGGAAAAAGTTTGGAGCCAAAGTGCTATGAGTAGAGAAAAAGTAGATGCTGATTGCTGTTCTATGAAAGTTAGTGCAACCGTTTACATAGTGTTATAAAAAGGTACGTTTAATACCAGTTCTATACTAGGTTGCACAAGCAGGAAAAAAATGAGTGACTGGGTTTGTACAGCCCAACAACTATCATGGGTAAACTGCCCATAACGGGCTGCCATGGTCATATGAATTTAGATCACTTCCTGAAGGGTGGCTTTTCGAAAGAAGCCACCATGATAACCCATGGTTGTTCTAGGGGTTGATCATGCCATGAAGAGTTGCCAAGAGAGCAGTCACTTTTTGGCTAGCAAGCTGCTATCAGGTGTCAACACCCACCCCCCATTCTTCACCATCTTGCCTTTACTGCTGCTAATGACAGCCCCACCACCAGGAGAGTACAGCAGGTAACTCACATGGCAGCTGACAAGACAAGAAGGCAAAGGTTAATTTGTGCACAGTTGTTAGGGTCCAAATGCTGAATTGTCAACTGAAAGGCACTGGAAAAGCATAATCAAAATTATGTGCCTGTGGGACCCCAAAGGAAGCACGCCAAAAAGTGTGAAAGGGGAGGCACACCAAAAGTGAAGGGGGATATACACAATATCTCTCAGCAAGGTAGTCTTCCCAGTTTTAAACATTGAACTGACACTTCTCACACGCTTCCACATTTCTTTAGTTCTCTCAGATACTGGCTTCCTTTTTAGAGCACTGTGAGGTTACTGTAGTTCCCATCATTTACTTCTCAAGCATTAAACTTTTGTATATTTCTGCATTCTAAAAAACTATCAGAGAGCTGAAGTAGCTGCAGCATGAAGTAGGTGCAGCAGTATATACTCCAGAAAGGGGCCACAAACAGGGTTAGAGGGAGTTAATATCTCTTGTTTTCTGGAGTAGCTGATGACTTTGGGAAGAGTTGAAAATGGGACATGCACTGAGAAGTGTCAGTTCAATACTTAAAACTGAGAAGATTACATTGCTAAGTATTATCCCTTGCTCCCTCCTCACTCTCTTTTCAGGCACCTACTTTTACTACTTTCCCTCCTTTTTTGATGCTTTTTGATCAGCATCTCAGCAATCAGTCTCTGGAAGCTGGCCAACCTATATGCAGTCTGGCCTTGCAAATCTGTTACCTCCTCCACTTTGCCACTTCCTTTGGCAACTGAAACATACACTGAAATTGACCAGCCAAGTCTATACCAGTTAGAGAGCCATAACAGTACCCTTGCAAAGACTGCCTCTGCAATTAGGAACACCCAAGTGTGTATTTTTGATGCTCTTAAAAAAGCAGCAACCAAGAAGGGGTAATGGTCAGAACACAGAGGGGGAGACAAGACAGGTTCTGCTGTTGAGGAGTCTGGATAATGGCTGGAGGACCCAGAGAGGAGGAAGAGGAGGCAAGCAAGCCATGGTGAGCCTTATCATCTGTCAGATATAGCATAGATTATTCTGTGAACAACCCTCAGCATATTCACAGGATGGCTTAGCTTGTTTTTATCAAGATAGCCATTGAATTTCATTTTCTTCCACATAGTATTCGAGTGCAAAGTCCATCTGTGAGATGAAAATATTTCTATATGTGAAAGAGAGCCTATAATCCCAACCCAATAATGTTCACAACTATATACAGATAGTGCTTGGTTACATACAAAGGACTTCCATGTACACTAAAACATCTTAAAAACAATACAGCATTTTAATAAAGATACAGTAATAATAAAGCAATCATAGGACCGAAGAGAGAAAATCTGTATGTATGTGTGTAGTATATAGTACAGTTCTTAAAACAGTTTAGATTGAAAGAGAGAAAAATAGTAAAAAAGATTATTAAGATTATTATTAACACTTCTTGAGCTAACATTAAGCCTAACATTAACTGGATGATGATGGAGATGGGACAGATGTTGGAGAGGATGGAGCTCATGCTGGAAAGTCAGGGTTTGATCGAGCTGCTGGAGGAGGCGATTTACAACTGGAGTCACTTCCTTTGCAGCTTGCAGCGCCACTTTTCCCCTTCTCCTCCCTTCCCTCCCTATTTTTCCCTCCCTCCCTTCCTTCCTTCCTTCCTTCCTATTCTCATCATCCCGTGTGAATTCGGACTTCATAGCTCTCCCAGTGGTGAGCAGCAGTTGGCATGTGGACACCCATGGGTGCCACTTGCTACTCAAGGATTAAGTGGAACTTTCCGGTTTGCTAATTCATAAGTATGGGTTGTTCATAAGCTGGAGACAACCTGCATTACTGGGCAATTAAGATTATATTTAGGACCAGGGAGGTGAGAACTTAAGCAAATGATCGTTCTAAAACTCCTTACCAAGATTTTAATTACAGCCATTTCCTGGGGTTTAAAGTAGACCCCTTTCTGGCACACATATAGCAGGAATGTGGGTTCTGTTTCTTCAAGGTGCACACCACTTCTTGCTAGGCAGTCAACTTCCAGTTTATAATATTCAGGTTTCTGGAGAAAAATATGATATTGAAACTAACTGGGAATTATGTGAAAGTAGATGTTATTCTTCTTTCTGGACCATTTCTGCTTAAAAAATCTGGTCACAGTTTTCAAGCTGCTTGCATTTCTATGAGACAATCTTGTTTCAACAGCTTTGTGTGGTGAATATTTGAGTGCCCCATCATGTGGTGAGAAATAGAAGTTACCATACCAGATTAAATGTAATTTTTAGTGTTTCTTCCAGGTGTGATAAATACTGGCTCTTTTAATGTGAGGGCACATTAAAACAAAAGCATTCTTTAAATTAAATAATAAACAGGGTAAAATTATCTCATTGTGATTTTGACATGTCAAAATAAATGTTAATCTTGGGCCATGAAATTGCTTCATAAATTTCCCTTTTGAGGTATACGTGCAAAGTGGCTTAAATGTTTCCCTTAAGATGAATGGTGTATATGTGATACATGTTCATTTGCAACTATACAGAACATGTCAAAAGAGCTAAGCTTGGCTGCAGATCCTTGTCAAGGTTATACTGCTTTCTCCAAAATGACAGCATGATAACTCACACACAAAGGTGGAGTGTGTGTCATTAAACCGCATAGGTTTTTTTGAACATGGGTTATCATGCTTACTGGACCTAGCTGAGATACCAAACCATGGAGAACAACCCACAGTTCATTACCCAACAACAAATCATGGATTGTTTTCATGGGTCATGAAGCTATGTCCCATGGGTTCACACAACACAATAACCCTTGTTTGAACAACAACGCACAGTTCAACAATAACCAACATTCAACCCTTGGGTGTGGGTTATCATGTTGCATGAACCTACTGCAAGAACTGACTGTGTGTCAGTCCCTTGAAGATTTTTCCAAATTGCATGACTGTTCATTTTTAGTCAAGAAAGAGAATGGAAATCAAGTGTATGAATGTTTACCTAACTTTTAAAGTGTATTAATGTGTTGCAGAAAACAGCTCTAGACAACATCCCCTTTCTGATTAGAGCTCTTTCCATTTATTTATACATCACTGTCAGTATTGATGGTGCCTTACAGCATTTAACAGGAAAAACTGATGGATCTCTTCTGCCAAGGAATGTCGATTTGTACACAGAACTTGTAGAACGATGTAGGTGCAGATCCGGGTGGTATTTTTAGGTTTGAGTTTGCTCCTCCTAAATCTCCTCAAACATCTATCCTATCAGACTCTCATAATCCATTTGAACTACAATTCTATACACATCTACTCACATCTTAATCTTAATTGGATTAAGAGGGGCTTACTTCTCTGTAAGTGGAAACAGAATTGCAGCCTGAATCACATAGATTTCCACCATGAACTAAATGGTGTCCCATTTAGTTCCTAAGGTGGTAGTGGCTGGTGGAAGACTGCATATTTATATAAACTCCATGTGTGTTCCAGAGCATACACATTCAGCTCTGAATCAGGGTAACTGAGCCTGCAGAAAACCCTTTGATTCCACAAATATCAAATTAATTAGGTGGGTTAATTAACCATTTGAAAATATAAGCAAACAGGAACTTCATTGCCTAAGAATTTACTTCAGATAGGAAAAAGAATTTACATTTTGTTGATAATATTTTCCATATCAAGCAGTTTAAGTGAAAGATAAAAATGGCTGAAAGGACCGAAGTCTTAGAGCTGCTACCTGTCAGACAGACCAGTAGTTACAGATGAAAGAACATGCTTAGGGCAATGGCTTTCAAAACAAATCGAAAGGGAAAAACACTAAGTTAAATTCTCCTATGAAATGAATTCTGGCTCTCCAAAAAGATGTTGCTTGCTTCTAAAAAAATGTTTTTCCAAAAGCCTTGTGGAAGATTGCTGATCTGACTTCTGCTCCACCTGGCTGAGTGATTTAGCAGAAACCCAGCCAACCAGGCTGTGGAATCTTTATTTTCTTTGTTCTGTAGGTGCCTGCTATGGAAAGCCAAGGTTGGATTAGCTCAGGCTAAATCCTTAGGCATTTCGCCAGAGCAATACTAACACCAACAGGTGAAACAAAGCCACTAATTCTCCAAGAAGATTTCAGAGCTGGCTTTATCTATTTTTTCCATGTTCATAATGCAGTAGACAGCAAAATGCCCAGTATCAAACCAGCACTCTTTTTTCCCATTAATCTCTAACTGCCAGTCAGGTTGAGAATTATATGGATACAAATGAAGGCCCATGCAAATTTTGAAGGGCTGGTGGTGGATAAAACGTTCCATGTATCCATTCCCTCTTTGTTTTCTTACATAATTTTCCATTCAAAACTCTCTCTCTCTCTCCTCCCCCCACATCCCACAGCCTTAAATGTTTGGCTAATTTTTGATAGTTCTGCATACTCCCTTCTCTACTTAGATTGCTTGCCACCAATAAGAAAAAGCTCCATCTCTCTCTAGTCTTTGTTGACATTTAAAAATTCATTTGGAATATTTATAAACATCCTGTCACTCAGGAGCTGATCCAATGGTGAAAGAGATCTTATGAAACCAGAGACATTGCAGCCAAAAGTAATGAAGGTTTCTGCAGTTTGCACTTACCTCATTTTTTTCTTGCATAAAGTTTATTTTATTTTGTGGATAAATTAGCAAATCCCTATTTTTCTACAGCTCTGTGGCTTGGATCCAGAGATCCTATGAATAGAACTGGGTTCATAGGATGGTCAAGCTGGTAAGGTGCAGGTGGGAAAGGAGATCTTTCCCAATTCCATCTTCTTCCTAAGGTCACTCTGGAATAGCAAGTGTGTGTGTATGTGTGTGTGGGGCAGTGTAATTGACTAAAAAGAACCTCCACTCCTTTTTCACCACCAGAATTATCTTGTGGATCCAAAGCACTGTTGCAAATCAGAAAAACTCAGCTCCCTTGTGCTTTCATCTGATACTTCAATGTGCTTTTGCTATGGTTAACTGTTCTAAAAGATAATTAAAAGCTGACTTTAATTTTGAAATAGCACAAATTTTATCTGGTTTGGACAATGGCATTTCACCGCAATCAATTTTCCTTCCTGGCTGTGCAGAGTAACTGTTAGCCCTACACTTTGGAACATGCTGTACCAGAATTATGTCAACAATTCCAAAGTAAACTTGGCTTATCAATTTTATTTCTTTTTATTTCATTGGTTCCTGTTTGTTAAGAGGACCAACAGGAGAAATGTTTCCTCTACCTGCTGCCCAACTGCCCAACTGGTCCAATGGCCTTGTCACCTCCACACTAATCTGGAGAGTCTCCTGTCTCCAGAGCAGATTTTGGAGGGTACAGAAGGTTGAAGGAAAAACTGGCAAAACCCCTTCCCTCGCCAATCTGCTAGCATAACTATCCCACGTTTGTAGGAATTTTGAATCCAAGCCACTGTGAAATGTAAGAGGGAGCAGCATCATAGCAGGACCTTGTGGTCCTCAATGGAATGGGAGGACAGGATCTGCAGCATAACTTGCACATGTCCATGTGTGGGGTGACTGGGAACAGCTGTGGTATGATCTGCAAAGAACTCTTGTCAACAGGGATCCATCAAAACCCTTGGTGCTGCCGTAGGCCTGAGGACCAAGTGAAAAGGAGAGTATTTCATAAACAAGATCAATCCAAGCAAAGGGTTAAGCAACAGTCCTTATCTGGATCTATGATGCTCGGATGCTGTGAGGCTGGACCACTGGTCTCCAGCTGTGACTTCTTGTGCTTTTATCCAGATCAGGGGTGAGTGATCTTTTTGGACTGTGGTCACATCTGACAATTTGAAAAATTGCCCTGGGCACCACCACAAAACTTTTGGCATGGGAGATGAGGCAAAGGACAAGTAACTTGCCCAAAAGCTGGGCAGGCAGAGATGGGGTCTGAGCCCAAACACACACCCTTTGAACTCAGAGTTTCAGTACCATGAGAACTCCCAGCTGCTGCTATGAAAATGTGTCAATTAGAAAAGTGTGAGGACCCCTTGTTGGATCTTGAGAAAGGTGCCAAGGGACACCACATTGCCTCTCCCTGATCTGGATTAGAAGTGGAAATAGCAGGTTGGATTACAACTCACAGACCTGACAGTCTTGTAGCAGCACCTCAAATGCAGTAACAGAGGTTCTACATAGTCCTTCACTCTGCTACTTATATTGCAATTTGATTATGAAAATTAGGTGAAAATAACCTTATTTTTCCTTTATGGCAAATCCCTGATAAACAATTCTGGCAATACATGAAGTTCAGACTAGATCAAAGATCATACAATGTCCTGTCCTGTATTTTATTAGGAAATTAATAAACTCAAATTACAACAGTGAACATCATTTAAAAAACAGAGTCAAAATCATAACAGTTCCCTTTTGATTTCTTTAAAAATATAATGCCCCAGTATAACTACCACTTAGATATTTATTCTACATGTTTTTAAAACGCATCTAAAGTACATAGGGTGAATAATTTAAACTCTATTCCACATTCCATTTAAGGAGGCTTGGAAGCTGTGCTTTGCTATCCAGAGAAAGAAAATGAAATGTTTACAATAAAGTCTTGGAAGCGCAAGCCAAAAGGAGACCTGTTGTGCACAGATGAGGCAATCATGAGGCAAAATGAGGTGGATTGCCTCAGACAGTAAATTCTGGGTGCCATGAAGTGCAACAGAGCATGAGAAAGACAGATTTGAGACATGGGCACAATTCACTAGCAAGTTCCCCTGTGCAAGGTTCACTGAAATGAACCAGAACTGCTCAAGAGCAGAGTCTGAGAGGAGTAGCTGGAGAGCCCTGTGTAGTTGCCAGAGAAGAGGGAACACTTCACCCCAACAGGGGACAAAAGAGGATGTAGGCCTACATAAAATTCACCCATGCTAGTCTATATGTGTGGCTGCAAATGTTGCAACTGTGATTGCGATTTAAATAGAAATATCTCTCAACATGAAGGGGATGGTGAGCAAGTGCCCGGCATGCCTGCTGTGTCTGCTGCAGGTGTTGTAACTGGACAACTTCAGGGCCCCTGCTGTGTCCCCCCTTCTGATGGTCCTTGAACTTTTGAATTGGGCAGTGCTGCAAATAGAGGAAACGATCAGGTACAGGACTGCCGTCTGACAGCCCTTTAAAAAAGGCCATACATGGCTCGGTGGTTAGGAAACCCACAGTGGTGAATTCAAATCCTTACAGCTATGTAAGGTGTGTGAGGGGGAGAGGGGTTGCCACAAGCTGTATTGTTTACCATTGGTTTACATGGCTTCACAAGGGGAATAAGGATGTGGTCCTATTCTACTTGTGTTACTCATAAGCCTCTGAACAAGGAGGCTTAAAAGCATCCAGTGCAGAACTGAAGGAGCTGCTGAAGCTGTTCCCTTTCTCATACCTCTCACTCTGTAATTCCACTTCTAGATGAGGAACTTTAGAGGGGGAGGGAAGGAGGCTGAAGTGTGCCAGGAGAGCTCATACCCTGGCTGCCTTGGCTTCTCCCTTCCCCATCCCACTGGAATGCCTTCTCTGAGGTTGATTTCCTGATCTTGGAAAGGCAGCTGGCATGGCTTTTGTGCTGGTGGTGAAGGAAGCTGAATCACACATCTTGGAGCTTTGTTTCCAGCCTCATATCTTGGAATCCGAGTATCTTATGACCCCCTAGACACAGTCTCCCTGTCAAATTAATAAAAGCTAGGCCTTTTAAAAGCTATGAAGTGTATGCCGGCTGAGTGAGAAATGATGGGCAAGAGGCTCTTGCCATCTTACTGATCCCCCAAAAGCATCTGACTGGCCATTGGCAGAAACTGCTGAATTAGTTAGGCCTGGGAGCAGCTCTTCATATGTGGAAATGTTGCACTGCTCTCATACCAATGAGGCATGAATGTCTTGGTAGACTGTGCCACCTGTTAATTCATGAATGCAAAGGTTGGAAATTGCAAATGGATTTTCCACCCTAGGCAATGAATAAGATGATTTAACCTGGCTCTGTTTGTGTAAATTTACACTGATATGTGCCACAATCAGATTGTCAAATCTGTTTTAGTGTGGAGTCTTTTTTAATGTAATAATATTAAATACAGAGTTTATTATGCCGTTCCTGTACTGGAATTTCTGTTGTCTCATTCATTTAAATACATGGAAAAGTCAAACCAAACCAAACCAAATGGGTTGATTTAACCTATCTGCTTTGAGAAACATATCATATCTTTGTTCTTTTACAAATATTTGAAGGAAGCATGGGGGCACACTTTTTGTGCCCAGCACTGGACAAGAATCTTTGTTCTTTGAAACACATGATCCCCTTAATTTATCTAGCTTCTGTTCCTGTAGAAAAGAAGGAAAACCACTTATCTTTATATAAAGCAAAAGCCTTTATTATATATTGCACAGCCTTCTCCAACCTCGTGTCTTCCAAATGCGCTGGACTGTAACCCGCCTGATTCCTAGCCAGCATGGACTTGCTGCCTGAGAATTGTGGGAGCAGCAGCCCGGCATCTCTGAGAGGCTCCAGGTTGGGGATGGCTGTATTTTACACACACACACACTCACACTCTCAGTTTTCCATAATACCATTGCCACCAGTGCCATTGTCATAACAAAAAGGCCCTAAAAAGGTTTTTAAAAAGAGCACTCGGTTTCCTCACTTTAGGACATAGGTCACTGCTTTTCAAACACATCTGATTAGTGTCACATTTACTTGTATTCTTGAACACTCATTTCCACATAAATGTTTTAAAAATTTCCTTGGTGCAAACGGGCCTGCCAGTGTGATACTTTATGAATCCTATAGACTCACACTAAACTTTTCCAGTTAAGGTTCTAGCAATGGATTCTTATTTTTTTAAAAGTCTACATTGTGCAGTATATTTAGAAAGCCAATGTTGACTATTTTCGGCACATTGAGGGAAACTGTCTCTTCAGTGGCATTCAACATGTATCAGGTTAGGTGGTTCTCCGCCAGGGGTGGAACTTTCCATGGATGTCCCCCCCTTCCCATGTTCCATTCTCAACAGAGAGACCATAGCTCTCTGTGTGCCAGAATGGCTACATTGCTGTAACCCTTCTTTTAAATTGTCCTTACATTGTAGGCATGGGTGGTGGAAAGAGATGTACAGCTGCCATGTAGTCAGTGGATGCATATGCTGGGTCTGACATGTGCCTACGAAGGTAAGATGCATGAAGCAGCCCTCAGAGAACAAAGTGTGTGCCCCTTCATTAACAGCTCCATGGAAGGAAATCTGTTCAGTGAGGTCAAGTGCGGCATCACAGCTTTTGCACTGCTTGATTCTGGGGCTACAGACATGGCTGCACCTCACTTTAAGCTGATACAGCTACTCTGGCTACTGCAGCCAGGACATCAGTATCTTCTGGAATCTAATAGGAAAGTGGGTTTCTGAACTACAGTGTTATGGTCACAAGGCCACCAAAGGAAGCATGGCCAGGCCATCCATACTAATGTATTTCTAGTGTTGGGGTTTCCTGACGGACTGTGCACAATTTGCTGCTCACCTAAGGAGCCATGGGCATGCATGTACCCCCCAGAGGATATAGCAGGACCACACCTGGGGCTGAAGGAGGGCAGGAGATGACTGGCCACCCTTTAATATTAGCAAAGGGGAAAGCATCTATGTGGGATGAGAAGCAGGGAACATTCCACTTTCCTTTTGAATTGCCAGGGCTACCTCAGTGTGTGCTAGGTTTCAGCTGCAGCTCATCTGGCTGATCAAGTGCCTACTCGCCCTAATACGGTGCTATATACTTATGTGCTATTCTCAGGGAAATAAAATAAACATTCTATATGAGGGAAGCATTAACTCCTTGCCACAGAAAGTCCAAACCTGCAATTGTGCTCAGTAAGCAGAAATGTTCGTCATTTTTTGGGAATCATTCTATGAAAAATGTAGATATTTGTTGAATTAGGGCAGCTCTGAGGATAGGGCTCATTCAAATTGAACTGAAGCCCTTGTTCTTTCTTCAGTTCCCTTTGATTTGAGGGCTGGTTGATATATGATTTTATATCACTTGCTTTGCTCAGCATTTGATGATTCACAGTTGTGTATGTGGGAGAACCCAACTGAAAAAAAGCATTAGGTTTGAGATGTGGTGAGGCAACATAGACATCCCGTGATTCAATATGTTGCAAGGGCAGATCATACATTTTCAAACTCATTTCCTGGGACAATTAAAATAAATAAATGGTAAGATTCTCAGGAAGCCAACTTTCATAATCTGTGCTGCACAACGTACATGGACAGCTCTTGCTGCCCTCCAGCATGCAGGATTTTTCCTGGATAAGAGCTGATTTCTGTATTAACAGAGCAGGCTTGCAGAAGCTCGAATGTTTCCTGCTCCGGCTTCCCTGATGCATACAGCAGCTAAAGGAGCTATAGAAAATGCAGCCAGGCAGATGCATTTCTACATTCATCTAGCAGAGCTTTTTGTAACAGTCAGACAGGCTGAAGACTTTGTGCATCATAGCAAAAGGGAGATTCACACATTCCCTTTTTGCCATCAGAGGGCAGTGGGCCAACCAATGTAGAAATGAATGTGCATTTGGCTGGTAACATACCTCCACTCTTTCCTTAATGAACTTAGCCTAAGTTTCCCCTACCTAGCAGTTTTGACTAACCCCTGTCCAACAAGATCCAGTTATGCTAGACCTGTGCTTATTACAGTACATTGAGAAACAAATTAGACTTACACATCAATATAAAAAGCAATGAATTTTGCAAGCTCCTTCAGGACAACACACTCAGATGGTTGTGATAAATACTATATATAAATTATTTGGCAGCAGTATGATTAAAACAACAACAATTTTCCTATGCTGTATTTCAGTATCCCTATGAAATCACCATATTATACAAAAATCTGTATTGCTTTCCTTTACAATGTTAATATTATAGGCAAAAGCACTAGTTCATCCCTGAAGAAAAGAAGTCTGTAGTCATTATCTAAGATTTACATAACCAGCTGAAAATGAAAACAGGAGGGGAAAAATCACACATTGCATGCTTTTGCCATTTTCTAAACTGGCAGTGGTATGTTTACATAATACAACCCACATACTTTTTTCCTTTCGAATCTGACTAGCAGAACTACATTACTGTCAGCACAGTCATATACAGAATTCACACATGACCATAGAAGTTCAAGTATCATTGTTATCAAAGAGACACAGGGTGCAACCCAACAAGTGTTGCTGCTGTGGAGTTTTCAAACTACTGTAGTGGTGTTTGCACAGGACTTCAGAACCTCGCCAGTAGCAGCAGTGCCTGATAAACTGGGCACACAGACTGGTTTACTTTTGCCTGCATCATCCTCATCTAGTCTTTTTGGTCTTTCAGTATAGTGACAGAAAGCAGTAGTATAATTTGTTCACGCAAGGAAAAATGAGCTTATGAATATACCACATTAATGAGCAACAACACAGTGTAGGCTTTAAGGTTTTGTAGTTGTCTGGGTGATTGTCTTTGCGAGAATAACATCTGTCTTTGGAAGAATAACATTGGTTTATCAGACATATTTAATTCTTGCATGGCTGATTATGAGCTTTAATTTGTCCCCAACTCCCATCAAGATTCACAACATTCAGTGTCAATTAAATGGAAGGAAACAGATCTCTGTTGCATCAGGAAATGTCATCTTGGATTTCCCTTGGGACGTTCAGCTGCTCATAGGTAGGGAGAGTGTTAGCATCATTCCTGTGAGATGATCTGTGGCTGCCTGGGTTTCTTTGCTGACTAGAAACCAGATGATGCAACAGGTCTGTGATGAGATTCAACTTCTGGTCCATTTGGACTACCTACAATGACAAACAAAAAGGCCACTCAAAATCTGAAAATGAAAGATGTTGAAATCCAAGATGGATAATTAACAATCAGAAGTAGCACACATATATCCTACATGTGACCTGACATTTCTTGGGCTTCAACTACTTGCCCCTCACAGGCTCAAAGATATGCAAAACAGGTTATTAATATATCTGACCGCTAAAAAACACCCTGACTTAGAATTTGCTATTCAAAACCTGACTGAATTTATATCATTTGTGTCACCTCTGGAAAATTCTCAGAGACAATCTCTGAAGAAGCTCCAGCAAAAGGGAGGTCCAAACTGAGGAGCAGCCAGTCCCCATCATACAAATACCCCAACTCTGTAAATTCATTCTCTGTATTAGCTCTGCAGTGTGACATGCCGTCTGTACACCACACCAAAACGATGCATTTACACATGTATTCAAGCAGAGCTCAATTCAGCTTCCCTGCCCACCACTCCAGAGTAATATGGCACTTAAGTAATATGGCCCTAAAGGATTTGCATATCAGATTTCACTGAAAACAACAAGGTGAAGCCCTATGCATGTCAACTCCAAAGGAAATCTTAATAAGTTCATTGGCATATACCTCCAGGTACATAGGATTGCAGGTGTATAGGATTGCAGCAAGAATATACATGTGGACTATGTTCTGTGGAAGTGTGGGGGGCACAGATGGTGTTCTTCCCCGCTCCTCAAACTGCAAGCAGGAGGGATGGTTGCATGGTGACAACTCGCTTTCTTAGGGCTTGCATAGAAGGAAGAAAAAATGAAGAAGGAATAGGAGGGGAAGCGTAACATTACTTAGAATGAAACTGGGAAAGTCTGTTATTTATTCAGCCTTTTAACCTTGTGGTAAATAGGGAATGTTTTAATTACTGAAATTTAGAAACTGTGATGTACAGTAGGCAGATCTATACATGACATCAGATCTATTAGATCTGCTGCCTCATTCTGCTCCAGGGTGTGCCTGGTATTAAAATGTGAAGCTAACATGCCTGCAGCAAATAGTTGTTATGCTAGAACAAAAGCCGACATGGTGGGGGTGGGGTGGAACAGAGCTCTTCAGCTGTGAGCCACATCCAATATTAAAACAAATGCTAGCAATTGGGAAACGACCAGGGAGGTGGGCTGGGGGGTGGGGGAGTGAGTGAGAGAGCAAGAGAGAGCGAGCGAGCGAGCGAGAGAGAGGTCTGTTGGGAAGAGTGAATTTTTCATCATCCCAGCAACAAGGAACTCGTGCAACCTCAGGAACTGAATAGCAGGATGGAGAGGATGTTTAGCCCCTGTTGCCTTTCTTTGTTCTTAAAGGATAAGAGAGCATGGGAGAATAATCTGCACCAGGATTTACTTGGCATGAGATATTCTGCCCCTCTGTTGCACTGGCTGGCACTTTAGAGACGGGAGGGCAGAATAAAAGCCCTGCTAATTCCTTGCCCACTCACATAGGAGAGGATGCCTTTTGTCTCAAAATGAGTGCTTGTGGACAATATAGCGCAAAGGCACCAAATGTTCTCATGCCTGGATTTAGTTTCTGCTTAATTCTATTAATAATAGGAGATAAAAGCGAGTGACAAAGAGACATCAGAATCAGACATTAAAAATAGCTACAGGTTTGACAATCGCTTTGTCAATAATTACTCAGATTAGGTATAGGCAAATGGATGCAAAAGGCTTCAGTCCAACCTCCCACATCGTCCCCATTTGTAAGAGGACCAAGTTGCAATGGTTTCCCCTTCATAAAAACACAGTCAAAGGGCCTTTAAAAACATTTTCTCAGCCATTGCTTGGGGAGAACTCTCTTCAGAATCTCTCACATGTTTGTGAAAGGGACAGCTATGGCACATATGCAGAGAACTCTGACAGTACCTCTGTGGCTGCTCACACTGGAGGCTCGTTGTACCTTGCTAGGTGTGGGAGGGTATCTTGGAGGAATTTGGTGTTGCTAGCTACCCAGTCAACTAAAAAAACAGCCCCTCCCCCAGAGACTTAGTTGCTGACTTGGGATTACTCTAGAAAGAGGCACCTACCCATTCTTTCCTTCCCTCCAAAGCCTGTATGAGAACGGCTGAAGCTGCAAGTAACCCAGCTTCATAGGAGTCAATCTATCCATGTCTGGTTATCATCCAAGCATCATTCAGGACAGTAAAAGATAATAAGTCTGAGCAGAACATCAACAAACCTGGAGAATTTCAAGTGCGGCTCAAATATTTTTCAACCAAAAGAGAATACTGTTTTTGTCAAATGATTTGGACACTTGCTGGGAAGCAGATACAGAGACCACAAAAATACGAGGTGCTGGAGGATGCATTGCAGCTGGGCCTCCCTCCCCACTCCCCCAGTCCCAAATACAAGAGAAAAGCTGCAGTTCCAAAGCCGTTGACTCCAGAAGAAGCGATGAGGCGATTGTGAGCAAAATAGCCAAGAGTGCCTGGTATGAAATACTAGTGGCAGAGAACGGACTTTATTATTTGTGAAAATGAGGTTATTTGCATAAGGGGAGAAAAAAGCACTGTAAGAGGTATCTAGGAAAGAAAATACTTGATTTATCCTTGGGAAAGGAGAACAACCACAAAGAAGAGATGGTACTTCTGCATGGAAGAGGAAATCCTGTGAAATGGCACTTGCAAAACATGCGACGCATTTCAAGTCTGAGTCAAATGAGTGCTCACTCTGGAGGCTTGCCACAACTGCTTTCCAATACCCATCTAAAAACTTTCTAGGAACTGTAGATCCTAAGGAATGTCTCGATGGATAACAGGATCACTACCTTGACATACTAAAATGATGGAATCAATTGAAGAGGAGAGGTTCTATGTAGGTCTTTGTGAAAAGTGAAAAATTTTTAAGCCGAGATGCACCGGGTTTTAATATTTTTAGTGTATAATTTTTGTATGATTTTGTATGTTTTTGTTTTTGTTGTGAGCCGCCCTGAGGCTTTGTTGCGATGGGGGCGGCATAGAAATGTTTTAAATAACAAACAAATAAATAAAGAGGACCAAATTATGAATTCATTCACATGCCCTGTCAACCCAAACTGGCAACAAACCATGGCGGTTTATTGTATGAACAAACCATGGTGTGCCCAACAGACAATGATTGTTCACCACCTCCCTCCTTGATATCCCAAAGGTCTGACTTGCCTGGTTTCTTCCTGCTGTGACTGCAAGCCATTTTTCAGTTGCTCCTCACCTTTTTTTTTTTTTTTGCACAGAAATCGCAAAACATGATCTCTGATTTGGCGGCACCTTCAAAGTGCCCAAGCAACACATTGGAGGGACTGTCTATGGTTCACTGTCTCTTTCTATTTAAAAAAATATCCCAGATATGCCCAGAGGCTGCTCAGAGCTTTACCTTTCATTTTGGTTTATCTTTGGGACAGTCAAAAAGTTAGCTATGAAGAGAAACCAAAACTTGTGAAAAGAAGGTGGCTGTTAGATCACTCCCTCAAATCTGGAACCTTAAGATTTTGGTGTGGGGATGGGGCTGGATTTGGCTCCTCTGAAGATCAAACCCTAACCAAGGAAGAGATCTTGGGGTTGTGTTGAACAGCTCAATGAACATGTCAAAGTGTGGCTGCTGTGAAAAAAGCAAACACCATAAAAAGGAAAGCAACTGAAAGAAAAGTTGCCAAGATGGTTCCCCACCCCTATACAAAGCTTTGGTGTGACTAAACTCAGAATGTTGTGTACAGTTCTGGTTACCACACCTGAAAAGGGACATTATTGAGCTTGAAAATGTGCAGAGAAGGACAACTAAAATGATCAAGTGGTTGGAGTAATTCCTTCTCTCAGGAATGCTTACAACAGTTTGTATTGTTTAGCTTTAGAAAGAAGGTGAGTAAGGGAAGACATAAAAGAGGTGTTCAAAATTATGCATTGGGTGCAAGAACTTCCATATTACTAGACCCTGAGGTCACCCAACGAAGCTGATTGCTGGGAGATTCGGGACAGATCATACAATGCATCATTATACTACAGGATTTAGTGGTACAGGATGTAGTGATGGCCACCAATTTGGATGGCTTTAAAAGGGGACTGGACAAATTCAGAGGAGGAGAAAAATATCAATGACTACTAGTTTTGATGGCCATGTGTTATCTCTGATATTAGAAAATTTGCCTGTGTAAACCAGCTGCTGGGAGCTTGGGCAGGAGGGAGATTTTCTACTTATCCTGCTTGAGAGATCCCATGGGTAGTTGGTTTGCTACTGTGTGAAAGGAATGCTGGACTAGATCGACCACTGATCTGATCTAGCATGTCTTTTCTTATGTTCTTAAGATACTTTCCCCCATATATTCAGGAGATTTGTACATAACATTTTTCCACTTTCAGGAAACTTACGTACAATTAATGTCTCTCCCCCCCACCCCACCTTTGCTGACAATTGTATAAATTTAACAGTTTTTTCATGTTTGGGGATATATGCCAGTATTTAACATTTTTAAAACTTTCTAAGATTTATGCAGATGTGCACAAAACTTCCTGAAAGTTAAAAAAGCGAGTTAAATTTGCACAAATCTTCCTGAAAGGAGGGGAAAATGCATTAAATATTTCTCAGCCCCACCTGGAGATGCTAAGGACTGAACCTAGCTCATCTTGCAGGCAACACACATTTGCCATGTAGTTCAGCCTTTCCTCAGTGGATTAACATATGCATTATATTATGAGATTTAGCAGGGAAGAACCTATCTTGATAGATGGATCAAGACCTTCTGCCTCTGAAAATTCATACCAGGGGCAACTACTTCACTTTTAAGATACTGCAGGACTTTCTCTAGCATTTGATGCAGCTGACTAAAGCCCCTCTGGACTTACAGTGAAGTTTGTTTCTGTGTACCACTTACTGATATGCTTATTTCTCAATGGTCCATGATCAGTAATAGTGTCCAGACAGATGTACAGACAGAAGCCCATAAGAGTGTTAGTCTGCCATGGCAAAAGCTACAGAAAATGAAGCAGTGTCATATCCCCTAAACCAGATTGAATTATTCTTCGTGTACCTTACATTTAGTGTACTCAACATTTATCTCCGAATCAGACTTCCACACACATTTACTTGATTAGAAAATTAGTTATGATGCCAGGAGTATAATACGAGCAAGGCAGGCAGAGAAAAAAGTGCTGACTCTACTGTAATGTCAGCTCCTCGAGACAGCTCTGAGCCTTTTAGTAAAAACAACAAACCGTACTAATAAAATATAAAAATAATTCAAGCTGATTTGACTTTTTCATACAAAATGCTAAAGAGAGTGATTCTTGGCAGATGCATGTGTCACAAAAATGAGGCCCGCAACATTTATGCAACCAGGCGGATTGAAGTAGTAATGTTCATTATTTTCTTTTAGTTGTTCAGCAGCACCTCATTCAATTTTGAATCAAAGTGACTCTACTCTGAAAAGAATGTTTAGTATGCCGAATCAAGAAATCCTTTCACTCACCAAATCCAATTTGAAACACAGGTGATTTTGTAATGAACATACAGCAGCTTCTATAAAGCACGGTACATATAAACCATGTGTATAGCATCAGTGTCTTCGAGTCTTTTCCTTTCCAATCCATCAGGCAATGTATTGAGCTGCAGCTGAATGAACTAATAATGGTGCTTTGGTATAAAAATAAGTTGTGCACTATATTACTGCTAGCAGAAAAATGATTCCTTTCAGTTGAAACAATGACTAGGAAGAAAGACAGCAGGATAGGATATGGTCTTACCTTTACCATATCCCATCACATATTCCCTGGCCCCAAAAAGTACTTTGTCTAAGTGGCTGAAGTACCCAAGATTTATAGGGACATTCCTCTGGCTGATGACTTGTGCCAGCGGATGGAGGGTGGGAATCAGTGAAAGCCAAGTGCTTGTCTTTATGCAAATAGAAGTTCTTTCCACTAGTGCAAAGCCAATGTTGTATACAAGCCAATGAAAGAAGGCAAAGATGAACTGAAGAGTTAAGCAAAAGTAGTGGACAAGGGACTTGGACAAACAAGACATTGTAATGTACAGAGAAAATGAATTGGCTAAGGCTGGGACACCAGAGAACAGACAGAAAGAGTCAGATACTAGACACTGCTGAGAGCCTTGGATCAGTATATGCTGAATGCAGTCACAAGGGCAATCCAAAGGTTGGGGGGGGGGGCGAAGATGAAAAGGATCTGGACCATCACTACCTAGAGCTCAGCTTGCTAAGTTCCTGGGTGGTTTGCTGTCAGCAGCCTCAGAAGGCCAGCCTCCCTGCTTTGGCTTTCATCAACAGAAGCATGCTTGCGCTGCTGGCTGGGTCCCTGCCCCCAGCTGAAATGATATCACACTCATTTCCTTGGGGAGAGAGTGCAACTGATCAATCATTCCCATATGACTAAGGTTCCTAAATATACAAGCATGCAAAACAAATGTAGGGCCCCCATCCATCCAAAAATAGCTGGTTCCAGGATCTGGAGACAGCCCCTCTGACCCATGTCCACTCCAGGCCCACGAATCCTCTCAGCAGTCCCAAGGCACGTGTGTTCCTAGGAGGATGAGTACGCATCAATAATAATGCGGGTTGCAGGTAGCGGAGATAGTCTGAAATCCCGCTCGCTTGCCTTCTACACAGACCCTAAGGCACATGTTGGTAGTATTACAACAGTGTAGTCGAAAGAGCATGGCACTTGGAGAATTAATCTTCTGTTTCAGAGAGTCCTCAAGTAATTACAACTAGCAATTGAATCTAGTTGTAGATAAATCAAACATTACTGAAAGCTTATGAGAATTCTCAAGCAAACACATTGTCGGACTTCTATAGTTTCTGGACTGAACAGTTTTTAGTTTAATGCGGGGCAGTGGGGAGCGGACAAAAAGGCTGGAGATTATTCTTTAACGCTTTCAACTGAAACATTTATGCATAGAAGATGAATTAAGTGAACTCCAAGGAGAGTAACATAAGAACAAGTGCCTCTTATACAGCTCTTAGCAGTCAATATGTCATACAAGATGACACTGAAATGCACAAGCGTGAACGGATCCATACACATGCGTGAGCGCGCGTACACACACCCGTTATGCATCTGTTCCTCCAGACGGCTATCGCTACATGGAGGACGACAGTTTGGCATTACTCCAGTCACCCCCTATCTGCACCACTAGACAACATGGATACATTTTAACACCCTTCAGTTCAGAGATCTGATGCGTCTGCATATTGCATTTAATCTTCAGAGTGCAAGTGCTGTGGCCTCTTCCACATCCATGTGACTGAGAGGGTGGGTGGGTGTGGCACCAGCAGGGTGGATTTGATTTAAATCACTAGTCAGTAAGACTAGATTTAAAGAATGGTTTTCTGCATAATCTGCATGCATGCGTGTCTTATTCATAGGTAGAGGAACTTCATTAAAATATTTCCAAACTGGGTCTCTTTTACGGCCTGGTGCCATTATAGGTTTTCTCCTCCAAGGAAAGAATAATATGATCAACCTCAGAGTAGACACAAAAAGGTTCAAAGACTTGTAGAGTATTCTGCTCAAAAGGTTTCACTTTCATCTTTACTGCATGCCCCATCTTCTCACACTTAACTTCTTGCGCAGATCTATTCCATGCCCAACCGTCTTCTTCTATTCATTGAATTTCTTGAAACTTAGTGCTTAAGAAGTAAGGGGTTGGTTCTGTGTACACAGATTTGCAAAGGAACAATAGGATTAAGGACTTTTTCCTCAACTCTGTATGTTTATTTTATGTGAACTCTGTACACAAGTTCACATTTCTGAGAACTGTAAAGCTAAGAATCTGTGATAATATCTTCTAGATAGAAAAAAAATGCCCAATAATCATACAAAAACCTCTGGAAGAGCATGACATTGTGAATGGATTAAAGGAATTCATTTACTAAAAAAATTAAACACGGTATGAATATACATAATCTATTTCATGATGAATAACCTTTGTACTATAATGTATCTTAAATAAAAATAATCTTTGACTAAATTTTTCCTCAAAAAGCATTTTATTTTTTAAAAATCCAATTTAAATAAATCAAATATAATTTCAATAAGAAAACCCAATTTTTAAATTATTATTTTTAATCGTTTTTTATTCACCCTGGACACCAGTATGGACTGTCCAGTCTGCATGTCATTTTACTACTATCAGCAGTATTCCTACTTTTCCAGGAATGCTTTGAAATTTAGGACCCTGCCCTGCATCCATGTCTTACCAGTCAACTTTTCTGCATAACTTTCTGATTTGTTGTGAGAATGTCTTAATATGCATAAGAGAAGGGACCACAGCATAATGGGCTCCAATGCTAATTGCACTGAAGTCCAATGTTATGAGAAGAATATACTATATGAACCAGAATGCACATTATCTACTGGCAAGGATGGTATATTGGGACATTCTCAATCTGCCTCCAGGGCCTCTCTGTTTTGTACATACTGTAAACTCCATATCACATTTTGAGAATCTTGCAATGAAAGTATGACCTGCCAATGCATATGTACACTTTTTGAAAAGTAACAGGTGGAGTGGCCCGAAGAGAAAGAGAAGCAGATGTCATACATGAAAGGGCTATCCCTAAGGACCGATGAACCCAAATATGCTGTACCATTCATATCTGAGTATAACAAAAGAAACTGGACTGCATCTTGCCCAAGATGGTCAAGTCAGAGCAGTTGGAAACTTATGGTCTCAGATGCATACCAGCTCAGCAGACCTCCTCTTTCTCTATGTGTTTGCAATGCCTTGGGCATATTCTCTGCACTGAGGCCAGAATGATCCTTTGGCAAGAGTGCAGCAAAAAACTACTGGTGCTGTGCCTTCACTGGAGTCATGTGACTCTCCAGAGACATCCAGTTATGTGGGGTAAACGTCTACATTCTTTCCTTGCTCATCAATAAAAGTATTGGGCTCTCTCTCACTGTTACTGCCACTTGCCTTTTTGGTTAGAAGGTTTTGCCATTAAATGGTAGCATATTCTCAACTCTTGTTTCTGGACTTGGTGGTATGGAATACTAAGGGTTAAAAAGGCAAAATGAATAAAAGCAAGAATAAAAGAACCTCTAAAAAGTCTCTCCCGCCAACCCCTCCTCCACACACGCACACACACGCACACACACACACACACACACTTTGGTTCCTTTCCAAAGTGGACTGCTATGCTTGTTGAATCCTTGGCTCTCATTCCAGTGTGATACTGAGGCTATGACTAATAACCCCCTGCCTGTGCCTGCTGATAATTTCAGCGTTGAGTAGCTGTTCTGGTTCTGGTTCATCATAGTATGTCTTGAAGATGCCAAGTTTTTTTTATTATTATTAAAAAGGACTCAAGGAAGAAGATAAAATGCTTGCAGGTCTCCAGTGCTATAAATACATTTCCCCTCCATCTGATGCATTTAACAGCTCTGCTGTTACAAGGCAGCCATTCTCTCTCTTCTCAAATAGTTATTTTATTAGATGCTGGCTAAGACAATGGCTCCCCCAACCCCCCTTCCCTCTGTGTCTCACACATCCATGTTTTAATTCAAACCAGATTTGAGATTGTTCCCGTCTTTTAAAGCAAACATGCCATGTATCACGTCGGGTGAGTTCAGGGCTGCATATGTTAAATTTCAAATCACACTATTCTCAGGCAACAGTGCTTCATTTAAAGAGTAAATAGAGAATGTTTGTGTTGTATGCTTTATTTATTTTGTTTAAAAATGAACTATTTGCACCTACAGACTGGCCTTAGCCCCCTTTTACAACCCACAACATGAATAGTGCTTGGAATATTAGTGAAAACACGACATTGGGATGCATTCTCCTCTATGGAAATTGGCATAACACAGTCAATGTACTTAGACATTATTTGCGGATCCCTAAATTTCTATTCCAATTCTGTGGCCAGTTATGCATGCCTGATCATTAGCTGCTCACTGAAACTTCAAGCAATGGTTCATATATATGAGTAAGACATCATAAATCTGATTCTACAGGCAGAAGGTCGTATCACCCAATAGCTTCTTGAAGCACAGTTCTCCCCACCCAGTGAAATCAGTTCATACATTCAGTTACAAGTTGTCAAGCGTTGCAGTGTAAGCTACTCTGATTTTGCTTGGGGTTTGACTCTAGCAGAGATCCCAGCACCTCAGTAATAGGACGAGTCAGCCACAGACTGACCACCAATTATCTCTGTGTGTACTTCTGGCAGCAACAGAAGCCAAATAGCATTTGGTTGAATCCAGATCTATGCTGGGTCAAGTGTACTCCTTGCTTGGCCCCTTTCACAACAGCCTCTTTGCTGACACCTTTCAATGCCACACAGGGAGTCTGGAGACCCTCCTGAACCTGGTGAGCTGTGCTGTGCATTGGAAGAAGGATCACCAACAATAGGTGAACCTTCTGCTAGAGAAAGGCTATTGCTGGATCCAGCCCATAGAAATTTGCCCAGAGATGTTTTCTGACAAGACAAGTGACACTGTGTGGGAATGTAACTCGCTGGAGTCCTCTGGCTTCTTTATAACTCAAGTGCTGGAAAAGGCCAGCTTCTCTTTCTCAAGATGCTCCAATTTTGTTAGACTGCAGGGATATAAGAGGAGAAGGGCGTACCACATGGATCCCCCCAAGGCCAGCACGCCTGGCAGTAGTGCTGCTCTTGGCACCCCTGAAATGGCCCTTAGCTATTCCTTGAATCAGGCAGGCCCTTGTGCTATGATACATCCAGTTAGTTCATTTGTGGTGAGACTAATAAACAATAAAGATTAATGGCTCCTGCCCTAGGGCAAAGGCGTGGACGGGATGGTTTACAGATCCCTTCCAGGTACAGAAATGTAATTTTCAGTGCTTTATTTTCGGAAATGAATTCATGGAAAAAGGAGAGGCAGGGATATCAAAGCAATGCTGCTTTTTATGCCTTATCTTATAAATCTTCCTTGAAACATGGAGCAGGCAATAGTATTTCAAAAGAACAGTCACATTCACCTACACATGAGAGCCAGGGTTCTCCAGTGGCTTCGCCTTCGCACTGGTGGTCTCACGCTTGTGCAACTCCCTCTCCACGACAGCCTTCCTGCTTGGTAGCATTGGAGCAGATCAGGGAGACTTTTTGCTAAGCCTTTTACAGATTGCATTAGTCATCAGTACTACAGCATATGTGCAGATACTATATTTAGTACACCTATTGCACTGCTTTCAACATTCTTATTGGGGTTCTCTGATTATTTAGCAATTATTAAAAAATAGATTAATAAAATATGGGTCTGGAAGACAAAGGTTTCACTCAGTACTCAGCTCTAGATTTCAGAGGCAAGTCAGCATCTCCTGGCAATACTTTCCTGCTTGTAAAATGCAAAGATTAGTAATCTTACCAGATACGTTTGTTGTGAGAATAAAATAAATAGTGATGATAAAGTGCTTTGCACAGGGATGCCCCCTTCTGACATAAACATTAGAACAGGATCTTTTGCTGCGCAGCTTTGTCCTGCGTAGTACTGCTGGATATTTAGTACTGTGTGAGAGAGCCGTGCTGTGACTTCTGCTCGTACTTAGCTGTGCTACGAGGGCAAGACTTTGGGGCAGATACCAGACGTGTAGCCAGTTTAAAAGTTTGCCTTTCCCCCATCCCCAGGGAAGTAGGAGGAATGCTTCTTTGGTTGGCAGGCCTTCTACAAACCACATTGTGAACAGTTTTTACTGAACCCCTTTTTTGCAGCCATACTGCAATGTAAATCGATTCACAAATTTTCACTAAGCGACTCCAACAATTGTTATAGTTCTTATCAATTAATAAAAATAACAAATTAACAAAAATAACACATAATCAAAAAGTAGAAAACCAAAATTAACATACAACAGAAACATTCTAATTGTCTAACCACAGAGTTTGAATTTAAGTTAGTGGTATATGAGGAATCCAGTTTTGAGGTGGGACTCTGCTGGATTTCCGCAGCTTCGCCCCCCAGACTGAGACCTGCTTTCTCTCTGTCCTAAATCTGCCTTGCACTGAGTGTTTGCATGGGCATCTGGCAGGAAACAAGTCCAAGTGAGTCTGTGAGGCGAGCCTGCACACATGTTGTCCATGTGCCCACTGTGCAAGTGGAGTTCTGCTTCCACACGCAGGACTTGCAGGCTTTGCATACTTGGTGCAAAGAACCGCATGCCTTGTGCATTTTGCACAAAGAAACTGCTAGCACTCCCCAGTGTTCATGTACTTGATCTTGGCTCAGCCTGCTTCCTGGCCAGGGCTGAGCACGGGGGGGGGGGGGGGGGAGTCTGGTGAGCATAAGACAGCTGGATTCCAGCCTGATCACTGCATCCCTAATTCAAGCCATTGACTGACTTTGTGCTCAGCTCAGGAGTTCAGTTTGAAGTAGCTCTGCCAGATGACTGTCCAATCTCGCCACCAATGTGGAACCCACCCACTTCCTAGGCAGGTGCTTCCATTGTATAACTGTCCCGACCTTCAAAATGCCTTTCCTGATGTTCAACTGACATCTGCCTTCTTGTACCTTAAGTCCATTACTTCATGCCTTACAGTCTTGGATGAGAGAGAGCTCGGTGCAGCCCTCATCTGCATGAGAATCTTTTAGGTACTTGACAAGGGTTAGATCCTCCCTCAGCTAGCTCTTCTCAAAGCTAAACCTAATCAGTGCCTTCATTCTTTTCTCACAGGATGTAACTTCTAATCCCCTGACCATCCCTGTTGCCCTTCTCTGAACTTATTCCAATTTATCTGCATCCTTCTTAAAGTGTGCTGTCCAGAATTGGACACAGTATCTGAGGTGAGTTCTGACCAGCAAATTATGGTGCCAAGATATTACTGCCCATTATTCAGAAAGTAAAGCTCTATTGATGCAACTTAAAATTGACAGCTAACTCATAAGCGGCTTGTGTACAACTTCAATTCCAAGATTTATTTATTTATTAGATTTTTAGCTTGCCCGATTGTCAAACTTCAATTCCAAGATCATTTTCACATGTACCATGCCAAGCCAGGCATCTCCCATCTTATACCTGTGCATTTGATTTCTGTTTCCTAAAAAATAAACTTTGCATTTCTTTCAGTTAATTGCTTTTTGTTATCTTCTGCCCAGCCTTCCAGGGCTTTTGTACACTGTGTACACATGATCCCTCACTCACAGAAGTCGTCATGGCCTCTTTATGACATTGGCATTGGCCAGGGCCTGTTTTGTGTTTTTCAGCCTTTTCCACATTTTTTAGATTGAGGGAATTCAGCTATTAAGATTCAAACTAAAGCAAACTAGTACACAGGTCTCCTGAAAAGTAACAACTTCATTGTACTACAAATATTATATTTGTGAGCCGCCCCGAGGCTTTGGCGAATGGGGCGGCATAGAAATTTTCTAAATAAAATAATTAATAATAATAAATATTACCACAGATTTCCTATAGTAACCTTCTGGTTGGTTAATAAAATAGCTAGAAAAATAGAAAAATACAAACCTGAAAAATGCTGTTTGAAGGATGTATTTTTCCTCCCACAATGAAAACAAAGGAAGCCTCAATAAAGCAGTGGTTCAAACCCCTTGTGTAGAGAAGCCCCTGATCCATTAAGATTATTTTGAATTTTGTTTATGCCTTGTGCAGTATTAGCGATAGCAAAAATATCTATTCGTTATGTTGTGTTATCTGTAAATTTGATA
This sequence comes from Varanus komodoensis, assembly GCF_004798865.1. Taxonomy (NCBI): domain Eukaryota; kingdom Metazoa; phylum Chordata; class Lepidosauria; order Squamata; family Varanidae; genus Varanus; species Varanus komodoensis. The sequence goes on along the minus strand of NW_025335468.1, from coordinate 9,566,315 downwards.
AGCATTCCCCCACCTCTCAACTCTTCTTCCTGCCTGGTTTTTCTGCCATGGAATCCTACTGACCAGTGCTCTGAGTTTATTAACATCTGCTTTCCTGAAGTCCAAGGAAGTTTACGAAGATGATCTGACAGTGCTTCATCGTCAGCAGATTCCTAAGCTTCCTTGGCTGCTTCAGAAATCTTTTTGAAAGCAAGACTGTTGTGCATTTCTTGCAACTGCTTCCCAACATAGCACGAAGTTTAAACAGTGCCTCAATATCCTACTGCTGCAGCCCTGATGTTACGAGTGTAACTCATCGCAGCACTTTTAGCATAATTTTAGTAAGAAAGGGAAATGAAAGGCGACTGTTCTGATTGCACAATCCATTAACATCTGTGTTTAGATACAATTTTCATTAGGAGAAGAGGCCCTGATATGAGTGCAGAAACAATGTTATCAGAATGTACAACCATAAATTAATCCAAGTGCCCAGTCCACCTCTGAACCAATAGGTGTCTAACAGAATAGTTTCAATAAATTTGAGCAACATGCCCTCTTTAAACATGTACAACTATTCTCATGTCAAAACATTCCTTCATCCTATATATGCCCACAAGTGCATGTACTATTAGGAATGTGTGTGCAGATTATACCATGGCACTGTCCCAAAATTTGTACTTTTAAGAAGAAAAACAAAGGTTTTCCTGTTGGTTTCATAAAATATCTGCAATAGATTGAATTGTTTATTTGTAAAAAATTTACAAAGCAGAAAAAAATTAAATAGCGCTTGACCCCCACCCCCAGTCCTCTCCAGACTGCAGGCCTGGCAGAGAAGTTCAGGGCCCTACTCAGCACATTAATAGGAGGGCCCCCAAATACATTAAGGTGCACTTATCACACTCTGAAGTAAGTGAAGTAATGTATGCTGCCTTCTAAGTGTACTCTGGATCCCATAAGACCATCATATCTGGAGTGTAAGATTATCTGACTGTACGACCAGCACCCCAGTTCTTGGAAGGCCACTCTGGCATAGGAATGAACCCTGGCATGGGATACTTGCAAGCAATAGCAGAATTCCAATGATACCAAGAAATATGATATGGAAAGGAGCTTCAGTAAAGGTACTTCCAAAGGCAGGTCTAAAGCTATTGCAGGAATACCAGTGCATTTTTTTCAGACTGTGTAGAGGATACAACTCTCTGGAAAAACAAAACAGACCCCTTGACCCTAGACCCTCAGTTGCCTCTTATTTTGGCTCCCCAAAGGAGAGAACCTGAAACAACCATACTTTCTGTGTGGAAAATGTAAGCTTTTGTTTCCATAATGATAGCTGACAAGGCTGCATTTTCAGTAGTATACCACATGTTTCCAAAATATGTCAAGAGCAGAATCCTTTCTTTTCCTACCCTTCCAGTACATATGGCCATATTTCTCCAATGTTTTGGAATGAGAAAATGATGCTGCGAAGGAATAGTATAGAAGCCAACTACTGAGATTATCATGGAGTGAAAGAGATGGATACCACTACTAAGTGTAAACCTTGGGTATTTGGCATTGCTATGTTCAGTAAAATGACAACTTTGGGCCTAATTTGATTTTTTATATGCATAGATTGCTTTTGAAAATGATGAGGCAGTTTATGAAACTGCTGTGGTTTATGAAACTGGCTTGTTTCAATAAACCACAGTTAAGATTGACCACAGTTTGAGGCTTTGGACATAATGCTAAACTGCTGGCAACTAAAAATGGAAGCAAAAAGAAAAGACCAAGGGGAGGGAGAAGCAGGGAGAAGCAAGTACAGTTTGTCTATATCCAAATGTAGGGGGTGTTGAAGAAGGCGCAAAGCAGACATCATTATGTGGAACTGGCACTATTATCCCTGTTAAGCAGAGTTTACAGATGGTTTAGAATTGACAAAACATGTTTGACCAGAGATGATAATGGCACAAAAGAAATGTGTTTGTATACACCAAGGTAACAGAGCCTCATAAGGTCATTTAGATCCCATTGTCAGCCTACAGTCTTAGTCACACCTGAAACAAAAGCCAGTGAGAAGCAACACACATTTGACTGAGTTATCTCAGTTTATTTTGCTCCATGTAAATGCATCATGGTATCTGAGGGTTGTATCAAGCTTGCAATTTGATCATCTATCTTTCTGTGCAGGCTGAATTGTTCACTTAATGTCATTTGGAGCATAGTTCTGCAAAGGTGCTGAGAATTCCTGTGAGGTATGGAGTTGGCTGGGTTGGTCTTCAATTCTCAGTGGGCTACTGAATCATGTGGCTATCTAAATGAGGTATGAGAAAACATGAGCTGAAGTTTTAACCTAAATCCGTGTCTGAACTGTGTTTGTACTTAGAAGGTGTTTTTTCTTTAAATTCATTTTTTTCAAGCAGTTTTACCACACAAAGTTTGATCTTTAGCTAGTTTTAGGACATCCTAGCACCGTTTTCCTACTTTCCCAGAAAGTTTTGGATCATCTGTAGGTTAAATTCCCATTAACAATACATTCGTTGCCAGTAGAAGCTGAGCCTACAACTCCTGTGCACAGGGGTGATTACATAATAGAAGAGGTCAAAATGAGGTTTCCCTCCCCCACTCCCCCAACTGCAGTCTATTTACAATTCTATGGCTAATTTCATTATTGAAACAGGCTTGTATATCAGAGCTGGACAAAGGAACTTTCCATGTGTAGAAGATGACATGAACTTGACCTCTGCCAAGAGACCCACGGCTTACAAGTGCTTTTGTGCATACAGTGAACACCTGTACTAATCATGCCTACTGCTAACTTGGGGGTCACGATTTGTGGCAAAAGTTTTAAATCAGCCACCACAGGAGACAGACAGCATTATATTACTAACAGAGTTCCTCAGAAACTGGAAAGAAAAATAAATCCCATACAAACTCCATGGCAAACAGAAATGCCATAAACGTATTGAGTAGTTGAACAGATATAAGCTGCAATATCCCACTGCAATGCTGATTAAAACAGTACATGGAAAATGTGAATTAAGTGGAAGATGGTGAGTACAGTGTTGTTATTATAAGCTATGTCTCTTAGAATGAACAACAAATTATCCCTATGAATTTTACTGCTTGTATGGGAGTGTGCTATAAGAAGGCTTTGATCAAGCACAGCAGGTGAGTTGTCCCACTGACATCATGTGTGACCATGGAACTGTTCATGCATCAAATATGCAACCATCCTTAAGTGCTTCACTGACTGCCTTTCAACCTCAAAATTATGCGCAAAATGAGGCACAGCCTCTGGAGGGCAAACCCAACGGCAAAGGAACATTTGGTGAGCAAAAACAGGTTTTTATAAAGCCAATGGGAAAAGGTGGGACAACTTTACAAAATGCCAGATGTGAGCTGTCCTACAGAATGAGGACTAGTTGGGAGGAATGCCTTGGTTTATCAAGGTCTGTGTCAACATTAGTTAATGCTGCAAAAGTACAGAACTTTACTGCACAAGCACAATTCCAGAGCTCAACATTTTCTTGCAGTGTTTATATACATCTTGGCTGATTTAAAGGTCCAAAATCCAAATCCTTGGCTGGTTTGAAGGACATTCAATGACATAGTGATAAGATAAATGATAATCATATATAGACAACTTTTACTTGTACACAATTGACCAAAGATTGATTAAACGAAAAGTGATTGGCATATATTAATTATTAAGGAAGTCCCTCCACTTTATAGCCCCAAAAGACCTTTGAAAGGTGCCAATGTAAAAATGGCTGAATCAGATACAGAAGGGGTGAGGGCTGTTGAACCAGTTGCCAAATCTGAGATAACTGCATTCACATTTAAGCTGGAAATCTACTCTAATATTTTCACCATCATCTTTCCTCCTCTGGCACCCAATTCTGGTGGGGACGATGCATAAATAATTCCTCTGTCAGTGGGGCAGAGGCACACTTCCTGGACCCAGTGCTTTTCTACCTGTCAGAATACAGCAGTTGCATTTCTTCTATTCCAAAATATTTCTAATCCACCATGCCTCTTGCCATGTGAGCAAGAGGAAGGTAGATGCATATCAAAGTGAGCAGTGTGCTAGCACTAAAGAGGGGAAGACGTCCTACTGGATATGGCCCACAAACATCTGGACTTGAACCCTTGGAAGAGAGAACAACATTGGGTGAATAATCAAGGCTGTAAACCTCTGTAAAAAACTGCAGAGCACCTCTAGAACTGAACGTAGAATTTATAAGAAGAGTAAGCTTGTGCAAGAAGTCATTTAAAAAAATGTTTGCAGTGTATTTAAAACAAACACTCTGGAGACGACATAAAAAGCCCCAAACTGCAGAACAATAATGGGCTTGTGAATTAGGACCATAAATCCCCCATTTTCAGAATGTGACAGACATCAGGAATATATATGATTGAGTCAGCAGTTGCGAAGACATACAGTGCAGGCCACTCAAGTCTCCGAACTGCCATTTATCATTTCCTGAGAGAATGGTTTCTTGGCAAGAGTCCTCTGCAAACACAACACATTTTTTCCCCAAAACTACCCCACCATTCCAGCAGACTATGAATACCACTGTAATTTGGACTATTTTTCATATCAAATAGACTATGTGCTGGTTCCTAGTTAATGAAAGAAATCTCCTTTTCAGATTTCAAGCATTGCCTCATGTAGTTTATCTATTATAATGAACCATCTTGAAAGCACGGCCAATCACAAATTGAAATGAAGGGGAGGGCAAGAAGTCCCTTGTGAAATAAAAAACAAAGAAAGGGTCACAGTCCCCCCCAACCTCTCCACCCTGCTTTCTCAAGCTTGCTTTTGCTTCTGTCAATGATAACAAAAGCCATCCTGAATCCGTTCAACTTCACCAAAATTTGCAATAATTATTACATTTTGCTACTATGCTCCACCTCCAAGGATCTCAGACTAGTATCCATGATCATCTTTCCTATTTTATCTTTATAACCACCTCAGGAAGTAAATTAGGCAGAATTATATTGGCAGACCCAAACTCAGTTTAAGTAGCGGTGTGAACCTGCTATTCTTGGTCCTAGTCTAATTGAATCAGACTGGCTGTCTATAGTTCAGAGTAATCTACTGAAATTCTTACTTGGAGTACTACTATTATTTATTATTTCTGTTACAGTAGCATTTGCATGCCAGCTATAAGCCTGGAGCACCACTGTGAAAGAAGGCATGCAAAAACACATCAATCATCATTCACAGAAAAAAGGCTTTACAACCTAACAGGATTAGGTAGCCTTTGCCTGGGGAATACTGGAAGTTGCAGTCTAGCAAATCTGGAGGGCACCAGATTGGGAAAAAATGGATTAGAAGACTATCTTTATGGATCTGAAACAAAGCAGAAGAGAACTTACCTTTCCCTGCACATTTTCTCCAAGATGCATTTCCCAGTGGCAGTGTATTGTCATGGTTTGTGACCAAAATATAGAGATTTAGGAATACAGGCAGTCCCCATGTAATAAACAGCCGAGATACTAACAACCTGTAGTTATGAACAAACTGCCCTCAAGCCTATTAATTTTTTAAAAATTACTGCACGAACTTGTCATCACCATAGAGAGAGAGGAGATGGAAGGGGAAAGAGAGAGGCCTTCCCGCTTCACCCATCTGGGGAGGGAAATATCTTTGGCATTTCTTTGCTGCAAAGAGTTTGGGCAGGGGTGAGTTTGGGCAGAGGGCGGCGCTAGAAATATTCACGGTTTTTCCATTTTCACAAATGGAACCTGCACCCCTAATTTTCATGAATATGGAGGGACAACTGTATGCTATCTGATTTACATACAAATGTGACTTAAAGACAAATTTCCATTTTTTAGGAACAGAACCTGTTCATGTGGAATACCTGAACTGATGAGTGATGTAGTTACAATATAATTAATAGCATATCATCCTGAAGTCTCCTGCTGTCTTACATAACTGCACCCAGCCTCCCTTGTTGCCCCTTATGCCTGGAGTTCTTGCACAGATACACACTGAATTGCTCTTCATACTTGTTGGGTGCAGCTGCATGTCATGCTGGCAATGGGCCGCAGGGGACTGATTGTTGGGCAAACAACCCTCAGTGTGCCTGACAGAAAATTGGTCTCACTAGGGATTGCTGACCTTTCCCACTGCTTCTTTCCCCTCAGTTCTCTTTGGATGTCTAGTAGGATCAACTCGTTTACCCTCCTTCCACTGTAATTGCAAGCCCTTTTTGCACCTATCTGGGTTATTTTGTCCGTTTTACTTTTTATTTGAAGCAGCACATTAGAGAGGCTGTTTCTAATATGCCACCCTTTAAAAATGTGTGTCCTAAATATATGTAAATTTTGGAGGGGGTTGTTATTACTTTTAGCCAGACTATGCACTTTCATGGGTCCAAAATGGCCTGGCCAATGTTTAGGAGGGGCCTGCTGTTAAAGTCAGAGAGACTATTGGGACCTGTATTTTTGCCCTCTGTTTGTCAAAAGGCCAGCTGTCAAGAAAAAACAAAGCTGTGAGTGATCTGTGCTTTTGATGATCAAACTGCCCACTTTTTATGGGCTCTATCAATTTTGCCCGCCTATGTCCTTTTGAAAAGATCAGGTGGTGCCCTTTTAAAAGGAGTCAGAATTTTGACAGCTAGCTGCCAAAAAGGGGGGGGGGGGATTGGCTTACATTCTCCTACCTTCCTGAGCATCCAAAATCTCAGAAAAGGGCAGAAATGACTCTGCAAAACTAATCACCATTGAAGGTCTTGCTGTAAAGGAGGTGACCAATGAGCCACCCCCGTTCCATGAGGAAAATATACTTGTGGCTTTGGTTTCTCTGGACAGTTTGTCCTTTGATAGTTGTTTGAGCAAACCAAAATCTCACTCTTGCTTCATAGTGTTATGACCCACATTATAACTCTACCATCTTATCTTGCTTGACCCTCATGGCTATGTTTGGCATGCCAGTCAGATATTCTCACTCGACTGCCCAATATGTGACTGTGGTCAAATATTTCATGAAATCAAGAATTCTGCAATGTCTGTTTACTTTTTGAAACGTTCACTGTGGTGTCATTTGCTTGCCCTTAAGCTTCACAGCAACCAGGTCAAGTTCAGCAGAGTAGCAATGCTGCAGCTGAGGGGTTCCCATTATTCTCTCTTGCTGAATACAGGAAAACTGCAGGACGTTCCCCAACCTCCTGCAATCTGATGGCCTACTCTGCTAAGCCTTTCGAAGAGTTGAAAGAGATGAAGTTACTGGATGAAGTGGGACCCACAATATACTGCTATGAGTGAGACACTGAATTATGGGGAGCTGTGGAAAGACAAAGTCATTTCAGACATTCTAATCAAGTTAATGCTTTAAAAAAATTCCACTTGTTACTTGATAATAGTGGAGAGGCCAATTGGCCAAGCCTTTTCTGACCGGTCAAATGCCTAACCTTACCTTCACTCTACAGTGTATGATAGCTAATCACTGAGTAAACTGGCACCAGGCCTATCTCCAGCGTGCATGATGGGGTCATTATGAATATAATGCCATGTACAGTAGAAACTGGACTGGCCAGCTGCAAGCAGACAGCTCTTGGGCAATATTTGCCCTTTCTCTAAAGTGCCTGATGGCATCACCTGATTCTAGGAGAGAAACGTGGCAAAACATTTAGGCTGATGGCCATTAACTAGAGCAGACATGCCACTTCCTGGGACTGAAAGATAGGAATGAGTCTTGGAATGGGAACTAGGCTGCAGTATCAGCTGTACACAGTGCTCTCAGCCTATTAAAGTCACTTTAATTAAAAAACTGGGTGCAATCCTATGCATATTTAGATAGAAAAAAAGTCTAACAACTCCCAACTTGTTCCAGGGAACTGGATATTATAGGTAACCAGATATTATACTGCACACAGTACCAGTCCTGATCACAGAAAATACATTGCTGACACTGGGCCTGAGCAGTTTGGCCGGCTGAGTCCTATACCGCAAGAAGACTATATGGCGAAATGTATCCATCATTTATTCAGCAACAAACATTTTATGCTTCAGTTAAAAGAAATAACAAATTTGAAATATATATATATCCATTTTTCAACCAGCAGTGGAGCAATACTGTTGGAATTCCCATGCTGAATTAGACCATCATTTACTAGCACTATGTGGGGTTGGCTGGACAAAAAGAATTGGTTTAGTCTAAGTCTGAACTATGTATTTACAATGTACTGTAAACTCATTTCATTCCAGCAGGCTTACAATAAGTACTGTCTGAAAAAAATACAATCTTGATTGTCTCCAAAGCATTTTCATTGTTTTATTTTGCCTGTGATAGCTTTCCTCTTCTGAAAACTTTACACTGTGCACATAGTAGTCAATAGGTGATATTAACTCAGCAGAACCATACTACTTCCGTGTAATGACTGAAAAATAAAACTCTACCTTTGGCCAGAATGTTGAAAAGCTTCTCCCATTCCCACTGCATTCAAACTTGCACAGGTTGGTGCTCTGCTTCCTAAGTCATAGATGCCATGTGCTCCTTCAATTATGACTGCAGATCCAAGACATCTATTTTCCTCCAAACATTGTGCTCTCATTGCAAGGGCTAGTGGGATGGACCACCATGTGATTCTTGGAGCCTCTGTTGCAATGGCAGTACAATTCCTCCAGGTGTGAACTGGCATACAATGAATGTCTCGCTTGATTCAGAGTCATGGGATGCGATGGGACAGCTGACTGAATGTAATACTGCCACTTTTCATTACTTCCCCCTGCCATTTCCATTATACTCTCTCTCCTGGTTTTCCATGCTATGAGATCCTTGGAGAAACATCTTGTCAATCTGAATTAAAAGTGAAGCAGCTGCTTTCAACTCACTGCAGAAATGGCAAGAAAGCTTGGTGAGCTCTACTCATGCTATCATGACCAGAACCACATGGATAGACAAAGCCACTAGACCTAGAGAGAGCTTTAGATGGAACTGGGGTTGCTATGGTCTAATGGTAATGGACTGGATGTGGGCCAATAAGCTGAAGCACAAGCCAGGCAAGGCAGAGGTACTGTTAGTGGGAAGTCTGTCCGTCCAGCTGGGGAATTTCCAATTCATCCTGGATGGGCAGGAGAAGGTTTAAAGTCCTGAAGTGCTCCTGGATCCTGAGTTGTCACTTGTTTGTCAGGTGGATTCAGCAGCCAGGAGCGCTTTTTACCACCTAGGCTGGTTTATCAGCTGTGTCCCTATTTGGATGAGCCTTGCTATGGTTATCCATGCACTGGTAACCTCACACCCGGATTACTGTAATGCACTGTGTGCGGGGCTGCCTTTGAAAATGGTCCAGGCACTGTGACTAGTCCAGAATAGGGCAGGGCAGCGTGCCTGCTAATGAAGATTGACCTTCATGAATACATTACACCAGTCCTGTGCAGGCTACACTGGCGGCCAGTTGCCATCTGGGCCCAATTCAAAGTGCTTGTAATCACATAAAAGTTCTAAATGGCTTGAGGCCGGGATATCTGAAGGAACGTCTATCTCCTTACATCCCAGCTGGATCACTGAGGTTGTCATCAGAGGCCTTTCTCCAAATTCCTCCCCCACACTGAAGTAAGGCAGGGGGAGATGACTTGAAGGGCCTTTTCTACAATAGTACCCCACTTGTGGAACATGCTCCCGAATGAGATCCGCCAGGCGTTGTCTTTCCTAATATTCAGACCCAAAATGAAAACATTTCTTTTTCACAAATATTTTGGTGAGTGAATGGGTTGGTTGTAGAAGGGTTTATTATACTGGCTTTATATCCTGTTATGTTCGTGTTTTAGCCAGACAATTTTAAAAAAAAGATTATTTTAATTGGATTGTTCAAATGGTTTTATTATTATTGTATTGCTTTTACTGTTTTTATTGCACTGTTTTGTTGATTTTTATGCATTGCTTACTTGGATGTTTTAATTGTTGTTGGATGCAATGTAAGCTATGGCTATGGGCGTGGGCTACAAGCGAAAGTGAAATAATATGAAATGAAATAAAGTAAAATAAATAGAAAAGCAAAGCTGTAGAAATTGTTTGCTACTCCATGTGAATCACCAGGGGCCATTGATCAGACAGAGTTTCAGATCTTAACCCTACAAAATGAATAGGCCTGTCATTAGCTCATACTGATCCTCCAACCAACCGCACTGTAAAATATCCTCCGTTCCACAGGGTCTGCATGACATCAGCTGCGGCATTCCTGCTTCCATCAGAACTTTGAGCACTCCTACTTTTGGCAAAGGGATGCAGGTGGCGCAGTGGTTTAAACTGCTGTACTGCTGGGCTGGTTGATCAAAAGGTCACCATTTGAATCTGTACAATGGGGTGAGTTCCCATTGCTCCTGTCAACCTTGCAGTTTGAAAGCATGCAAATCCAAGTAGATAAAAAGGGGAAGGTAACAGCACTCTCTGCACTTCAGTGTTTAGTCACGCCAGCCACATGACCACGGAGACTGTCTGCGGACAAACACTGGCTCCCTCGGCTTGGAAATGGAGATGAGCACCGCCCCCTGGAGTCAGGCATGACTGGACTTTAATGTCATGGGGAAACCTTTACCTTTTACTTTTGGCAAAGGTAGAACACAGGATATATCAGCACGCACCAGTTCAGACATGCCCTGGCTCTTTTCTATATGGGCTTTGAAAACAATGCATGGACAGTTATTATTCTTTGTGTGCTTACAAGAAAAAAAAACCCGCTGTAAAGCTGGAATTCAGAAGCAACCAAACATTTGGAGAGCGATCAGCAGGGAACTTCTGTGAAATCCATTTTAGTCAGGCTCGCACAGCTTATCTGAACTTTTTTTAAGTCTGTGAAATTAGGCAGATTGTTTTAGGAAGTCTGGATTTCTTACAGCATTTCAGCACTTCTATTTTTTTACCTGAACTTACAAACACAGATGTAAGTTAAAGGAAAAAATAGATAACAGATTGCTTTTCACAGTTCCAAGGACCTTGGCATTAATATTTTATTGAATTCAAGTTCAAGTGATAGTAATATCCATTCTGGGAAATTGGTACAAAGTATTAGGATAAAATGCTTTCTGTTATAATATTGCTATATTATGTATATCATTGTTACACTGTTGTTATTTTATTGTTATATTGTGATTCTATTTTGTTATTTTACTGTTGTCAATAATATTGTAATCTGTCTGCAGAGTCCCAGGGGACTATTAGTGCAGAATACAAGTTTAATATAAATAAATAATTAAAAAATGAATACAGGTAAATGATCCAGGACAGCAGCAGGCCCAGCTGAAAAGCACTCAACACGGTTTCTGCAAATACAAGTCCTGTCTCACTAAAAGTTTAGAATTGTTTGAAAGTCATGGGCAGGAGCAATCTTGTAGACTTTGACCTGGTTCACCTGTAACAGTTCATTGTTACAGATGAACTAGGTAGGTATGCATGGCAGGTTACGGCAGCACGGCGGAGAGCAAGTGCGGTACTGCTTACCACCTCCACTTCGCATCCAGTTTAGAAAACAACCCAGAAACACCACATCTCTGGGTTATTTGGAATGGCATGGAAAGCTGGAGGTTTGGACTGTTGAGGGGGTAGCAGCCCAGAACTGTAACTGTCAGGACAAAATGAACAAAAGCTTTGCCATAAAATGGCTGCTGAAAACCTGACACTGTAAGAACAGCTTTTAGATTTAAGAGCTCTTGAACCCATAGTGCAAGTCTTGCTCCAGACATACACCTTAGCAGTGCTAATTGCTTGCCTGTCCTCTGGAAGTACATACCTAATGGTTTACGTGTCCCGAAGGTTCTTTGTTTATTGCGATGTCTTAACTCCAATCAATCCCTATTGTTTTATGCTACTGCTCCCCCAGAAGGCCTATCCTTTGGGGTATACCTTATCATTAGACATGAGAATGTCTGCCTTTCCTGAAGAGTCTTCTTTTTGTGTAATCTGAAATCCCCATTGTTTTCTCCTAATGGGCCATTAGCAAACTGTGTATGTCATTGCCCACCTGATCACCAAACCCCTTCTCTAAACTGTAACTGGTAGCTTATAAAAGTGCCTTGTTCAGACTCCATCCTTGCAGTCCCCTCAGGATAGCCTGCATGCTCATGTATTTTCCTGTACGTCTGAATAAACTGTAAATGTTCCTTTGAATGTACGCTGGCACTCTTTGGGTGGTTTTTCACTCTTGACATAACCTAACCACAAACTATGGGTTAAACTTGTGGCTTGTTTTCTGCTGAATAACACAGAGTTCTGGTTTTACATGCCATGCAAAACAATTGGGAGTGAGGCATTCCTAGGTTGTTTTCTAAACTGGCTGCAAAGCAGAAGCAGCAGGCAAGGGGGAAGCAGCATGTCTGAGTGAGCTCAAAAATCCACGGGTTGTTGATATCTGCAAACCAGGTCTTCATTTGCTTGGTTTTCCAAAAGGCTTTAGACTTCAGAGCAAACCCAGCAGACATGGAGGAGGTCCTCTTATAGAACGTATGCCTGACAATGGAAATGAGCATCTGGAGCCCTAACAGAAGAAAGGAAGTGGGCAGGGTATGGCAGGGGGCACTAGGAAGTGGAGGAGAAGTGGCTTTTACCTGGAGATGGGCTTTCAAAATCTTGCTTGTCCAGGTGATGTTCGGTGGTATCCTTAATGTGCTAAGTATTGCCTTATTTATCTGAGGGGCTGAGATATCTCAAGCATTTTGAATAAGCTAACCAGATAGTCAGTGCACAATGTGAAAGAATACTGTTTCCTACTAGTTTAATTCATTTCTTTTTCACTATTAATGATGTAAGAGCACAATGTCCCTCTTTTTGGCATGCAAGTGCTTTTACTTTAGCACCCAAAATGGAAAGCTGCCGCTGCAGCAGCAGCAATAAGAGTCATAATCGTAGCTGTGGTAACAAGCAGCACTTCCTTGGTCAAATAAGCTCCTATAAAGCTCCTTTTCAAGTGAGCCAAGCAAAGCTGGCGCCAAGGCCACTAAGGGCAAAGCACCCTTGGTGGCCTTGCCTGGCCACTGCCATGATCAGTAGCTGCTCCCGCTCATGGTGCTCTTCCTCATCATTGCCACTGTTGGCTCCGGGGCCAGTGCGAGAGGAGAGGCAGGTGAGCGAGCGGATTGCCACAGAGAAGAGGAAGAGCAAGTCCAGCAGGTTTTTGTCAGTGGGCCTTTGGTAGGTGACGCCAGCCCTGGAGCCAGCCTCTGACTACGACTCATGTCTAGCGGAGCCCCGAGAGCTACATTTTGTGCTTACACACATACAAGTCCTCAAGTCATCTGGCCGTCATTTCATGCAGACTTTAAATGTTTGTTAGTACATATTTCTCCAAGTGCACAGTCTCTTTTTAAAGTGTGAAGAACTACACAACTGACACAGCAGAGTTATGTATTCATTCTACGGCTCATGTAAATAAATACGAGCATCTTGGCCTGGGTTATTGCACTGGGGAAGCATCTTCCAAACACGAGCAGTTTATTTGGCCAGAGGGAATCACTCTCTCCCTCTCCCTCTAAGTTCATGAACCTGTTACAACTTGCTTCCAGAGAAAAATTTGGAAATGCTATTGCTGAAAAAAGCAGCACTTCCCTAAGAGCGAAGAGAAGTGAAGAAAGAAAAGCTGTCTCTTTTGTTGGGAAGTGTTAAACAATTTTGTTGGAACATGTTAGCTCACAGTATGTTTACTAAGTCAGGGAACTGATAAAGAAGAAACCTGATAATCATCTCTTTTCAACTCTGTGCTTTAGGCTACACTTTCTACTTCAGGTCACAACCAAGCTGACACATATGAATGTCTACTTCCACAGTATCTAAACAGTTTTTACTCTTTTAACTTGCTCCTTTTCACAACTCGGCTCGAAGACAGCAGAGTGTACAAAGGACTCCATTTTACAGCATGGAATGCGGAAAAGGGCAGATGAAATAAATGAACCTCAATCTCTTTAGTTGGTACTGTGCCATCTCTATCATTCAATCATCCTTTTTCTATGAAGTTTTTCATTGATAATGCCTTGGTGTGAAAGAGTGAAATTAATAGCTAATAAGGGAACTGCTAAGAATGATTTTTATAGACTGTTCCTGACATAGATCTACATGGAAAAGTTGATGGAGTAAGGGAAAATAAGAAGGCAGCCCCTAACAATCTCTCATTTCTGTCTTTATGATCTCCAGTTCAATGCTATTGTGCAGCAGCTCTTTCTTTTCGCAACTCCTGCTTACCCAGTCTAATGGTGATAAAATCTGTGTACTCATAAAAGCAAAGAAGAAAGCTAGGCTTAAGTGGGCTTCAGTATTCTGGAGAGTGACTGTATATGACTTTAGAACTTCTTTTAAGTTTGCAATTCATTACATATGGCTGATTATTAGTGCAACTTTTCCGAAAAGGCCTGAAAATTCCAAAATTTGCCTTTTGCAAAATATACACTTTTAAAAATTGCTCTTTTCAAAATACACATATTAAGGAATGCACTCTTTAAAATGCACAGTTTACAAATGTATACTTTAAAAAGCACACATTCAAATATTTAATGGGGAAAACATGCACTTAAAATGTCCGTATTAAGAAATGCATGTTTAAAATTCAGACTTAAAATACACAATTTAAAGCTGCAGCTTGACCTTTCCTTTGAAAGTTTTTATTTTGGGGGTGGGATTTCTAAGCAGGCTGCCCTGTTGGCTTTCACCATTTCCATTTGGGCAACTACAAGGTGGCCCTTGAAAGTATCCAAACAAAACTTTGAAAGGGATGCTCTCCTTTATTTTTTCACCCTGATATGTGAGCAAATAATTGTCTTCATTACTATTTTTATTAGCTCTTTGTTCTGGATCCATGCAAATCTGGAACAGCAAAGCAATATGGGAGAACCTGGGGTGGGCACCGGCCAGGGGGTTGCCTGCTGGCTGAATGCATGGTGCATTGTGTATCTTCCAGCAAATATAAGAGGGGTCTTCAAAAAGTTTCTGCACTTTTATATTTTTTAAATATATTTTATATATTTTTTGCTGCTGGCATTAAAAAGTTGGTACAACGCTGGGAAAATGCATCACAAAGGAAGGTGACTATGTAGAAATGTGATGTAATTTGTTTTTGAAATGCTTAGTAAATAGAGTTTTAAAAAGTGCGGAAACTTTTTGAAGAACCCTCATATAGATAAAAAGCAACTTTGTCACATTTTGTAGAACCCTATGGTAACACACTTTTCCAAAAAGGGAATGGTGCCTCAGAAGGATTCTTTGTGGGGTTTTGAGGCACGTAAGTCTCTTCCCCTCAAACCAAAGTTCTTGCAGAAAAGGAGTGTTTTTGTATCCCTCCTTCCTTCAGGATCTGTGGGAGCTTATTTGACTCAGTTTTTTAATTGACCAAGAATTGACAGCATCTTGCAGGGATTCCCACTGAGTAAATGAGGTCTGACAGCTTAACTGTCAAGCCTCAAAGCTCATTTTTGAGGCAGGAATTGATCGTGCAACTTCTCATCAATAAGGTTATTTTGGGGCCTTATAAGCTTCTGGCAGGTCAACATGTGACAACTGTCACAGTTCTGATAAAGGGAGAAATATCTGCATCTGTGGGCATCACTGTGAATAGGCACCTGCTGGATTAGATGTGTGCAAAACCAGCATGATGGGGTAAAAATGCCTACATATTTGCACACATTAAGAGGGTTTTTTTTAAAGGGCGTCACCATGGGCAGTCCTGCCCCCAGGCAATGCTGGGACATTTAGAGGGCCAGCTTGTAGGTGTTGAATGAGGACTGTGAAGAAAAAAATACAGGAAAAGTCAAGAAGCAGGATGCCTCTGGTGGTGGTAGGGAGAAGAGAGCTGGGGCACTTGGGGCTCGCTAACAAGGACAGCTTCCAAGTAGCTTCCCAATAGGAGCAGCGTAGGGGTTTTTGCTGCTAAGCAGCTCCAAAGAAGTCTGGGCTGATCCATGACAGGTTGTGTTGTCAGGTTCAGACATCATGACAATCCATTATGGGTCAAACAGACCTAGCTACAAGCTATGGGTTGGCAGGGTGACTTTTAAAGCAAAATCAAGCCATCTTGATAAACCCTTTGTGGGTTCAGATGACACACGAACCCACAGTGGTTTACATAAGTTGTTGTGGCTTTTATGCTGTGTGAACTCAGTCACAGACTATGAATTGATGCCCCTTGCCCCTCCAGGTTTTTTTTTGCCTGACTCACATAGAAATGTATTTTCAAAATGGAAAGCATTCAAAGTCAGGTAATTCGCATTTTTATTTTAGCCTGCTCTATGTTTTTGCATTTGAAATGCAGGTGTAATCAAGACTTTGAAGTAGACCCCTCTAAGCCATTTCACAATGGATAATCTTTACAGTTATGGACTAGTTAGAAACCTTTATAACAACTGGTACAAAAATATGGTTAAGCTGCCAAAAAGTGGGTGGGGGGATGGAAAAACCTCTTCAAAAGGCAGGTAAAGTATGGGCAAACAGAAGTGATGATCAAAATATGCAAGTCCTTTTTTTAAACTATGAACAATTATATTTTATGGCTCCTTTGAAATCATGGGGTTGTTTTTGTGCCACAAAATTCCTGCTGAGCATGTCAGCACTGGTGCAAAACAACATTTGGTCGTTCCCAGCTAATGTTGGGTCATGCTTTGCTTAGCTCTGAAAAAAATCTTTCAAATGCCAGCCTGCTTTAATATCTTGTGATCAGTGTTTTCAAAGGCGCAATAAAATATAATTGTTCATAGTTTAAAAAAAGAAAAGAAAAGAAAAGAAACATGCATGCTTAGGAAATGATGGTTTGTTTCCGATTGTTGATAGAAGCAATGCATATAGTGTTTTGAGCATCTCTCAGGAACAATGACAATCCAAAAATAGAGACATGAAAAGTTTTAGACCTGGAGCCCACTCTTAAGTCTTGCTGGATTTGCATCACTCTGTACCTACAAAGATTCCTTCTGTTGTCCTGATAGCAGACTTGCTAAATCTCCCTTTACAGGAGTTTCACAGATGAAATAAGTCAGAGGAATGTATCCTGGTGCCCACCGGTTATTTTGGACTACTACTGCTGTAATCCCTGACCACTAGACATACTGGTTGGGGTTGATGTCCAAAAAATATGGATGGCTCCAGGTTGCCAACCTCTGGAATAGAACATAAGGCATCATCAAACCACTGAGTGGCTAAATTTTAGCCCCAGCTGCAACAGGAGACACATTTTCAGCTTTTTAAATTGCCCCCTCTCTCCCCTGCCATCTTCTCTTTAACCTTCCCCCCTCTAAAACAACATTAGTGATCACATCATGATCTAGACCAGGGGTCTCAAACTCAACTTACCTGGGGGCCGCTGGAAGTAGAGTCTGGGTGAGGTGGGCCGCTCATCCCACGTCGCTCCCGGAGGCTGGCCCGGGTGCCGCTGGTGCTTTGAAGGCCGCAGGGCCCCTCCCCCATGCCCTGTCCGTCCCGGCAAGTGGCCTGTGGGCCGTGAGTTTGACACCCCTGATCTAGACCAATGGTTTTCAACCTTCCCACAGCTGGGACTGGTAAAAACAGGAAAACCACCTTGGGGACCATTGAGGCAGAAACAAAAAGCACCAAACACATAATACAGTATTCTATGTATTCAATTCCAAACAGAATTTAAAAACAGAAAAGAAAGAAAGAAAGAAAGAAAGAAAGAAAGAAAGAAAGAAAGAAAGAAAGAAAGAAAGAAAAGAAAATTCTTCAAAACAGCCAGAAACCAATCAACAAAAAATGCCAACAAAAGAACAAATACTGAAATTGGTGCGAAATGGCTCCCAGCCAGCTCCCACCAAGCCATTTCTCCCTTCCCTGACCCTCCTTGCGGCAGCAGTGCAGCCCCCACCACCACCCGTGAGCATGATGCCAACCAAGGAAGAGGTGGTGAAGCACAGTCAGACCTTGCTCCGCTCCGTGGTGAGCGGGATGTGGCCCCACCACAGACCAGCAGGAAAACTCCTGTGGATGGACTCTGGTCCCCAGACCAGCGGTTGAAAACCACTGATCTAAACAACTAAAGGCCAATGGTTCACCACACAGAGACATTCCTGATTAAACTCAGTAAGAAAGTGTATTGTGCCATATTATTTAGCTTTTAAAATCCAGACTAGAGTTTTTTAAGGAGCTTAATGTAGAAAACTGATGCTATGAAGAGTGAATCTACTGGAAGAAACAACAACTACATATGATGATTGCGTACAAAGAAGAAACACATATTTTGTAGTAACTTGTTTGTCGACAATTCAGCACTGTTTCAGCTTTATAAGGAGCTTTGTTTGTCTACAGAGACATATGTTTCTCTAGAAAGCTCTGCATTTCATCCATTTCTGTGTACCAGAGCTAACAGACCTGCTATTATTTATCCCAGGAAGAGTCTAGAATCTTTGACCCTTACTCAGTGTAGTCTTTAATTTATCCTATAAAGGTGTAAAATAAATCAGAACTTGAAGTTTTCTTCAGAGGCATTATGCATTGTGTCTTCTGAAAGTAACTTGGAGAAAAGAAATCAACCCATGTGGGTATTGTGGGTTTTCCAGAAAATGTTGAATTGCAAACTTTTCTGGAAATATCTCCGAGGCAAGTTAAGTTACTTTGTATAGGATCATTTGCATAACAAAAATGTTCTGAGAACATCCCAGAGACCATGAGATTCTTCAAAGCCCCCCTTTTGAAATCATGGGAAGAAAACACCAAGGTTGTGAAAGCAGCCTCTAGATGATCTCCTAGATATAACATTAATGGGTGTTCCAGTGAGCAGGCAGGGAAGCAGTGGCTGGGATATGTAAAATTCAATGGCCTCTCCAGTTCTCCCTTGTGCCTCCTCTACATGGGCCCAGAGGCCCATCTAGTGGAAAATTCTCAAAGGAGGATGCTAAGGTGAAAATCACTCCCATTCTCCTCCTCCAGCCACCCAGCAAACCAAAGAATACTTGGAATACTCCAAGATCGGAGGTCTCTGTGTAATGGATGCCTGTTCAATGCAGTTATGCCATCAATGCATTCCAAAGTTTATGTTATACAGAATTTTTTATGAGAATACTTGTAAAAAATGTGAAGACAATAGCATGTCCTGCCCTTGCACTACTTAAATTTAATAAAAAGCAAAGGTACTAAGAATGTTGACTATTTAATTCTATCAGCCTGAAGAAACATGCGTGATAGGCTGACAACCAGTCCTCAACTTCAACAGAGGTCAATGCTCTCCACTAGGGCTGTTGGGGAACCTTCAGTTTATTAGTTCCATTTCACTCTGACACATGTATGTTTTTCAGTAACATACATATTAGGGATAGTTAGCTGAAAAACATTAATTAGAATGTTGAAACCATCATACTTGCCTAATATTGTATTTGCAACTGGCATACCTTCATGTTCACTAATAAAATTATGAAATCAAAACATTTTCAAGAAAAACCAAAGTTCTGGAAAAATTTCCACCCCAAATCGCTTAACTCATATAAGCAAAAATAAAGAGTCCTTCTAAGCCCGGTTTTTAGTTCTTATTTCCTGTGGCAAATGCTTGTCTTTGTGTAAGGATGCAAGAGCATAAGGCAAAACACTTATCTAGTCCATACCGTAGCACACAGCTTTTTGTGGGAAGCCCAGAAGCAGGAGGTAAATGCACCATCCCACTCATACTCCACAGCAACTGTCAGCCAGAGGCATAGCAGTATGTAGCCATCTTGCCTAGCTAGGACTGGTAGCCTTCCTCACCATGAATGAATGAATTCCCTCTCCAGAGTTGTCCGGCATGTGCACTTTCTCTTATAGTCCTTTGGTCTGTTTGACTAGATTCCATGCTTTACTGAACGTTCTCGGACTTCTTCCCTGGCCCTCCTTAGGGAATCAGAAACATTTCCACCATAATCCCCTCAGGGTTAATTCAGTTTCATACATGTATCCATGCTTACGTCAGAGGAAGTCACACCATAAATCAAAAAGGATTTGCTGTAAGGATAGAATCTTCTGACACCAGGCACGTTCCCCCCCTCCCACACACACTCCAAATTAATGGATTTGCAACCCTACACATGCACTAGGCCCAAATACATTTTTTAAACAACAGTCTTAAATAAATTCCCCTAATCCTTATTTCTTCAGTCACAAGCCTGTGGAAGAATTTTAAAATGAATTATTTGAACTCTGGTCAGAATGGAGTTTTCTTTCATTAAATTATTTGTGCTGAGGGAAAGAATCCACCACTCAGGGGAGCGTGTTGATTCCTCTGTCTGCAAAGCTCCTTATCCCTTGAAGCTTTTATTCTGAGCTTTATAGGAACTATTCATGGTGATCAATTGCAGCATATCTATTGTTGGGGTGAGGGGAAAGGTTGGAGTTCAGCACCATGGACAGTTTTTATAAAGTTCAAAAGCTGCAGTGGATCAGGAGCTCCACTAACACAGGAGTTAAAATGCTCCCTTGACACTGCTGCAGAGAAAGGATCCCCACTCCAAGAAATGAACAAAGGACACTGGCAAGAAAGAGTTTTTAAAAAAGCAGGAAGATTATAACTGTAGAATAATATTGATGATATTCCTTTATTTCAGTGCTCCACACACAGGTACCTGCAGGTAGGGATCCACTCCTTCCCCCATCTGGGCATGGGGCCCACCATCACTTTTGTAAGGCATGTAGCCAGCCCTGCCAATTTGATGTGGCCATGGAAATTTTGTGCTTCTGGGGACATGCCACCAAACAGATGAGAGCTCTCCTGCTTTGCATCATTGCAGGAATGGGTGTATCCGCTCATTTCAGGATTCCCCCAGGAAGCACTAAATCTCCATTCTGCAAGCAGCCATTCCTGCTTGCAGAACAGAATCTGCAGGACTGGCTTCACATGGGTGGTCAGATCACCTATGGATTCTGCCCCATGTATGCACACATGTACACATACATGCACACACAAGGAGAGAGTGCTAGGGAAAGTCTGGTTCACATCCCTGATCAGCCACGAAGTTTATTGAGTGTTCTTGGGCCAGACAGTGGGCCAGCTCTCAATACATCAGCTGGCAGTGCTGGTGGACACCCATTTTGGATATTCAAGCCATGACTGTGGTTTGTGATGTGGTGTGAACCTGGCTAGATTGTTAATATGCACAACTCTGCAACAGCCTTGGGTTCTGGGTTCTTTATTAACTAAGCCAGCAATACAGGTTCAGATGTCATAACAAACTGCAGTCGAGGCTTGAATATGCCAAGTTGTTCAGCACCTGTGAACATGCGTCAGTGCACACCAGTGGGCTGGGAAGAATCTGTGAATTTGGTCACTGTCTAAGCCTGCCTAACAAAGAGACCATGCACAGTCCTCCCTGCAAGCTTCTAACACTAGCAAATCTGCTCTGGTAGATGGGTCCTGCTGTGAAAAAAGGGCTGAAGCTGCCCTCTTCCTATTCCTATGTCACTGTAACACTTTGCTCATGGATTTTAAAAAGGGAGGTTGTTACTATTGAGAAATCCCTTCACTGGAAACATAAACTCCTTTCATCCATTTCATTTGTGCATTTGTATCTGAGATGGAAGCAAGAAGTTGGTGTATATTTTAAAGGATAATAGTAGCCTTGCATAGATTATTTTCTCATGAAGCACTGGAAGGCAGAGAAATAGAATTCAGTTATTTCTGGGCGTAAAAAGACATGCTTAAAAAGGCTTTTAAGATTTTGTTGGCAGACCTGAGATGGGCTAAGTAAGGATAAAAAAGTAAGAGTAAGTTCATGTTTAATCTAACATTGGCATTCAATAGCTATTATAACCCCCCAAATGTATACACAGTGGGCTTCAAGACAGTTGCCAACAATATTAATGGAGCAAGAGAATTAGGCAATTGAAAAAGGAATGTTAGACATTATTTCAAAAAGAAATGCAGCAAATTAAAAGTATAATCAGGCAGCCTTTTTTCTTTTTAAGCAGCCTTTCAAAAGAGACTTCTCTGTTCCTCAAAGAGGAAAGAAATGTTCCCAAAATAGAAGTTACCTTATGAGGAGCCTGATTTTCTGAAACTCTGCTGCAATTTCCATTTTCTTACAATTCCAGGGATGCAGTGTAAGAAGGGGGATATGTGATTAATCCTCTGGAACATCTGTATTTCTGGCTAGCTCAGTGTCAAGTGTAATAAACCATTAAATGGGCTCACAGACACCAAAGACTACATACATTCCCTTGTGTATGCATTAAAAGGGATTCACCTCTCTTGATATCATGATATTGCAAAGCATGCTATAGTTACTGTGAAGTATAAAAAAAGAAAGTAAATACAACTCTTGCTCTTAAGAATACATTGCTCCTTTCAAATTATTTCTTCATATATCCAGGATAGTATCTTTGAACCAACTCATGAATCTTGTCTACTGAAATCTGAAACAGCAGTTCTCCAGCACTGCTTAGCCATGATTTCCTGAGCTCATGTTAGCTAACAGTTCCAATGAATTTTGGACTACTCTGACTGTAAGCACTTTCAGAGACAGCGCTGAAAGAAATCCAACATTTTCCTGAATATCAGGTATCACCCATGTACTCAGGAATCTGCTTCAACTCTCTTTCCTGGGTCTGTTTTGCTGCCCAGCATGTCTGCAGATAAGACATAACTTCACCCGCATGTGCAGGGATCTATAATAGTGTTCCAAAAATGAAGCCTTCCATATTCTGAAAGAAAGATATTCTGTACTATATTCTTGTGTATACGTGTGTGAAATGGTTGTAGGCTCTACATTCTGTTTTCAACAAGATTAACACTGAAATATTGAAATAGTGAAGGTATGGAATTTACTTAGATAAGCAGTAGCCTCTAGTTAATCTTTCTCCTGGTGCCATATAGAAGGCAGTCATCACATCGATTATAGGACAGCTCACATTCCAGCTGTCTCTCCTACTTCCTGAAAATCCACTGTTAAATCTGTTTAAAGTCCAAGCCCAAGTTCCATCATATTGCTGGTAAGGTAGCAAACAACTCAGTTTGGTTTGTGAATCTCCAAATGGTTTTCCAACACAAATCAGTGCCAGAAACAGCATGGATGGATTGCTGAATTCTTTTTAGATTTCTCCAGAGCCAGCTGAAAGTTTGACAATTTAGTATGGCTTGCCTTTTCTATATATTATTTACATAATTGCACCAAAAATGCAAAAACCAAGCACTGAATACAATACATATATATATTTAAAAAACAGACCTGACAAAATAGACTCAGGCTTACACTTTAAAAAATGGAGGTTTGATTTTATCTCAGAGTAACCATTTATGGGCATCAGATATTTGCCTGGAATGTTGCCAGAGTTTTCAGTTTAAAATGAAACTGAATGAATGACTGGTCTGGATTTGAGAAGAAAGGTTGTTTTTGTTATGTAGGGTATCCTGCAATTTTTGGGACACCCCCCGCCCCAGCTCCGCTCAGATTGTCTTAATCCTCCTGACGGGACTGTTGGCCAGACCCAAAATTCACTCAGTTAGTACTAATGGGTAATGTCTTTTCCTGAGGGATCCTCACAGTGGACTCAGCTGATGCTTGTCTAGAGAGTGGTGCTTAACTCCACCAGGCAGTGTGGAAGCAAGCTGCAGTGAAGAAGGCAGAGAAGGAATCTCCCAAGGAGAGTACCTGGAAGGGTAAAAGAAATGGAAGAAAGAGATGGAGAGAAGGAGAAGGAGAAGGTGGCAACTCCTTTTCAGGGAGGCAGGCGGCTATTTGCCCCATTACTTGCTCCCGATCAGTGTGCAATGCTAGACTCCAGGAGCATATTTGAGCCCCTTAAGGCTAAACACATAGTGAGCAGTCTTGCTCCTAGACTGCAATAAATAGGTGACCATTACAGAGAGCCATAATGTTGTGTAAATACAATATAGATTGCTTCTGGTGACTTACACACACATCCTGTGCATGTTTACTCAGAAGTAAAATCCACTGATCTCACTGGGGCTTATTGCCTAGGTAAGCAAGTACAGGAGTTTCAGCCTCAGCGGGAGTATACATACATCAGACATTACAGAAGATCTTACCTTGGGAATAGACATACATGTTGCCAGACTAGAGCTTACACTAGATTAACAACAGAGGTAAATTAGTCCCTGAGATCAAAGGGATGGCAAAACCACTAAAAGCCATCCTTAAGATCAAGCAGAAGGGAAAAGAGCATTGCACATTCCCTTATAACAATACTTCTTAGTTTTTATATGCAAAATTTTGCATTAGGCTGTTTTCTAAATGCATCCTCTGTACTCTTTATACACCCTGACCAGTTTCTACGTCATTTCTGACATTAAATTATTTTGATATTTCCCTAAAATTCCAGTGTTTTAAAGGTTAAAAGAACAGACAATGGAACTACTATTTTCTATGTAAATCAGCTATGCATAGAATAAAATAATAAGCCAGTTCAGCAGCATTAATGAACTTTAACGGTGGTCATGGTATTTGCAATGATATGTTTACTGTACTAAGATTTACAAAATAATCTATTTTCAAAAAAGAATTTGGCTATGATCCAAC